>NC_054868.1:43815206-44122984 GCF_018320785.1 Cheilinus undulatus
TTTGGGAATAACCTCATGACTGAAAGACTGCCTTTGCATTTACTTTCTTTTACTAAGTTCATTTAAATTTTTCTTGCGTTGTCAAAGAAAAAAAAAAAAGTCATCCAACGACACTCTGAGAAGGACAAAAGCAGAATGAGCTGGTCATGGTCACATCACATTGCTGCCCTGGAGAGAGGCTGTAGCATGTAAGGTCCGCCTCCCTTTGCCTTGATATTGGCAGCCACATGCTAGTATGACTGAGCAGCAGACACCAGCAGATCCTGGACAAGAGTGACTGTTTCCCGGGTCGTGCTTGCAATGACAAGGGCGCCAAAATGACACAAAAGTTCTAAGCGGGTCTTTAAAGTATATTAACATCTTTATAAAATAGCGAGAGAAGGAAAGATTACAACATGCACTACTGGCTCTAAGTTCAAATTCTCAATGAAGCAAATATGATAAAGGGAGTTGGACTAATTCACAACCTTAGATTTTGGGACCCCTCACACTGCTGGGATCTGCATGTTCTGAACAGTTCAAACAAAAAGCAAATTTACTTGAGAAAAAACTTTTACATGTTTCAAGGTTAGAAAAACTGAAACAATTCAGTAATTGACAGGATAAAATCATTAAAATGCATATTTTTCTGCTTTTCTTCCACCTTTTAACAGATTTATTATTTTGCATGCACCATTTTACAACACTTATTGGTGCATCTCACAATTGGGCCTTGTTATCTTTTCGTTTTAATTTCAAGAACATCATTTATCAGTTGTTTCTGAATATAAATGAACTGAAAAAATATCTAAAATGAGTACATTTGATTAATCCGCCGATAGAAAAATAAATTAGAATTTAATTAGAAAATACATTCTCAGCACAATCCCTCTCTAGTTAAACTGTTGTTTTTTTTTAATTACTTTCAGGGATTTCTGCCGCATAATCAGCAGCTCATTTGCATTTTCTCCCAATTTTTCCCCTTCACTTTTTATTACCTGAAGCACTTTCTGAGATATGCCTCGCTTATTTTAAAGCCCGCTGAACAGTGTCTTCGTGTAGCTGGAAAAACAACAAGCTTTGGATGTTTGGGCACATAATCCTGGGTGAAAAAAAAGTATTTTCCCATGCAAAATAATAATGCTTATCTTCAAACAACAGAGGATGAACCGGGACTTTACAGTATAAATGTTTACCTGAACTCCCAGAATTCCAAACACGATGAAAAAAGCGCAGCAGATGAGGACGATGTTCCCGATAGGTCTTAGAGATGTGATCAGGGTTTCCACCACCAGTTTTAGACCGGGGGCTCGACTTATCACCCTGGAATATACACAAAACCCACAAAATTACACACACGCTACACACTGGGATTGAGAGGAAAAAAGGAGAGATTTGGCAGTATGCTGTCACCCTGACTCATTTGATACAGTTATTTAAATGCCGGTGCCAAATATCAATATTTTAATTAATATAAAATATGGCGCTCTGAACAGATTTCCCTGCCAATTTGACTCAGTGTGTCACCTCTCCATGACTTCCCATGGTGGCACTTATGACATTGATGAAAACAACATAGCGAGATTATTGTTAAAGGATGACAGGAGGTAAACTGACACCAAACTGCACTGAATAAATAAATATATCCTGCACTTCAGCTTTTCAGAAGTATTTTATTTTCTTAACTTAATGGGAGATCATGATGACTGTCTTTCAATCATAGACACCCTTAGCAACTAATTTCCTTGTCATTCAAATTCTCACTAGGGGAAAATTCTGAAGAAAAAAAAACACTCGGAAAACAGTCAAAATTAAGCAGAATTTGTTTTAGTTGAGGCGAATTATATGTGCAATTAATGTTGTGATTATATGTGTCACAACTGAAGGGGATCACAGCACCATGGGGGTAAACAATCTAGATTTAGTTGATATCAGCCTATTGATACTAATGTTAGCAATGCTTGTGCCACTAGACTTCAGTGCTCATTGCAGTTGTCTGCGATGGTGACACATAGCCCCAGTACATACACCTGGTCAACCTGACACAGCCTGCATGCAACTTTATCTGTATTTTCTAGATCAAAACGCTTAAAAAATTTTGTTGCTTCAGGGAGAAGCTATTGTGGCTGTTCATCCAAGTAGTACAGCAAGGAGAGAAGACCTGTTACCAGAACTACAGGTCCGGTTAGTTGGAGGTGGCTGCGTTACAGCTTAGGCACAATATTTAACCATCATCAAGGTTCAATAGATGGTTTGTTCAACCTCAGACTTGTTCTGTTCCTGACTAATATGGGTGTATGGTGGGCTAGTAGGGCACATTATATGCAAAATACACCTTTACAGGCTTTTCTGACAAAAATATGTGCCCCTGGCCTGTCCACAATCCCCCCGAGAATCAGATTTCCTGATTGGGGCGGAGTCAGGGGGCGGAGTCAGACAGTTCATTAACATTTAAGGCCACAGGCTCAGAAACAAACTTCACAGGCATGTTTAGGGACCTCTGAGAACAAAAACTTGTTTTAAAAGGGGAAAATATGTGACCTTTAATGAGGCTGAGTAAACAGTCTGCATTCGTCCTTCATGAAAACATTCTAATGTAGCAACCAGATTTACATAGGCTACCTAGAAAACTGAGCTAAAATGCTAATGTAACTATGTAGTTAAAGCTATGCTCACAAAGCAGCTATGCAAGCTATGTATCTATGTTATCTACTTAGCCAAGTAAGATTTGGCTACGTTTGCTAAGTCTCTTATTACAGAAGCTAACTTAGCTATAGATAACTGAACTGCGCGGTTATCGTAGTTACGTAGCCAACGTAGCTGAAGCTAAGCCCACGAAGCAGCTATGCAAGCTATGTATCTACGTTATCTACGTAGCCAAGTTAGCATTAGCTACGCTTGCTAAATCTCATGTTACTAAAGATAACTTAGCTATGGATCACAGAGCTATGCAGTTAATGTAGCAACATAGCTGATGTTGCTGAAGTTAAGCCCACAAAGCAATTATACAAGCTACAGTGCTTAACAAATTTATTAGACCACCTGTCTTATTTGTCTCAAAGACCATCCAGCATCATGAAGTGCTTTAATGCAGACTCTTTCATTTTCAGTGAGCTCTCCAAGTTTTACCATTTTGAACAGGAAGGAGGGATTTCAAACTGAATTCACCCAAATTTGAGCCGGCTCACTGGGCTTCTCTGAGAAGTCAGAAATTAATCAAGCATAACATTCAACCACTAAAACTCATTTTTTCTGTTCAGAAATGCAAGGAATTAACTGACATATTAGTCAAGAAACAATAATGTGCTTTACTATTTTTTTTTTCAGTTTTTTTGTAAATCAGTAAATTTGAAAATTCATGGATAACAATAATAATTATATTTTAGCGATAAAAAGATCATTTGGGTCAAAGAGCTTCTACATATTGGTGTATTAACCATTGCAGAAACATAAAACATGATTTTGGTAATTACCAGTGCTGTTAATTTAGGGCAGCTGTGGCATAAACTTTACTTTGCTTAGGTTTAGGGTGGACTAATAAATTTGTTAAGCACTGTATGTAGATCCATATAGCCACATTAGCTGTAGCTACATTTCTTAAACTGCAAGTTTCTAAAACTAACTTAGCTACATTGGTTTATGTTGTAACATTAATTACGTAGCATATGTTAGCTTTAGCTAAAGTTTACGGAGCTAAAGCGAGCCACCATTTGTGTAAATACTTCTTAAACAGGTTTATAAATAAAACTGGATTAGACCTCTGACCTTTTTAACCATAATGCATCGTTATTAAATGTTGCTTAGTCTGTAATATTTGAAAAGTTTTTTTTATGAATGTAATTGCCAGACTTTGTTTATGAACAAAGTTGAATTTAAAAAAAATCTAAAATGGGAAACATGTTTTACAGGCAAATTACAGCACTTCCTTTCAGAGTTGTGCGGTATTTCAGATGAACAGTCTGTGAAAGTCTCCAGCCTCTCAGTCATCTAGTATCATTTAGAATTGTAAATGACTTATCATACTGTATAGTAACATACTTGCATTGTCTAGTATCATATTGTATCGTATTGTATCATATTGCGTGTATCTTGTCATATCAGAGGTTACCCTGCACCTCCGTGTTTAGAGTAGATTAAGGTCTCATAGGATCTAGTGGATTCAATTACCCCCTGCTGAAGTGATGAAGACCAGGATTTCAATTTGTATTTTATCAACATTATTTCATATCATATTATATTGTATTAACTACATCACACCATATTGTATCATATTGCATCTGACTGAATTGCACTATCTAGAGTATTATATTGTTTTGTACTAATTCCTGTATTGTATTGTATCATGAGTTACCCTACAACCTCCATCCCTGCACACATGATCAAATTACTATTGTAAGCACAACAGAAAACCTCCAATGCTCCTACCTGAGTGGCCTCAGTGTGCGGAGTAGACGAAGCACTCGTAGGATACCAAGGATTCGATTACCGCCTGCTGATGCGATGGAGACCAGGATGTCCACGAGGGACACAAACACCAAAACTCCATCTAGAACGTTCCAGCTGCTCTGCAGGTACACACCCTTTCCAAAGTACAGACCCATCGCCACCACCTTGATACACACACAAAAAGAAACCCAGAGCTCCAGCTGAATTACCAAAATAATATGAGGTGTAAAATGAGACTAAAAGCAATTCTGCTCCCCAACCAGGAGGAAAATTGGCCATTTATAAGTAAGGAGAGAAAATGACTTTGGAGTGAAACGTGTCTTGTTATGGTTACCTTGATCATCATTTCACCCACGAAGATCACAGTGAAGATGTAATTGGACACACTGAGGAACACGCGCTCCTGTTAAACACACAACCACATCCGTCAATTTAAGGGCTTCGTGTCACAGCGGCTTCAGCTTTGATTTTGAACTCAAACTCACAGCAACGTGTTACATAACGAGTTGAAATAAATCCATTACCACAGTAGTAGAAACATAATAAAAAGCATACAGAGAGCAGCACGTGTTCGTATAATGACCCCCACTTACATCAGCAACAAGCAGATTAGCAAATGAACAGCTTGTGTTGGGTCGGAGTGTGTTTGCAAGTGTCCTTTTGCATTAGTGCAGACTGATTCGCTGTTTTAAGCCTTTGTTGTGAGGAAATTTGACCACTTTTACGTTTTTGAAGGACTGTTTGAAGTGTAAACTGGATGTTAGTGTTAAGGTAAGAATTTTGCAGGTGAGGTTTATTTGACATAGGAAAAAGATGCATTAAAACTGTTTAAGGACATTATCAGGATATAAAAAATAAATTAAATATATCAAAATAAGCCATATTAAAAGGCAAACGAAGTAAGAGAAAATTACAACTCTTTTGAAGGTTTTAGTGAAAGGCATAAAGCTTTGTGTAGATGACAGACCTCACAAGTATGGAGAATAGAATAAACATGCGTATGTGTGAGTTGGCATGTGCTTTACCATGCTGTTGGGCTGTATGTCAGGTCTCTCCAGCGCAATGGTGATGCAATTCAGGAAGATGAAGAGGAGGATGACATGATCAAACATCTTGTGGCCTATGACTTTCTGACACCACCTTCTGAACCTAGAGAGAGAGAGAGAGGTTGATGTTACATGTTACTGCATGTCAAAAAGCAAGACAAGTTTCTGTCCAAGATATCATTATTGAACGTAACGCTCTGAATATTACTTCTGTGTCACTACTCAAGTTATGTTTATACAGTGCTTATAAAAAGATTTCACAACCTTGGATGTTTTACTCTTTAACTGATGTTAGACTGTCAACTGTGGACAATATAATTTGGCTTTGTTGACAACAAAAATGACAAAAAAACCCTCTTTAATGTCAAAGTGAAAACAGATTCCTACAAAGTAATGTTGACTAAATAAAACAATGTGAAATAAAATAAGTCACTGCATAAATATTCACCCCTTTCAAGTATTCAGTAGATGCATCTTTGGCTGCAATCACAGCACTGAGTCTGTGTGGATAGGTCTCAATCAGGCTTGCACATCTGGACACTGAAATTTTACTCCATTCTTATTTGCAAAACTGCTCAAGCTCTGTCAGGTTGCACGGGGATCAGGCATGAGCCGCCCTTTCCAAGTCCAGCCACAAATTCTCTATTGGATTGAAGTCTGGGCTTTGACTCGGCCACTCCAGAACATTCACCTTGTCGTCGCTAAACCATTTCTGTGTAGCTTTTGCTGTATGCTTCTGGTCATTGTCTTGCTGGAAAGTAAATCTCCTCTGAAGCTGTAGCTCTGTTGCAGACTGAATAAGAGTGTCCTCCAGGATTTTCCTATATTCATTTCACCCTCTACAGAGGAGCATCCCCACAGCATGATGCTGCCACCACAATGCTTCACAGTGGGGATGGTGTGTTTGTAGAGATGTGCAGTGTCTCTTCGAAAGGCCAAAAAGCCCCATTTTGGTTTCATCAGACCAAAAATGTTCCTCCACTTGACCATGGAGTTTCACACATGCCTTTTGGCGAACTCTAATCGTGATTTAATCTGAGTTTTCTTCAACAGAGGCTGGGAAACAGCTGTTGTAAGCAGAGTCTCACATCACATGTGCCATATTCTTTCCATTTCTTGACAATGGACTAATTTAACTTTTTTGCAATTCTTTTGTCAAAAAAGCCAAATTACATTGACCATGATTGATTTATAAAATAAACTAGAATGGCCGTCTGAGGCGGCAGACCCATGCCGAAGCAGCACCACCAAGGAAGTCACGCTCCCATTGATTACTATGGTGTTCAAAATTCGACATCCGAGAAAAACCGAACGGGTGCGTAGATCATCACCATCTAATCGATTCTTCCCTGTCACTATCTTAACATTCTCTGAAAGTTTGGTGAAGATCCGACTTTCCGTTGTCGAGTTATCTTGTACACATACAAACAAACAAACAAACAAAGATAGAAAGACACAGAACCCTTTACATAACCCCCTGCCAATTTCATCGGCGTTGGTAATTACAGGGGAAGGAATACTTTATATAGGCACTGTACTTGATCATGCCATTAAAGCACATTTGAGATTAGACTGAGAGAGAGAGAAGGCTGAAGAGAGCATTATTAGACACTCCTCCATCTTTGTCTTAAGATTATCACACGTCATTGCATTTGTCAACATAATTCACTCGGCCACATTTAATTGATAAAAGTGGAAAAAGTGTTACTAAGCCTGAGCTGTATCCTTCACACCTCTGCTGTGAATTTTCGCACATGATGAGGCTTAAGCCACCTGGACCACTCAGGAGGATATTGAGGCCTGTGTGTGTTTGTGTGTGTGTGCGCGTTTCTGTGTGAGTGTCTGTTGTGTGTATTTACCGGTTATTTGGAGCGAACAGATAGAGGGACCACTCATCATGCTCCAGGCACCACTGAGGCTCATATGGCTCTAACATCTTCTTCAGCTTCTTACAGAAACTCTGTAAGGACCACAGACATTCATTTGCATTAAACAGCATGAGCTCACTTGCATGCACAGATATAAAGCTACATGAAAATAAGTTACCTCATAAGAATTTATCAAACAACAAAAATTATTCAGAGTTTCTGTTGTCACTAACTGGATTTCAAACAATGTTCCCCACTTTAATTCCATCCAGATAATAATTGAAAATAAGCTCATTAAATATTTTCAAAGCTACAGAGGTGTCTTAGGTCACTGAAAATGGAATTTATGCTTTTGCAAGTTAATTAGCAGCAGTTTTTGAACTTTTGTGCACAGCTAAACAAGTTCTTTTATGAACTGAAAACACTCAGAGTGTGACTATGAAAATACCTTTTCTGTTGCCCTTCACATGAACCACTTTGATATCTAAATTACTTATCTTAGCAAACAAATCCATGACAAAAACACAAAGAGCAGCACCTCCTCAACCTCCTCCTCCTCCTGATCGCTGTGGTAATGAGAGGTCAGCGGAGCGTCCTCAAAGCTGTGGTCTGGGAGATGAAAGGTGGTGCCGTTACAGTCGGTCTGGTGGAGCATGGGCACCTGCAGGTACTCAGGCTGATCCAGAGACTGCTCCCTGCTGCTAGGGTTGGAGCTGGTGTGCGTGTCAGACAGCAGGGACTCCATCTCTCCCGACTGGCTCTTCCTGTGGAGGCTGGGGGCCCGGCCGATGCTGGTCCAGCTGGAGCGACGGCTCTCAGGGCCGCTGTCCCACAGAGACTGAGAGGACAGCTATGAAAAAACACCAGATTTTCAAGATTTACCTCTTTATAGATTTAAGGTGCCATGTGGAGATTTAGAACAATGCTTTAATGATTCAGAATAAGATGCACATTCCTGTTATTGTGCCACAAAGGGAAATTAATTTTGCAGCAGGAACACACAGCAGACAGCATACAAAACAATAACAGTGAAATAAGACCTAATTGTAAAGGCGAAGACTCATTTAAGAAGACTAGAAACCGACACAATAGAAATAAAACAATAATAAGAACAAAATAAATACCAAATGCCCATAAAAAATAAGAATTACTCTCAACTAATGCAAAGGGCAAGAAGAGCAATAGAAGAGCTAACTGCCATTTAGTAGATGAATTGCAGTTTGGATAAATGAGACCCAGAATCCCTTAGTCTCCCTCACAGGAGCCCTGAAGTGACAAACTGCGGGTAAATGGTCAAACTTATTCTACAGCTGATGCTTTGGACAACCCAGTATAGCATTAGCCCTCCTCGGGACCTGCCTGTAACAAATGGCCATTAACCCGGCCTGTCAACCTCCTGAGATTTTTCTGGTAGTTGTGAGACGACTCTATACATCCATTTTCCTATCCCAGCTGTCACTGGACAAGAGAGACCCTGCACTGGTCCCCTGAGTCACCAATTAACCTAACAGGCATGTCTTAGGGAGGAAAGAACCTATGCATGCATGGGGAGAACATGCAAAATCTGCACATAAAGGCCCTGACCAGGATTCAAACCAGGAACCTTCTTACTGTGAGGCAACAGCGCTAACCCCTGGGCCACTGTGCAGCCCCTACTACAATTTTTATTAGCCAAGTTTAGGTTTCCAAATTAGTCAACAATACAACGATTAAAACAGTTTCATTAAAACTTCGGAAAAAGCAAGGCATCACCTCAGAGAAAACATGGAAAATTCTGATTCTCCTTAAAAGACCAATCTTTGTTGTATCCTTCTGGAGCTGGCAACAACCAAGTTTATTACTGTTCATTAAAAGTCACCAAATAACTGAAACTTAAATATAAAAATCACTTTTGTTAACCGGAACTGAAATAAAAACGAGGTGCTCGAAAAAAGAGAAGAATACTGACTAAAACAAAATAAAATATCTTTAGTCTCAGTCTTTGACACAAGCAAAATGACACATCCTACAGCGCGCCGGTAGTAGAGTGGTTAAGGCGCACGCCATATACGCAGGTGACCCGGGTTCGAATCCGGCCCGTGGCATTATTTCCTGCATGTCTCTCCCCGCTCTCTCCCCTGTTTACGACTCTATCAACTGTCCTATCAAATAAAGGCAAAAAGGCCAAAAATAAAACCTAAAAAAAATAAATAAATAAAAATGACACATCCTACATGGTTTGTCTCAGGCACACAATTCACATGTTGTATTGTAAAACTGAACAAGTTGAAAATACTGAAAATGTTTGTTTACAAAGTCTTTAAGAAGTGGAAATAATTTTTTGAGTATGACTCCACTTGAAATAAATGATTTACATCATAATCCCTGTAAGTTAGTAAAACTCAAACTATTAGAGGAAAGTGATCACTAAGATTCTAAGTGACTGATTAAACAGTATTTGTTTAGCAGCAGGTACTCAGCAACTAAGTTACAACTACTCAGTTTTACTTGTATGTTGGGTTGATTTAAGTTTTTTGAGTTAAACTACACTGAAAACGTTCCTACACTTAAAAATTCAGTCAAACCAACATGTTTAAGTATTATTTCATAAAGTCACATGCTCTTCATCCACTGCAAATTTCCCTTGTGTCTTTTAAAACTTATATCTTAAACATTTATTACACTCAAGGTAAGCCAACTGAAGTGACTGCAACTGAAACCAAGAAGTCCACTTCCATCCATCTATTGTGTAATGTAGATGCTCTCCACACATGGGACTTGTCTTACTGAGTCAGTAACTTCACTCATGGCACAAACATGTTTAATACAATTCTAAGGCATTCTGGGAAAACTCTGCAGATTAGGGGATGATTGTCAATTAATTTGAGTACAAAAAATACTTAGAATGAATGTTTAGTGTTTAGTTTAGTTTTACTACCCAAAAATGCTTTGTTTTAGTCTAGTGTTAGGTTTTTTTTTTCAGAAATAAGGCAAATTTGTCATAACCTTGCAAAGCAGATGGATATGTCTGTTTCTGTGTTTCTCGCTGGCAAATCCATCTTGTAAAGCTCCCATCTGAACCGTTTGGGCCCAGTTAGAAAGTGACCGGACCAATCAGCGACGAGGGGCAGTACTTTCAGGCGCAGCAGAGTCGGGACGTAAGCAAGCAGCAAGAAGAGGCCGGTGCAATTATGGCAGAAGACATTAGCATGGATGCTGCTAAAGCACCAGTTTTTTCAGAACTTGATGACATTTCTTTGTTAAAAGAAGAACAAAGAACAGCATTGAGTTGGTTTCTGTTCAAAAACGACAAAATGTCTACCGTCGCCATGGTTCACGTTATGCAGTTCTACATGGAGTTTACTCCTTCAGTAGGGGCGCAGCTCGGTTGTGTGTTTTGTTGCTCTGATTGGCCTGTAAAGATGTGCGAGACAGAACGTTCATCCAATCACCCTCCGAGTTTTTTTTTATAAGCTCTGGCCTTTCCCAAACACTGACTATAAGTAGTTTTCCAGATGGATTGTTTCACACATCCAAGTTATATTTGTCAGGGGTGAAACTAAAAAGGTCAGATAAAATAAATATCATGCAATTTTTTAAAATACATTCAAACAGGGTACTTTTAACTTTTCATTTTATTTATTTAGATTTGATGTTTGACTCCAACTAAAGACCTAGAATACCATTGTGTGAAGTCTTCAAAAATCAAATCAGACCAATGTTTTGAATCATTATTGCCAAAGCACAGCAAGAATTACCAACAAAAATGTTTAAAGTGTAGATCATTTGACTCCTTCCAGGCTTGGTCTAACATGTCAGTCGGTGTGCTTTTGTCAAACACTAAATCTAAAGATTTTGTCCTTAATTTTGTTTAATTTTAGTTAGTTTTGTAACATAAAATAGATTTGGTTATTCGTCTTTTTTGGTGAAGTTTTTATTTAGTTACGGATAACTACAACAATTTTTACATTTCAGAGTTAGTTATTTAACTTGTTTCAGTTAACTGGAATAACAACAAAACTAGACTAACACTAAAACTAATACAAATTCAAGTAAAATGTAGCATTTAAAAAAAAAAAAAAAAACTAAACTAAACTTACAAACCAGCAGTAAGGACTAATAAAAACAAATTTGAACTGAAAACAAAAAAGTCAAAATGAATTGAAAATGACTATTTTAAGTTTTGAATCAATGTAGAGTTAAGTAAAGTTTATTATGAAGAAAACTCAAATATAAAGCTCCCCATGACCTCAATATTAACATGTTTGTGGACTGGGAGAAGATTTTTTAAAATCAACAATCATGTCTTCAGTTGTCGACATGTCTGACTGAAGAAAGACTCGTCACACTGAGCGACAAAGTTAACACAACCAGCTAATAACCCTGGTCTTTACCCACAAACAGGGTGACAATGATAGTATCGTCAGCAAATTTCAGGCAAAATGTCAGTTACTGAAGTTGCCACAACACTCATAGGTGTAAAAATGTTGATATGTAGTTTTTGTGCTCTCAGCATACGTCAGGCATAAGGCCTGTACAATTAATGGGAGTGCAAACATGATCTCAGTTTAGCCCTCTTTATAATTTTGTTCTCATATGGAAATCATTCTGCCAAATAATTATCAGCATGAAGATCAATTAGAGGAAAACAAACACACAGAGAATCAAAACAAACAACAACTTTCCCTCACATGGCAATCTGCAGAGGAGGGGGTTGCACATCAATGTTTAAAAAACAAACAGTGTAAATAGATCAAAAATGAGAGAAAGGAATGAAAGGCAACGAGAGAAGGCTTTTTAGGGAAAACCAGGCTTAAGAACACCAGTGACGCTGAAGGAGAACAAATTTTGAAAACGCTGCAATTGTACCATGAAAGAAGAAGAGTAATGTGCTGTAAAAGAAACACTGCAAATTAGAACAATCACCTGACACGACACAAAGAGGCGAGGCAAAACTTCAGTGGAAAATCCCCGCTGCTAAGCTCTCAGACATCCACAGCTGGAGAGAACAGCAACACTGACAGCAGCGTGCCACCAATTAACAGGCAGCGACAGTAGAAAAGAGCAGCAATGCGTGTGATTTTTGCCTGCACTGCACAGGTTACACTCTCTGTCACGCCTGGGAAACCACATTCTTCTCCTTCAGCGTGAGATCTGAGCTGATGGTACGTTTGCCTCAGTCCACTCGAGCATCAGACACATTTACACACAGAAATAAGACTTGAGTCAATAGAAGAGCTTACCAGTCAGACTCAATTAGGCTGGAGACTAAATACTCCTTGAACCTGGTGGGACTAGTAAATAAAAGTCAACTCCACTACAAATATAAAGAACACCAATGTAAGCCTTTATACAAATGAAGAGGACAAATAGGAGGCAAAGCAGTACAACCTTAGCAAGGGCATAGTTGTAAAAACGAAGTCAGCCAATGTTCTTAGATAATCTAACCTCTGCCAGAAATGATTTCACACTGAGCCAAAGTCATGATAAACGCAGCTGGCATTTCCTCAAATACATCTACATTTGTCTTTCAGTAAGAAGAGGACTATATGACTCAAATGATCAACAATAAGCGTAGTAATGCGCCAAGAAAAGAAGGCCATATGCCAGGAAAACACTCCTTTCACAAGCAAAGTGCCAGCTAAAACATAGACTGAGCAAAATATTCCTTTTACAAAAGGTTTTCAGTAAAAATAAGTGCATTTCAGTCATGTTTGCAGTCTAGAAAATACCTAAAATAGGATTTATTTTAAAGTAAAAAACAAAACTCTACATGGTGCCTATAATGAAAGCTTATCAGGGTGTTACTTTTTGTACATTTAGATGAAAAAAGTCTTCCATAACTTTTAAAAGAATCACACAACCCAAACTTAGTCTCATTATCTTTTTTCCCAACACTGTTTACACGTTTACAAATGCATAACAATTTCCCACCCTCACATGTCTCCACTTCTAACTAAGGGTACATAAATAGGAGAAAACAAAGATGAAAACAAATGAAGTAATTACATGGTGTTTCTTAGGTGTGGGGATTTACAGTGAAGAAGAAAAGAAACAGAAATGAGTAAATAAGAGTGTAAAATACCAGTTATTATGTCAAAAGGATTTCACAGCTGCAAACAAGCTCAGCAGTCTGTTACTGATCCAGCTAATCCTTTTATTGGTGTTTTATCCAAGTCGCCATCCTATAGAACAGAGGTGTCCAAACTAAGGCTTGGGAGCCAACTGTGGCCCAGGGCCCAGTCTTACTTGGCCTGCAGCAAATCAAGTGAAATATTTACATTGCAAAGCCAGCGGACTGGGCAAATTCCATGTCTGTCATCTGGCAAATCAATTTACAACGCTTCAAGCTGAAACATTTGTTTTTAGTCTGAGTATCAATGGACCAACTAGCATGACAGCTTTAAGCAAGAGTTCAATTTATAACCACACTCCACTGAAAGTGAAAAATCATGTACTGTAATGAAAACAGCTGCATGCCAAGCTTACACTATGTAGTTTACTCCTCAGCATTAGCCATCATATACTATATGGACAATACATTCTGTAGAGCATTTATGAGGTCAGGCACGGATGGCCTGGCTCTCAATCTCCGTTCCAGTTCATCCCAAGGGGGCACTATGGGGTTGAGGTTAAGGCTCTGAGCAGGCCAGTTAAGTTCTTCCAGATCGATCCCTTCAAACCGTGTCGTTTTAGTCCTTGTTTTGTGCCAGGGGCACAGTCATGTTGGAATAGAAAAGGCCCTTCCCAAACTGTTGCTACAAAGTTGGAAGCATAGCATTGTCTAAAATGTCTTGATATGCTGAAGCATTGAGATTGGCCTTAACTGGAGATAAGGGGCCTGACCAAATCCTGAAAAACTGCCCCATACCATTATCTCTCCTCCACCAAACTTCACAGCTGGCACAATGCAGTCAGGCAGGTAACACCCATCTGACTGCCACAGAGAATTGGGATTTTTCACTCCAAATGTTTCCACTGCTCCACAGTCCAGTGTTGGTGTGCTTTGCACCACTCCATCCAATGCTTAGCATTGGACTTGGTGATGTGAGGCTTGCATGCAGCTGCTCATCCATGAAGCTCCCACTGCACAGTTTTTGTGCTTACATTAATGTCAGTGAAAGTTCAGAACTCTTCAGCTATGGAATAAGCAGAGCATTGGTGACTTTCACCTACCATATGCTTTAGCAGTCTAGACCCTGCTCTGTGATTGTGGATGTCTCCTGCTTTGTGGCTGAGTTACCGTTGTTCCTAAATGCTTCCACTTTCTAATAATGTCACTTACAGTTGACTGTGGAATTTCCAGCAGGGATGAAATGCCACATGCTATCTTTGCAATCTTATTGCAAATGTGGCATCATCACAGTACCACCAAGTCCCGGAGCTCCTCAGAATGACACATTTTGTATCACAAATGTTTACAAATGGAGACTGCCTCCCCATGATTTTTTAAGGACTACATATCTTGATTCATAACGCCCTGATGAATAAAGACAAAAAGATTATGGCAGCAAATAACTGCTAACTGCTCAGTCTCAAGGACCAATTTGCAAAACAGATCCCTCTACTCATCTCTGAGCAGCAATAACATAAACTTTGGCAGATTGTGCAGTTAGCTCTTTCTGTGTCTGTAGAGATGAGCCATCAGCATCCCCCCTCAGTGCTCTATAAAGCATCATTCTCATCTGAACCAGGGATGAAGCAAGTGGTAACCAACAACAGTGAAATCTGATGGGCCACCCAAAAATCCTGAACACTGATTGGCTATAAGCCTCATCAGTCATTAAAGTAAGGTTGTGATGCAGGCTGCTTATTTTGGACACCCCTGATCTTGAAAATATAGAAAGGGTCTACACATTTTGTTTGCAAATTCAGTTTGCCTATGAGTGTTTGTAATTTCTCCCTCAGGCAAACACAGAACCAAATAATTAATTCAAGCCTCCATACAAGGTCTTTCTCTTTCCCGCCTTGCAGCTTGTTTACTTGCAAAAAACATATCTTAATACATTTTAATGGTTATCTCCTTTTTAATATTGTTGATTTCTCAGTTTGAGTGTCTCCTTAAATCAACTTTATGACTGAAATTTATCGTGGGAATCATATTAGCATGTGTCCCAGACTCACCGTTGACCTCCGCTCAATGCTGTGGACGTCCATGGAAGCGGCACTCGCCCGGCGGGACTGGCTGGAGTTTATGGTGGGAGTGGCAGCAGTGTGAGTGATGACAGGCAGAGGAGGCTGAGGAGGGGGAGGCATGGAGGCTTTCGGGTTCAGGAGACCGTTAGGGCTACTTATCATGGCCTGGATCTTGAGCTCTGTACGTCAACAAAGACAGAAACACATCAGTATTTTAAACTCCTGTGAGAAGATTTTGAGTGGTTATGAATTAGACTGAAGTTGACATTAATGTCACTTTATGAGCTATTAAAATGAACAAGATCGTAAATAATGAGACTATTTCTCAATTGTTTTTATGAATACTGAAACTTTTGAAGCAGGGTAGGTATCATACAGAATTGTTAAAGGCAGCCACCATTAAACAGCCTTTTTTGTTTATGTTTTAATAGAAAGATCTAACAAGTGACACATTTGAAAAAAGCAGAATGGGGCTCTGCATTAAAAAACATTACTGACACATGCACAGGACTACAACAGTTAAGAGAAATAAGGTACTCTTTTGTCCACAGGGGGCGCCAAATCAGCACAAACTGAGAGTTCCACACAGGAGCTTTAAGGAAAGTTTCAGTCCATTGAAACCCTTTGAGGATTCTTTCTTAGTTTTTGGCTTTATCTGTATTTTGATCTGGATTGCCCATTTTTAAAGACAAAGAGGTGAATTCCATTTTACTGAAAGGAATCAAAAATGTATCTGCAAAGGTTTCTAAAGGTTGTGTTTTAAATTTGCAATTCATAGGCTATGAATTATATGAAACAGTTTGAAGATTTCACCAACATTAAATAAGCGGTGTTGCTCTCAGGCAGAATATATACCTTTCTAAGAAAATGTAGTTTTTAAATGTTATGTAGAGCATTTTTTCTTATTTCTGTTTCATTTAAAACTGCCCATGGGAATAGAAAACATTTTCAACCTAACAAACCTTAACAGGAACACAACTGCTGCTTTTTCTCTGCGTGGTACAGCTTCATTGACTGGACTCTGATTGAAACTCTGCAGACCACTGACTCAGCATACAAGGTGTAAAACCAGTGTGTTGTTGGGGAAGTCAGAGAGACAATGTGCAGCAGAGAATGACAGTAAATTTGTGCCAAGCACAGGTAAAGGTTAGCACTGATGTTGTCCTTTGAAAAGTAATTGTAGAGTGTATGTCAGAGTTTGTCAGTGAATAAAGGTTGCAGCTTCTCCAGAACAAAAAGAAAAAGCTTGTGTGTGATTTTTAAACAGTGAGACGAGAGAGGAGGGTTGTCATTTTGTTATGCTGAAGATGCTGCCAGGCAGTTTCATCACTATACGAGGATCAAGTGAGTAATCTCATCTGTTTTCAAGAGGAAATGACAAGTAGTCTGAGCTGTACCATGCATTGGAAATAAGTGGCAATTACAGTAGAGTTGGGTTGATAAGTCCACTCTGACTCAAGCATTAAAGGATTAGATTTTGGAGGCACAAGGTTAAAGTCAAAAACCACTTCAGCCCTTTTTACTGACCCATAACTGCACGTTCACAGTCCTGCAATTGTAGTCACAGAGGCTTATAACCACCAGGAAGTAGTCCTAATTCAAAGTTTCTTTTCATTTCAGTCTATTTTAACATACTGTATATTTAAGGCAATCACATGCTGAAAATAAGCAATCCCAAATCTGAGATCATTTCTCTGGACAGCCCAACCCCCCCTTTTGTAAATCCTACTATCAGGATAATGTAAATTCAGAAATTAAGTTAAAGGGATATTTACGAAGGGTAATAAGGTAAGGGTATAAGGTACTTTGCAATAGTACGGTCATTAGTCTCCAGAGATTTCAACGCATATTTTCCCCTGAAGCATTATGTTCTTTGGTGAAGCTAAACTGTACAGTGCTGCAGATGGGTACAGTTGCTCAGCATAATTTAGAAAGTTTTTGGTAAAAAATGGGCCAATGTGTACTATATCAAAAAAATATAAAGCCTTTTATTTTCACCCAGAAAGCCTCTGTTTTGGGCACTATTTTGCAATGCAAGCTTCAGCTACCAGCTAAGGTTCTTCCACCTCAGTGTACCTTAACAGCAGTCTGCAGGCTTTAACAGCGACAGCAACAAATTACACCAAGAAACTGTACCTGTCTGTCGTGCTGCACAGCCTTGCTTACCCAAACATGTCTAAAGGATTAACACTTACTAAAATCATGCAACCCAACTTCAAAAATATCAAAAGATAAATTTAATCCAGTCATAGCAGATGGCTGTTCAACATAAGTCTAGTTCTGCTCAAGGTTTCTGCCTGGTATAAGGAAGCCTTTCCTTGGAACCGTAATTTTCACCACTGCCAAGGAGGTTATGTGATCGGGTGGGTTTGTTAGTTTGTTTGTTAGTTTGTTAGCAACATAACTCAAAAAGTTGTGGACGGATTTTGATGAAACTTTCAGGTAATGTCAGAAATGGCATAAGGAAGAACTGATTTGATTTTGGGAGTGATCTGGATCACCATCTGGATCCAGGAATTTTTTTAAAGGATTCTGTACTATTGGGAGATAGGGCTAATGGCGGAGGTCTGTGCTGTTACCACTTTACACCAGGAGATGGCAGACATAAGTAATTTCAATCCCAGCAGCAGTTTTTGGGTGTTTTTTTGTCAAAGTTTTGTAGTTTATAGAGTTTGAAAGATGCACGTCCGGTCGAGGAGACGAGTCGGAGCATAACAGAGACAAAGACAGCGAATTGTAGCGAGAATATTCACAATGCTGGGAGGAACAGAGGAATATTCACACTCTGCCATGACTTCCAGTCATCCGGTGAGACCATGGGTGCATCTGTTGGCACCCGTAGCAAAGCCAATGCTTTGCCTCACCGTGTTTCCACCCCACCGGGAGGGAGTAATGCCTTGGTGGGGGGCACATGGGGACGGATCCAGAAATTTCTGAAAGGATTCTTCACTACTGGGAGATAGGGCTAATGGCGGAGGTCTGCGCTCTCCGAGTGCTTTTCTAGTTCTAAATGTTGCTCAGTCTTGTGCTCATGGTGGGTTAATGTAAGAGATGCATGACACTGAATTGTGCTAATATCCAATTTGATTCTGTCAGTGTGTCAATATAGGTTGTTGTTTGCAGTCATGTGATCCCAGTGATACACAAATGCAAAATGGAGAGCAGAAAGTGAAGGATACCAGTTAAGAACCAATGGCAGTGGAGGAAAGTAACAAAGTTAAAGTTTCTTTTAGCAGACACTTTTTTCCAAAGCTAAAACATTAAGGTCCCTGTAGAGTGATAGAGGAAATCTGAACTGTAGGTTTGTTGTATGACAGGCACTGTGTTATAAACAACCAGGCCAAATTTCAGTCATGAAAAACATCTCAGAGTTTCTAAAATTAAGCTTCAAAATCATGAAAAATGAGTCAGTAAAATCTGTCCTGGAGTGGTGTGGCAGAGTCTGTTGAATGAGCTGAAGCCCCGCCCACTCATGAGAAATAAAATCTTCTCAAATTTTAAAAACTGTTTCTGATCAGAGCTCAGCTGCCTGGTTCTGTGCCAGAGCAGAGAGACAGTAAATTAAATTTACTGTTTTCTGGTACAAATCTCTCTGTTAGGATATTTTTAATGATCAGTAGACCACCATGGCTGATAGATTTAGATATTTTGCCTACAATGAATAAGAAAAAGTTTCAATGAAGGCAGTAAAACCGCCTAACAACAGAGTGTACTGAGATGAACTGCTCAGTGATTTTATTTCACTGTAGTGTTAGGGGAATGGGGGCAAATTCCCCATCAAGACTGATGATGTCATGGGCTCAGATTTTTGCCCTGCTTAAATAAATTTTTTCACATATTTACAGCAACCTTATTCCAACATATCTAGAGTGTTAAGACACAAAGTTTAGCATTAACATTACAGGGACTTTAAATTTCGATGTGGACCTGCATGCAATAACAGACAGGAAATTTCTACATACATCAAGAATGATCCCTACACCTTACAAAAAGTGATTTTTCCACAGGTTGACTGATTTGCCTGATGTGACAGTGATTGATATCACAAATGACTTTGTGCCACACACCTTCAACCACACATCTAATCAGATGAAGGGAAACAAGAGTGTTGAAGAGTCTTATACTGAGCTAAGAGGCTAGATGTGCCCTTTTAACAGCTTTTCTCCCTCATTTTTCATAAAGGTGCCTTTAATAGAAAAGTTTATTACATAAAACATAAAAAGCAGCCAAATAATGATGATCATACAAACCACAGGAGATGGCTCCCATTATAGAGCCAATTTCTCTTTCTCCATTGTTTTTATCATTGACACAAATTTAAAAAGCCAAACTGCTACTAAATAAAGAGCCATTTGGGAGTCAATAAACTGTTCTTGCTACTGAGATGAGCCACATGCTTTGGATCTCTAAACACAGACAGATTTCCATTTGCACTAAGGAAGGCATCAGATGTACATCATCTGTGTAAACACAATTTAGATCAGGGTTAAGCATGTCAAACATTGACAAACTGTGCAGAACAAAAGATGGCCACTTGGCAGAAACAGACCATACACAAGGGTAGCGTGACTTTTTTCCTCCAGGCTTTAGTCAGAGGATTATAATCCATGTCTGCTGACATTTTTCCATGAGCTTTTAAAACATTTTGCCTGAATTTGTCTCCACCTTGGGGACTAAAAGTAGCTTAAATAGTTTTTTTCTTTCCCAGTTTGAATGGTTAGCAGAGCCATGGGCAACACATCACTTCGGCATTTTGATAGAGCTTCTCTATGCAGAAATCACTTCTTTTCCCTCAGCTGGAGAACTTCACTGTGATGTGTGCCATCTGCAAACAACCAACTGGCTGTGAACACTGGCAAAAAATTTATCTATCAATATTGATAATTTATTTTTTAAGCTCTGTGAAGCCCTAAATTCTGCATATTGGGTCTCTGTAAATAAGGTAACAGAGTCCGGATCTACACTTTTTGTAAAGAAGGTAACATTTTCAGTGAACTGGTACTAGACAAAGACAGACTGAGTGAATATCAATTCCATTGTGTTGCCCTGAGTATGAAATTTGCTGCATAAGTTTGACTTGATCCTGAAGGGTGATGTAGGTATGTGTTTATTTTTGTCCGAGCGTTTGTACCTGCAGCGTAGATTTCTCTCAGCTTCTCCTCGTCTTCATAAGTGAGAGATTGCCTGTCTTCATCTGCCTCAGATCTGTTTGCATCTCCCTGAAAACACACACACAGACACACAAATGCACAGCAAGGGTATCACCACCATGATCATAATCTTCATCATCATCCCCTTCCTTTTCTCACTGTCTGTTGACTGTTGTAAAAGTGACAAATGTGAGCTTGAGCAGAGTGAAAGACTCAGAGACAAAGGGATGGGCGGAGGGGATCTCCAGTGTTCTCTAGTTGAGTTATGTGCATGGCTTTGGCAGAGATCTCCTGTAGTCACGCCAATAAAGCTTTACTGAATTTAATTAAAATTCACGCCAGAAAGATGGAGGCAGACGGCTTTGGCAAAGGGTATCTGTGTGTGAGAGAGAGAGGGAGCAAGTGTTCTCTGATGCTGGAGATAAAAGATGAAAACTAAACAACAAAAGCTCACCAGCTGTGAATGGCAGGCGATATCAAACACATCCCACCCCTGGAGAGTATTTTGTGAGTGTAAGTGCGTGCGCGTGTATTAGCAAGATAGAGAGCGATAGGGAGGAAGGGAGAAAAGGGGATAGACAGATATAGAGACAGATAGAGGAAGAGAGGTTGACTGAGAAAGAGTGATGGATAAAGAGAGCGAAGGGAGCAGCCACACAGACAGGATAGTTGAGATTATTCTCATGTAAGCAGCTTTGGTATCAACAGCACAACAGAGCTCAATTAGTCCCCTTCTCTCCATCTCATTCTCTAAGTAGCTTGAACAAAAAAAACGTCTTTGCCCTTACTTCTGCTTGAAAGCCCTCTACCAAAATGGCAACGAGCAGGTTGAAGAGGACATAGTTGCCGAAGGTCATGAGGGCGACAAAGTAGAGGGCAGCCAGCGGGGTGGTGGAGGCCATCCCGTTATAGAGCACTGCGTTCCAGTCCTCCTGGGTGAGGATCTGTGGATCAGAGATGCAGAGAATACGTCATACACAACAAAGCCTATACTGCGCTGAAGGAAAATCCTCTTTTTGAAGTAAAGAAAAGACTCAGAATGATTATAAGGACTAGGGAAGCCTTCATGGATGCTCTAGCTCCACTGATCACTGATTCTCAGTGTTCTGTTTATATCTGGGCTCAATTTATTCTCTAATGCACTTTCAAACTGCTTGATTAAACATTCCTATGTTTGTTTGACCTTAGGGGGTTCTGACATTAGGGACGGTCATTTTATACCATGCCTGAGCATGACTGCTCCCCCTCTCCTCTCCTCAGCTGGTTCATTTTTCACATTAGCAACATTGCTCTGTGCCTCAGTATGTTTGCATATGTACAAAGTCCAATACAGCAGGTGGTGGTACGTACGTAGTTGGTTTGCAAATCTGCCAAGAAGGAGAAGAAGCAGCAACCATAGCTGCCACTCATGTCAACATTTGTTTATTTATATTCATTCTCTGTTTGGCCAATGGTGTCCATCCTGCAGCTACTATGGATGTTTTCATCATTTTTGAGATCTCAATAATGACCCTCCTGAAATGGGTCTATGCTGCAAGGATACATTTTTTTAAGAGACAGGAGATGGTTGAAATTGCCTCAACAACTCTACATGTTGAGAGTACCACTCAAGCTGGGGTCAGACTACATATTTTCAGCACAACTATAGCCCAATCAAGTGCCTGATTGTCATCAATGCAAGCAATCTCAATGCAGCGAGATATCGAGACGAGATTCTGCACCCAGTGGAAACCCAATATCTTTACAGTCTGGGACTAAACTCTATTCTCCAAGACGACAACGCTCGGCCCCCTGCAGAGTGGGGTTTATCAGAGACTACCTCTAGAATTTTGGAGTGAAAAGGATGGAAAGGCCTGCCGGCAGTCCTGACCTCAACCACACTTCAACACTTGTGGGATCAGCTTGGGTGCTCTGTTCACGCCAGAGTGACCAACACAACCACATTGGCTGACTTGCGAGAAATGCTGGATGAAGATGTGAAGCAGTGTGTGACCAGGCTGGTGGCCAGCATGAGGAGGAGGAGATGCCAGGCTGTTGTGGCTGTGTATGGTTCTTCTACACACTACTGAGGCTCCAGTTTGCTAAATGAATCAATTATTAATTTGCTAATATGTCTTGTTTCTTTAATCATCCAAACCACCAAACAACATCAAACAAGAGTGAGTGGCAGAATAAGCTGTAGGCTTAACCGATTTGACACATTTTTCATGTGCACAACCCAAATACTCAGCTCTGCCGCTCATCCCACAAATGGGTGTTCCTTAAAAATGTGGCACCATTTGAAAGGAAAAACAGGCTTTTGAACAGTGCAAGATTTATTGCCAGGAAGCATTCTTACAACAAATAAATAATCTAACAAACAAAGTTTCCTCTTCCTTCATTGCTGCCCCCCCTCTTGTGGGACTGTCTTGCCAAACACATCCAAGCCTGAACTGACCAGAATAAAAAACAGTGTTAATAAAAACATCTTTCAAATCTGCTTTTAATTGCTTTTGTTGCTGTTTGAACCATTATTTTAATGTCCCGCTTCTTTTAAATGTGCTGTTTTCCTCTTATAACATGACTGTTAAGTGTTTGAGTCATTTGGGAAGCACTTTATAAATTAAATGTTCTATTTTTTTTTATTATGAAGCAGATTGTGCAGTGTACATTCTTCTAGTTCATTGCACAACTTCCTTCATGTTATATGCCATTCATATCTACTGTATGTCATAAGAAACTAAACATTTTATTATTCTTTTATCATCATAATCTCTGGTTTATCATCAAAGTAGATATATTCATACCTCTAGGATAAACAGCATGTTTTTTCATACCACTGGCAGAATTTAAGGAGCTTGACCACCACACAAGAAGAACTCAGCAGACTCTGATGGCTAATGTCAAAATAGTTTACATAACTCATGAGAAATGACATTTACAGTCTACATGTAATACACATGTAGTTGCCATGCCAGGTCAGTTCTGTCAGGCTCTTCCTTGTTCCAGCCTATATAAAGTCACTCTACCATAAAAGGCTCTCCCTCCATGCTAAATAGTCTAAACGCATGGCTAATGTCAGCAGAGGAGGGAGAAGGATAATTCTTTTGTGTAAAATACCACACATAACATACCTGTAATAGCTTTTATATGTGCATGCTGTCTGGGGTATTTGTATTTATCACATCAACAGGTAACACACAGTGACTGTTAATAACATTGTGCAGTCCTATCATATCATATCTTTTAAGTATATTTGTAGTAATGTCACTTGAGTTTAAAAAAGGTTATGGGACAAAAGAAGAAGCTAAACAGTAATTCAAACTTGAAGTCTTTATGTATGACAACTCTATTTGTGTTATTATTCAAAGCAGTTCCTGTCTGCAGTGACACAGAGGGCAACATCACAGGCTCTCTGTCTCTCTTCCTCTCCTCTTATCTGCTTCATGATCTAAGTGTGAGGACATGGGAAGTTTGACACAGCGTGATGAAACAATAGAACAGCCTGCCATTGGTTGACAGCTTGTCAAAGCATTCTGGGGAAACAATATGGCAATTAGCATCAGCAGCTAAGGCCAAGATTTATCAAAAAAACCTATTAAAAAATGGACAGGAAGACATTCAGTGTCACAGTAACTGGTGTGGATTTAATCTTTAAAAACCCAGAAAAGTCACCCAAGCTCTAGGATCACAAGAAAAGCTTCTGTAAAGGATTCAAAGGCATGGATAGCGTCATTAAAATGGCACAATGGCTAGCTTCAAGAAGAGAAAACAATGAAAAGCTACGATTTATGGTTCAAAAGTTATTTAACTTTTTATAACTTGTGTCACTTCTTGTCATATGCAACAACATCAACCTGAGAGGGCAAAACCACGTTTTTATTTCGTGGGTGAATTTCTCATAATGAGGGGGAAAAGGTGTTAAAAGTGTTCGTCGTTGTTCACACTGCAAGCTATAAACAAAGCATTCTGGAGTCACTTGCAGCTGAGACAGGAAGCCTGTTTTTTTAATGAACAGTGTCCTGAATTCAAAACAAGATGTAAGCAGTGGAGCTGGCAGCGCATCTCTACTCCTTATCTTTTGTCATTGCTTTGATTGGCAGTGGAATTTAAATACTGTGAGGACAACTTAGTTTTCTATTAAGTTGTGTGTTTTTTTATTCCTAATTGTTCTGCTCTAAAAGGTTAATAGAGAATAGAAGTGACATGCATCACTAATTTAAAAAAGTAATAAATGAATAAAATAATGACCAAAATTTAAAAATTTCTCTCTAAATAAATAAATAAATCAGCCATGTAACTGTCATCAAAAGAAGCAGTAGTGAGAATAATAATAAAAATAATAATACCATTAGCATATTCCTTTAATATCTTATTGTCAGCTGAACAGTAACGATGCTCATCAGTGGTAAATGAGCTCCTGTGGAGTGCGTGCTTCATTACTCTTCCTCCCTCTTAGCTCGTGCAGCTCACCTGCCCACCGGGAGAATTTTTACATTTCTTTGAAAAAGTCAAGTGCTGCTCTCCCAAATCGGAACAAATGAAATAATGTAGAAGATCATCAGCGCTAATACCAGCGACAGCAGCAGCTGCTGAATGAATCCCATCCCAATTAATTTAAAAGCTACATTAGACTGTAATTCATAGAGATGTGCTGAAATTAAATATTGTCGGCTGTTTATTCACATTTGTGAGCTCATTCACATCATACGGGACATTTTTCTGACCTGAAACACGGTGACAGTCGCCCACAGCAGAGAGTCGAAGTTCTTCCTGTCAGGTAAAGTGTCTCCACTGTTATGCTGCAAACCAAATTTACAGCCAAACAGATGCATCCCGAGGATACTGGCACATACAATCAAACAGACGCACATGCACACAGTGAAAGAGAGAGAAGATAACATTACCTTCATTACAATTTAATTTGGATGATGTGCAACATGATGTCGTAATGCTGCATAATCATGTTCTCGTACATGTTGTAATATGTTCTGTAACAATGTTTCATAAGGTCAGTTGTAACGATTATGACTTTTGTTCTGTATAATCAGTGTAATTGCAGCTGAGAACAATTTGGCTTGTGATTGTAGCCCTGCAGCTTCACCTTTAGAAGGAAAAAGGTACCTGAATATGAATATAAAAAGCATCAGCAGCATGCAGAACGTGGCCACATTGTCCATTGTCTTCATCAGCACCACCAGCTGCCTCCTCAGAGCCGGAAGGAACCGGACCAGCTTCAAAACTCTCAGCAGGCGGAAGGTACGCAGCACAGACAAGCCTCCTTCTGCCTCACCGACTATCTCCCACACACTAAAACACACCAAATAATAAACAGATTAGAAAGAGGAAGTAAAATTCACATTAAAGCAGCCAGGGAATATCTGTGTCCTAAAACTGAGCTGTAACTCTATTGAAGTCAGCACTAGTTTTCCTCATAAAACGCCTTCTGTCCAGGTGGGAAAAGCGATAAATTATTTTTCTTGTGGCATGTGGCAACTGAAAAAAGGGAAATGGGCCAATGCTGTTTTCAACAAACCAGCCAATAAAGACGGTGAAAACAGTGTGCACTGGCACAGTAAACAAGCAAAGACTTCAAGTGTGAATACATAATTTAGCTTGTAGTACTACATAATGGAGTGAATACAGACCCTCTGGACTGAAAGAGTCCAACTTAATGGCCTCAATGCCAGAGCCAGCATCACTCTGACAGTCTCAGATGATGTAAATGCAATACTGCTGACTCGCATTGAGGACTTTCAAATGACAAGACGAATGTATTTCAACGAAATTCCAATAAACTGTCAGACTAAGATCCTTTATTGGAGTCTAACCTGATGATGACAATGACGCTGTCGAAGCCGTTGTAGGGGTTTTTGATGTATCCAAAAAGCCCAAGAGCCAGGACTTTTAGCAACATCTCCAGACTGAACAGACTCGTAAACACCATGTTGCTGATCTCCAAAATATCTGTCAGCTCCTGGGGCTGAAAAGGAGGGAAAAAGAAGACATGTGATGTGGAGATATGGGACAGGAAGAGAGAAAAATTGACAAATAAACAAAATACTGGGAGACTGGCAGTGAAACTCACAGTAAAATAAACATGTTATGAATTTAAAATGCTACCAAAGGCAACATTTTAGGTTTATGTGAATAAAGTCTCCAAGGGGAGCTGCCCCAGGATGTGAACACAGTCAAGCTTCTTCCCACAATCCTTTGGAGCAGACAGAGTCAATGCACTTTCATTATTAATAGTACTACTTTAAGTAGTGGCTCTCAAATTTTAGGGCGGCCCACTTTTGTCCTCAGAGGCATTACAAGTAAACAGTCAATCCTGAAAGCACAATTGGGAGTGCATCTACAGTTGAGTTTTCTCATGTTGTCAAAGCTAAAGTCAGAGAAGAAAGCAGAAGAAAAAACGAAACAGTTGTGCTCACTTCAGCCAATATATCTGTCAAGACTGAACAAGAAACTCAACAACGGCACACACACACAAATATCACTCTCAGGTTAATTGATAAATGAGTCACACCTCTGTTTGTGCTGCTTTTTGTTTGCACAACAGGAGCTCATTAACAGCTGATAATTAAACTCAACATGTGTTGTCACACTTTAGATCGTAACACTGATTTTCTTGATCAAATCTGTCACATCCACATTATTTAGTTATTTGACAACCATTTATTTAACCATCAGTTGTTTGGATTTATCAGTAGCCTTCATTACTTGGGAATATTTAATGATCCATGATTAAATGAGTCTCTACACTGTGTTTCAAATTATCATTCATATACTGTTTGTGTTCATTTTTTCCTGAATAGTCAATATAATTGGCAGTCAATAGGATTTTTTATTCTTCAACAGTTATATTGTAATCTGGACTTTTTTGACAAAAATTACCAATGATGACAATGGCATTGTTTTCAAAATAACTTAAATACACTGCTCCAAATCATTATGCAAACAGAGTTTCAAAACACTCAATAGATTCTAAAGGACTGAAAACAGAATTTTTTTTTTTTTTTTTGTATTAAGTGGTAATTTTCCTCAGACCAAAGCTATTTCAATCAAAAACATCTTCACAGATCAAGTTCCATATTTACATAGGAGCCCTCATTGGACATCACCCATTAAACTAGTAAGTCCATGTATGGTTTGTACCTGGATTTCCTTTGAGGATGCCAGAATTGCCTTCCAGAGCTGCTGTTTTGACATAAACTGCCAATCATCCTCAGAGCTTCCTTTAAAGGATGCTCCACAGGTTCTAAGCAGGATTGAGGTCAAAGGATGATGGTGGCCACACCATGAATTTTTTTCTCCCTTTATACCCACAGTGGCCAAGTCTCAGTTGTTTTTTTGCAGCATGGGTTTGTGTGTTGTCTTGTATGAAAATGATTTTACTCCAGAAGGCATAGTTCTCCTTTTTATACAATGGCAGGAAATTGGCAGTTGGGAACTTCTTATATTTTGCTGGGGTCATTTTAAACCCTTCAAGCACCTCAAAGGGGTCTACTAATTCCCTTCCTATGATTCCAGCCCAAAACATCACTCCACCACCTCCTTGCTGATGTTGCAGCCGTGTTGGGACATGGTGGGCATCCACCAACCATCCAGAACTCCATCCATCTGGACCATCCAGTGTAGCACTTCATTCATTAGTAAATAAAACTGTTTATAAAATGAGTCTACATATATTTCTGAGCCCACTGCAATAGTTTCTCCTTGTGTGTGCTGGTTCATGGTGGCTGAAATACAGCTTTATGCACATCAGCAAGCCTCTGGAGGATCCTGCATCCAGAGGTTCTTGGGACTCCAGAGGCACCAACAACTTCAAATACCTGTTTGCTACTCCTTAGTGGATTTTTCCCTGCTGCTCTCTAGATACGATGAATTTGCCTTACAGAAACGTCCCTTAATGCGTCTTTATCTGAACAAACCTGTCCATGCTCTGAATGACACACAAATCTTTTCACAGTAAGATGATCTCTCTTCATTCCTCCTGAAATATCCAGTTTTTAGACCTTTTGCAAGATGCTGCACTATTTCAGGCTTCCCATCTGCAG
Source organism: Cheilinus undulatus (assembly GCF_018320785.1). Lineage (NCBI taxonomy): Eukaryota > Metazoa > Chordata > Actinopteri > Labriformes > Labridae > Cheilinus > Cheilinus undulatus. The sequence goes on from NC_054868.1 coordinate 43,843,850, forward strand.
AGAGATCTTTTTCCCTAAATTGCTTGAAACATGTAACTTGCTTAATAATGTGGGACAACCTCCTTAAGTAGTTTCCCTTTAATCAGGCTCACCTAATTACCAAACCTGTCTGAGATTGATGGCAATGATGGAAACTGACAGGAGAAGTAGTGCAATTAAAAACTTTAATTGAAAAAACTAAAAATCAAATTTTTGTTTGATTGGTATCTTATTTGCATAATAATTTGGAACCCAATGTAAAACTTGATTTTAGGATGCAGTTTTATAGTAGTTTAAAGGCATCATCAAGAAATGCTTTCAAATGGCAAAAAAAAAAAAAAAAAAAAAAAAAAATTACAAAAATTGTCATATTATCCTTAAATCAAAATAAGCTACCAGAGGTCCCAATGCTTTCCAATCTGGTAGCTCTTTTAAACCAGGCCTTTAAACATCTGTATTTGTGAGTGCCTGTAGGTTTTAATCTCCTCTTATTTGAATACATTTGAATCTTTTTAAAATGGGAATGATGCAGTTTAGCATAATTTCAGCATGAGCATGAAGTTCATGTGCTGCACTGAGTTTATAGCTATCGTTAATTTCCAACTCCCGTCCCTAGTTGGACCTTTGAGTAAACAGAGTGAATACAAGTGTACACTATTCATCAGAATAAAACAGCACAGTGCTTTACAATATCAAGACAGAGTACTATAAATACATAACCAAAATAAACAACACATCAAGGTAGACCAATTTGAGTTTTTCAAGCTGGATATCGATACTGATAATTAGTAGTATAATATAGTACTATATTTGAAACCAAAACGCATCTGCTAGGACAAACAAAATGTACTTAATGTGGCAGAAGTAAAATTGCATTTGAAAAAATTGGAAAAAAAAATCAGCACTAGCTCTGTAAACATGAAAAACAGCATAGAGCAACACAATAGCAGCAGGAAACAGGAAGTGATGCCGTACACTCTGTGTGTCAGTGCCACCCAAAAGTCAGTGCTGATTGGCTGGTAGCTGAGTCAGATAGTGCTGTGGGCTGAACATTAGGTAAGACTGTAAAGACTGAAAACAAAGCCAGAGGGGAAGACACACCTTGCAGTGAAGCCAAAGTAGCACACCTCTGAATTATTTGTTTTTGGCTAGTTATCTGTTAAATAAAATGCGGCTACGAATAATCGGCTAAATGGAAGACATCAGCATCAAAAACTAGTCAAGCTGATGATCAGTCAACCCCTATTAAATCCAAACTAAACCAGTCCAAACTGGACATTTAAAACATAGCAGTAAAGATGAGTACAGCTCTGGTTGTTTTCAGTCGGCACTTTACCTTTGTTTATGAAAGATTTAAATCTGTGATGTGAGTCCAACATCTTTAATGGAGAAAGCTGAGCGTCCAAATGTAATTCTACAATGTTTTATGTTACAGTTTCCATTTGCCGTGCTTCCTGTTACTCCGCTACTGTCCTGTCTTTGAACAACTCTGCGACAGACAGTCAGGGCTGAGAATATTGGCATATTTGAAAACTAATTTGAGGAAACACATATGTATAGAACTCTGGAAACTAAGTAAGTTGCATTTTTTTCCCAGTATGTTGCAGTGATGCCAGCAGATGGTTTTTCAAAGTTTTTTTGTGTAATGGTGACAAGTTTCTGGTTTAAGAGGGTGATCTAGAACAAATTAATTGTTTAATTTAAATGTTTTTTTAATACTTTAAAGCCATCTACATTTCAGTCATTTGAAACTCATATATTCTCTTTTTAAAGATTGAACTCCAACTTTATTGTCCCCTAAGGGAGATTTACTTTGCTGCCAGGTGAAAACATCAAACATGAGAAACGCAGTCACACAAATTCAAACTAAACACTGAAATTCAAAAAGGGGTTAAAGGACAACAGAAGACAAAACCATCATTGGAAGACATCACCAAACATCTGTAGTAAAAAAGAGCATCATATTTATTCATTTTTAGAATGCAGTTTTGTAATGGCTTCAGTAATAAAATAATTTTTCATCCTGTTGGACTTGGCCTTTGGTAACCTGAATCAGCTCAAATTCAGCATGAAGAGGATGATCAGGACATTGTATGATCCTCAGCTTTAGACTTTACCCTCTCGTAAAGCTGGAGACACATAAGGTAATTTAATACCAGTAATTTTATTTGCAACCTTAACAATGTGTTCTAACCTCTTTTTATCTTCTAATGAGACAGTGGCAAAGGTCAGGACAGATTGAACCATACAGTGTTAAAACATTGTCATTAGTTTGCTTCACACCCCTAACTGCTTGGGCTCCTGGAGGAAGTGCAGTTGCTGCTGTGATTTTTTATTAACCACATCAGTTCAAAGAAAGCTTATTATCAAAAAGGTACTTGTAGCTGGAAACAGGCTCCACAGTCTCCCCCTTAATTGTTGTTAAGAGAGCTGGATTCAGCTTTCTTCTAAAATCACTGCACATGTCCTTAGTTTTTGTGACATTTGGGTTTAAAAAGGAGTCATCACACCACTGAATAAAATAATCCAGCACTGGTCCAGGTACTGTCCTCCTCCCCCTGAAACACTCTCACTGTCACTGTATCATCCGTGAAATTTAGAATGTGTCTTCCTGGTTGGGGACTTCTGCAGTCGTCAGTGTACAGATTGTATAAAATAGGTGAGAATTTGGGCTTTAATGCCTTTAGTGAGTTAGGATAGTGGATAGAGAACTACACTGCTTAGAAAGAAAGGGAACGCTGCAGGTTGGACTGGAACTCAGGCTGTCTGAAATGAGGAAGATGGCCTCTGTACACAAGGGACGACCAAACAGCTCAGCCATCGGCCCCCTGAAACTGATAGCTTCTTCCTTATTACTGGATTTTCATCAGGGTTGCAGCACTTTTAAAAATTAGACTGAAGACTGAATCAATGATAGTTTTGACAGCTTTTTAAATCTAGTCTTAGTCTTAAGGTCTCTGCATACGGAGTCCAATATTTTCAGAGTTGTTTTTGGATCCATAATCAGAAGAAACGTCCCGCACTAAAACCTTGCCCACTGAATATGATGTGTTTATTAGTATTAGTCATATTCTAGTTATTTTTACCCTTATATGTTTTCGTCTTTTAAGTCAACAAAAAAGTAAAATTTTAGTCCAAAACAAATCCTTATTTTAGTTAAAATGTTATGTCAAACATTTATTCCCTATGCCTGAATGTGGTGCCACATTTCACCATGCAAAACCCTGGGGTTCCCGCTCTCTAAAGCCAAAAGGCAGAAGAAGTGAAGATTCAACCTACCTAACAGCTCATTCTCTCTCTGTTACATGGCTTCACACAAAAACACACAAACACAAACATGCACATTCTCCCCCAGGGGTTTCATAAAGCAAAGTCTGATAATCCTGAAATGAGGGAAAATCTTAGATTTCCATTTCGGAGAAAATGGGGAAACTCAAACCCAAGAAAGACAGCTGAGTCAAGCTTGATTCAGAAGAAGAGGAAACTTAAGCTCTGACTCAGTTACTATGGTAACCGAGTCTGTGAAGCTAACCTGGTCAGAAGCAGGTTTTCTTCAATAAACCGGAATTTTCTCTCTGTCTCCTCCCTCTGACAGAGCCTGAGACACAGTTATATTTCCACATCATTTCATTCATCCATTCAGTTTGTATCAGGGGCATTATTTACAATTACTCGGAAAAAAATCATATTTTATAAAAATATAAGGCCATTAGACTACATGAAATGTGCATTTTTAATCAAACATGATGTTTACTCGACGAGCATAGATGACGGGTTGCCCTACTCCACGCGAAGTTACATTTATGTCAGTAAATGCCGATTTAATTAGTCTGAATTAATGAACTTAAAAAGATAAAGTAGAGAGTATTTTTGAAACCAACTGTATGCTGAGGATAAAACCAGTGCACATGTTGATCAAGTCTGAAAAAAATCTAATTAGGTAAAGCTTCAAGGGTAGATTATAATTCTATGAGATAACCAATTTACAATACTGAAGTAGTAAATTTACTGTGTTGAAGATGTAATTTCCAAGATTGAAAAACTGTTTAATCTGAATGTCCAATTTTTGTATTCTTTACAAATAGTTAGAATAATCTAGATCAACACAAAGCTGTGTAGATCAAATAAGGCATTAACAAATAACTACCTCATCTCTGCTTGTATTTGGACAGATTTTAAATATCAACTGAAAACTATATTCCATTATTCTCATCAAGTCTATTTGACAAAAACTAAACTTACTTTTCATAATAGCTTTTATTATCAAAGATCTTTTGAACAAGTCTTATTCTCATCTTTCTCATGGAAAAAAGGTTGTTGTTTTGTGTCATACTTTTAGTCAACAAAGTTATCGCTGTTATAAAGCCCTTTTGATGAACAAATCAAGGACTAATTAATTCAAAGTTTTGCACTTCCTAGTGCTGACTTACAGATTTCCTATAGAGACTAGCCTGCTTTGATTCTCCTGTTTTAAATCTAAACCTTTTCAAGCTTATTTTCAAGGTCGACTCATAATGTTGTCAAGGTGTTAACTTAATTTGGGAGCAGAGCCACACCCTCAATCACCCGACAAGCCAACTTTAACAAAGCCAATCCACTCCACTCCTTTTGTCTATCATTTTTAACCCACCCTTCCTCCCTTTGACTTATTCCCTTTCTTCTTAACTCCGTCTCTCCCATGTCTTGTCTAATTCTAGGTACAGTCCCGGTTGAGATCAGCTCAGACAGAATGACACCTGAGACAGAATCACCATCCTGAGTCCCCCTCGGCCAAACCTTCATTACATCTCCCAGACTAGCCAAACGTACAACATACTCATACTACTTCTTTACCTTTCACAGCACTCTAATGCCAGTTTCATAAAACACGCTCCTAAATCTTCAATGAATGTTTAAACACATACTGCCATCCATTCCCGGTATTTTTCCTCTTCAAGCCAAATTTAATTGAACAAGCTTTTCCCATCTTCTTCTCTTTTTATGTAACATGCTGCCATAAATGCACTGAAGTGATAAACAGACAACCAAATCCACAAAACACAATAATATAAAATATATATATTTAACATTAATAAAACAATGTAGATTTGATAAAGTATTGAGACACGTTTCAGTCAAAGTGCTGTTAAATATTTAATGTCTACTGTTAAGACCTCTCACAAGTAAAAGAAAATAACTTTATAACTTTTAAAACCCTGATTTAAGACATTCAGAGGATCCACATGAAGTCTGTTATAGTTTAATCTATTAAATATACAGGTGCATCTAAAAAATAAAACATCATGAAAAAGTTTATTTACTCCAGTGATTTTTAAGAAGTAAAAGTTTCATATATTCTAGATTCATTTTAGAAATATTTTTTTTAGTTTTAATCTTGATCATTACAGTTTACATGTTAACCTTCAGGAAAATTATGCTCATTTGCACACTCAGTACTTGGTTGAGGCTCATTTTGCACAACTTACAGCATTTAAGTGATGTGGCATGGTGCCAATCAGTCTGTAGCCCTGCTGGGGTTTATGAAGGCCAGGTTGTTCTGATAGCAGCCTAAAGCTTGTCTATATTATTGAGTCTGGTGTCTCTCATCTTCTTCTTGACATTTCTTCAGAGATTCTCTACAGGGTTCAGGTCAGACCAGTTGGCTGACCAATCAAACACAGAAGCATCATGGTCAGTAAACCAGTTTCTGGTAGTTTAGGCTTCACCGTAGGCATGTGCCAAGTCCTGCCCAAAATGAAATCTGTATCAGTTAGTATAGAAGCATGAAAATCTCCTAGTAGATGGCTGACAACGTTGACTCTGGACTTGATAAACACCTGTGGACCAACAGCAGCAGGTGACATGGCACCCTAAACCATCACTGACTGTGGAAACTGAAAACGCTGGACTTCAAGCACCTTGGAGTCTGGGCCTTTCTAAACCTCCTCCTTTTTCTGGGACCTTGATTTCAAAATAAATTAAACTGAACTTCATGTAAAACAGGATTTTAAATCTCTCTAATGGTCTAATGGTCCAGTTCCTTTTCTCTTCAGCCCAGGTGAGAAGCTGATGGCATCTGTGATTCAGAAGTGGCTCGAGAACAATACATCCGTCTGTGTGTGGTGGCCCTCAATCCACTGACACCAGCCTCAGTCCACTCCTTGTAAAGTTCCCCTAAGCTCTTGAATCTGCCTTGACAATCCTCTGAAGGCTGAGCTCAACCCTGTTGCTTGTCCACCTTTTCTTACCACACTTTTCCTTTCCAGTGAACTTTCCATGAGCATACTTTGATACAGTCTCTGAGAACAGCCTGCTCTCAGTAATGACCTTCTGTGGCTTACTCTCCTTGTGGAGGGTGTCAGTGATTGTCCTCTGGACAAGAGTCAAGTCAGCAGTCCTCCTCATGATTGTGGTTGTGTGTACTGAACTAGAGTAAAAGAATGGAGGTGCAGGAAACCTTTGCAACTGGACTTTCCACAATATTGTAATATTTTGAAATAGCCGATTTTTGATATTTGTGAGCTGTAAGCTGTAATCATCAAGATTAAAACAAAAAAGTAATGAAATATTTTACTTTTATGAGATAAATCTAGAATTTATGGAAAATGAACTTTTCCACAGGAAAAAAGTGAATTTTTAATTTTTAATTCATAAGATCATATGATCTTCCTTAACATGTCTGATTTCTGCAGATATTACATAACATTGGGTTTGAGGTCCAATAAAATATTGGGGGATTAGCAGTATATATCCTTCTGGGGTACACAACCTACAGGAACAAACAAAAACAACTGATGAGTTGACTTGAGGCGTTTCCAATCTAATTCTAGTTTAGCCTTAAAAACCTTTGAAGATTCAGGCCTAAAGAGGGTGTTCTTTATATCAAGCAATCTAAAGATATAAAAAACAATTGATGTTAGGGTTATATACTTTGGCTTTGTAATGTTTTGATACTTTATTTTTTCAGCTTCAACCATATAAGGTACCTCGAATCGCTCTGTGAATAAATGCTGCTCTATAAATATAAATTTGCCTTGCCTTGTTTTCTATCACTCCTTAGGCTATCTAGGTCTTTTATCTCATTTTTCCAACGATTGTATACATAGATAGAGTGACATGATGCCTTTGGATAACATTTTATCTTTAAAGGGAACACAAAAACTGTGGCTTGTTTCTACCAGACTCATTAGACCAACAAAGCAAAGCAAACATGTAACCGTGTGTCTGAGCATGCTCAGTGACATCTTCCTGACACAGAGCAGACTGAACTCTCCAGAGATCAGAAAACAAGTCCCTGAAGTGTTTCAGACTAAGCTGTTCTGGCCATGTTCCCTGAGACGAGGGAATGCTGTCCACTGAAACTGCATGGCTCTTTATTTGTACTGAATAGATTCACTTTACTGTAGCACAGAGAAGAAAAGCCACAGATGTCCTTGGGAACGTATTCGTATAATACTAAACACACTTATACATTTTCATTGTTGGCTCTGGCTCTTTAGATCATTTCTCTATTATAAAAAAGGATCAAATAAGGGTAGCCTTATCCTTGAGTCTTTCAAGAAGTTAAGGCCATCCAGATCTGTTATATTGTTCAGGAAATGGGCCAAATGAAATCTTCCCTCATCTCCCACAGTCTACTCTTTCCTTTCAGCCAATCACAAAGTCAGATCTGCCCCCCCCCCCTTCCTCCTCACGTCTCCATCCACCCCTGCTCGCTTCTCTCACTCTGCCCCATCTCAACACAGCTCACTCTCTCTCCTGTCCCAGGGTCAGGCTTTAATTAACACTTCAGGTCTTATGAGTTTCTCCATCTCCTGATACATGTGTGTGCACCCACTCACACATGCACACGTTGTGATCCCATATGCCTGCTGCTGTAAGTGTTGATTGGAGAGTAAGTTCATTGACTCCACCGCACGCAGTGATTAGCACATCCTTTTTCAATCAAAGCGTGGTCACATAAACACACACAGATGCACATACACACAGAGAAACATGCAGCCTCTTACAGCAGCATAAACATACCTGTTCGTGGTACTCAATGCCCATTGACAGCGTGTTAATAAGGATGGCAATCATGATTCCTCTGTTGAAGTATCTGCTGCCAACAATAAGATCCAGCTTGATTCGAAGTCCCGCCCAACAGCGCACCAGCAGCTTACTCTTTGGCTCCGACACCTGTGCATCGCCGCGGCAGGGGCTGCTACAGTGGCAGGGGCTGTTACTATGACATGGGCTGTTGCCAGGGCATGAGTTGCCGTACCCATGCTGCTGCTCTTCAGTCTGTTCATTAACATTTTCAGTGTCTCCCAGCTGATTATAGTAGATGCAATACGGGCATGATGGCGACTCTACTGGGACTTCACCTGGCAACGTTATAGCAGGATGTCCAGCACAGCCACCTGCACAGACAGAAGGAGGAGGCATTATAGAAAGGTCATACATTCACGGAAGGATTATAAATAGTTTATTCAGGATGTTGACATTATGTCATACAATATATATTGGCTGCTCGGTAGAGGAGAGCATCGTCATTTCATTTCTGGGAGACAAAATTCAATAACATGGAAGCAACTGAGCAGTTGGGATGCTTTTGTGCAGAGGGGGAGTTCTTTTATTAGAACAGGGATGTGTGAATATGTGTGTGTGTTGGGGGGGGTTTGAAGCGGGAGTAAGATTTCAGCAGAATTCATTAGCCAGCAGCTCGGGAGGAACGCTCCAATGACATAACAACAAATGCTAATCTTGCACGAGCAGTTCACTTGTCATCACAATTACAACAAATTCATGTTTCACTGGAGACTGATATAGTAAATCCAATCTAGCCGGTCTGTGGTGTGTGTCTATAGATAATGTGGGCTGCAAGGAAACTTTGAGCAGGCAGACTTGAGAAAAGAAAATGGCTCTGCATTACATATGCATAAAATACACTGTGATTCTCAGCGTTTGGGCCCAGAATCCCCAGTGCATAAAACAGCATGCTGAATTATTTCTACTCAACTTTTTGTCTGTGGAAAAGGGTCCCAACTACAATAAAAATTTAAAGTGAATAATATTAAATTATGATGTCTTTTGTGTGTTATTTAACTGATGTTTCTTATTGAGGTTAGTTTCATAATCAATGAGAGGACGACTCAGAAAAATGCTTTATATATTCTGAGACTGCAGGAGCTCTTAAGTGTTTGAGAAAATGAGTGCCAGACTGATATTTCAGTATGCCAATATCATCGCTTGATACCACAGATGGAAGAGTATTAGTATTTATGTTTTTCCGATGGATGAAGATATGAAATTTTTGCACAGAGGACGTTTTTCTAGGAAAATGCTTGGGGTGTTTTAGAAATGGGTTTCCTATATACATTTCCAAGTGTGCTCACACAACCTGACAAGCTAGATAGACTGTTTTATAATTCACTGTGTGGTGTATATTTCTGGTCTATCTGGGCAATTCCCCATATACGGTGATTGGGAAAGGCAAAACCTTAAAAAAAAAATTAAGGGGTGATCGGACAACGTTCTGTCATAGTCATTATGGGCCAATCGGAGTGACAAAACATGACAAAGTATGGTGTGTGCCACCCCACGGAGTAAACTACATTAGGCATTGTCGTTCACTAACAGTGGAGCCAGGTAGTGAATCAAACTCTTTCCTAAGCTCGTCAGGAGAAGGGCATCTTTTCCAAACATCTGTGCAAATCTCTTTATTAGGGGTAGACTGATTATTGGTGTAGACCAGTGGTTCTCAATGTGGGGGCTGAGACCCCTTGGGGGTAACAAAACACTGGGAGGGCATCTCCAGATGCCTTAAAAAAACTAAAAATATTTTATAAATTACACAAATTTTGCCAATTATCACACAGTTTTGCCAGTTAAGACCCATTTTAGCTTTAAACCCTTTCCACCACATTTTTTTCTGCCTGTTTTTTCAAATTTCACTTGCCACTTGCCTATTGTTGCCTCTGTTGACCCAATATTGCCATTCTAACCACTTTTCTACTACTTTTTATACCCTTTTTGACCATTTTAACCAGTTCTGCCAGTTTCTCCCTTTTTGCCTCAGTTAACACATTTTTGCCAGTGTAAACAAATTTTTCATCCTATTGCACCAAATTTTCCACCTATTTTTGGCCACTTTAACCCATTTTTGCTATTTGTTGCTTATTTTTTGCCACTTCTAACCCATATTCTGTTATTATCCCATTTCACCTAACCTTGCAAAGCTTGGTAGCGGCTACGTCACGTGTTTTGTTGCTCTGATTGGCCCGTAAAGACGTGACAGAACGTTCATCCAATCATCCTCCAAGTTTTTTTTCAAAGGCTCTGCCCTTTCCCAAACGCTGTCTATGAGAGTTTACCAGATGGATGTGTGAAACAAATGCATCTGGCATGTCAGGTTAATTTCACCACCTTTTCCATCAATTTTTGCAATTTTTAACCAATCTAAATTATGTTTTGAGGCAAATGGATAGAAGGTTATTTACTACAGCACAAAATAGTTTTAAAATTTTTTTTATTTTAATAAGAAGGGTTATTATTCCGGTAAGATATAAAATATGGATATCACACCCTAACTTTACAATGGATCATTATTTTGCTGACCTCCTTGTGCCCCCAGTTTGGCTGGACCCCAGAGAGAGCTCTCCCTTTCATCCTCCCTCATGGGCAGCCTTGTCTGCACATGACTGTTCCTGAATGTGCATGGCTGTGTTCAACCATCTTCAGGTACAGTGGGGGTCCCTGGTCTCTGAAACCTTTATTTTGGGGGTTGTGGGCTGAAAAGGTTGAGAACCTCTGGTCTAGACAATAATCAGGGCAGATATGTATTATATCTGTATCAACATTTCATTTTACCAGTAATTTAATAATACCAATGTATACACAGTTTATCACTCTGCTCATAGATTCATAAGTAGGGATCTTATAACACTCATCACTGTGATCTCTATACATCAAAGTTGGTTGGACGTCTCTGGCACAGAGGTGTGATAAACACTTGTATGTTTTTATCTATAAATCCCCGATTGGACTTATACCATCTTACATTACATCTATGCTGAGCTGGACATTACCAAACTCGCTCCACTGACTGTCTAATGCTACAAGTCCCAAGGGTTTACTCTGAATTGGGTAAATCTTTCAGCTTTTGTGCTCCTAAAATGTAAAACGATTTTCAACAAAGTCTTAAGATTGTAAGAAGAACATAACTAGACTTTGACTCCTGACTCCCCCACAACTGAGGATATAGTTAATGAATTCTATATTATGGAAAAAAATTATTTTCTCACTACCTTTACAAATAGATTTATACAGTTATGGTCAAGATGGATTACATACAAACGTCAGCCACAGTGACTTTTCGTGGTATCAACAACCTAATAAGAAAGTCACTTACAAATGTAGCCTGATGTTAACCACATAAATATTTTTTATGACTACTGATACATACAGCACACTATATATTATATTTTCTTTTACACTAATTGTTTCTGCTCTTTAGTATTACTCAGTGGAAGAAGAAATCTTGAGCCGTCTCTCTGCATTCTAATTTCTTTCTTGGTTAAACCTATATGAGGGTTGTATTAAACGTATCTGTTTGTTTCAACCTCTACCTCTAGTGTTGAAACATGAAGCCAATTCATTAGTACAAAACACTGCAGTTCCTCAAGTGTCATTGAAGTCACATGTGCCTATTCATTCATTCAGTGGATATTTCAAAAGCAGAAATCAATGTGTTTGTGAACTAAATCTGGTCTGTATAGCCCATTTTTTGAATGGCACACCTTGTACTGGGGCAGTATTCTCTTATGACTCATCTATTTGGATGTTTTGATGGATAGGAGTCTTTCGTAATAAGGGGTGCAGCTGATCTGACTGATGGGCAGGTGCACTGAGGCTGTTGACAGTAGGCAAAAGGCCAGCCTCAGCTCCATCTCTATGCCTGTTTCTAGTTAGACCTACAGTCAGTTTGAGATGCGTTCCCATATATTGTGGTCGCCAAAGATGGGCTTGGGTGAAGATACTAATTATACATCCATGTATGTGATATATATACTGTATACACCATATACAGACTTTTGTTTTGATTGCATTAAGCTAAAGGGTTTTTTCTTAGATTTGCATAATTAAATTTCTTAACACTGACCATTGGGAAAGAATAAAACAGTCCCAGACAAAATCTTGCGATATAATCAGGGTTATAACTTCTTTGGCGCAGAGATTATCTATTACATTTTTAATAGAAGACTTGGAGGAAACTCAGCTGTGAAGTCTGAAAGCTGTGTTGTTATTTCAGAGACTGGGCTATACCAAGAATTTAAGTCAGGATATCTTGGTTTCTGCAGCTATAATCTGAAAATCCATTTTCAGTTTCTCCAAAGTAAGTGCCCCAATTTGATGGAAGAGCAATCTTATCAAGTACCCTTTAAACCCTTCACATCTGGGAAATCAACACCTTTAAAATCCTTAAGGACCAACTGGGAGCTCTTAGTGGAAGTTTTGGTGTTTTCTGAGTTCTTAAAACAAAATAAGGTGTGAGGTTTGCTCAGAGTAACTTGACATTGTCTCTGAAAGGAGATGCTCTTTCTTTATTTGGTCAACATTTAATTTAATAATACTTTGAGAAAATCTCAGTGAGGCAAATTTTCATTTTTCATACAAGTAAAGGGTTTTCAATCAAGGCTGTTATCACACGTACTATAAGAATAAAGATTCTCAAAGATCTGCTAGCTTTTCATGAGTAATCACTCTCTGACTTTCACATCTTGTCCTTTGTCTGCCCTCAGACTTCAGGGAATCAAAGCATGTAACACAGAGAAGCAGATCTGGACAGAAAGTTAATTCAGATAGAAATGATGTGGGCTCAGTCGTCTGGAGACTTGGTTCAAGCGTTCTGCTCTAATTCCATGTATTTGCTTTTTTGTGTTATGTATGAAAACATCTGTCAGATAGTTTTGTTTATGAAGTGTGCATCTGTTGTAGATGCATGTTTGCCTTTTCTGTCTTTTACACATTTAATCCCTTTTCTAAGTATTTACACTTCCACAAAGGCCAAGGGACTAAAATACCCCAGGTGTGATCTTATGTAAGAGATACACAGATGTGTTAGCTTAGGGCTGATTACCTGAAAATAGTCAGACACCTCTGTTTGCCTTGTAGACCTGATCATGTCTGTGACCCAAAGGTTGTCAATGTAATAAGAAAACTGAGCAGCCTTTAGCCTGCTGAACTGTGCTTCTTTCATATAAAAATGCTTTCAGCACATAAAAAACTAAATTAAATTCACCTCTGCTGTGTCAGAGGCGTCAGAAGTCTGTGATCTGCATGTCTAAAGTGACTCAGGGTAAGAGGGAAAAATGTTCTTTTGTAACTTCGGTGAACTGAACCTCAAAGATTATTTCTCAAAAGGAATGAGTGAAGAGTAAAAAATGCCTGAATCGCTCACAAATTTATGCAAACAGAGGCACACTGAAGCTGAAGCCAAAGTATAAAAGTGCTAAAGTTGCTAGAATACGAGGGCCCAATGTTTTTCTTTGCCACGGGCCTCCACATCTGTGCATCCATTCCTGCAAGGCTCGTGTTGGCAAGCTATGACCTTGGGAGCATGCACACACTCACACACACACTCACACACGTTCGTTCTCACCATGCTCCACCACCAGCTGAGGCAGTCTGTTGACAGTCTCCGTGGCAACTGGCCTCTTCTGGTCCTGGTCTTTTGCATCCAGGGGATTGAAGAGCGGCGCTATGAAGGGATAATTAAAACCGTTCCCTCCTTTACTGACAGCTGGCTCTGACTGCGGCAGCGGCAGAGTCTGCTGATGATGCTGCTGATGATGATGATAAAGCTGATGAAGGTGCGACAGGTCATTTGGGGCGTGGCCCGAGTGCCTGTGGGCGAGTCCGTTCATTTCTCCAACAGCACTCCCTCTGGCGGATCCTAACCCCCTGTCTCTCTTGCATATGCACACGCAGTGGAAGTGCTTGCGTCTCTGGGCGTAGCAGCGCGACAGCCGCCGACACGCCTTGCGGCCCAGGTGCGCTATGTAGCGAATTATCTCCTCATAGCAGCTTCCTGGTTGGCTGTCGCTGGCTAACGTGGAAGCTGATTGGTGGAGCTGGCGGGCATGCTGCTCCGATTTCATTAAGGCGTGTTCTCTCTGCTTTGTTTCAGAAAACTGGGTAGCTATGACGACCAGGCACAAGTTGATCATGAAGAAGGAGCCCACCTGGTCACAAGACACACATATAAAACCAGTGTTAATTTTGTCAAAAACTTTCTTTCCATGAGACTTAGACTAGCAAAAAAAAGATCTTTTGTGATAAAAACTCTGATGAAAAGTAATTTCAGTTTTAGTCGGACACTAAAATGAGACTAAAATGTTATGCTTGACAATTGGACATTCTAACTCCTTGATGCTTCTTCACTTCAGTAAGGTTCTCTTATGGTATTTATCAATCTCTTATGTTACAGTTTTTCATGTGAATGTTGTCTAATGGCTGCAGAATGGGTGAAGAGCCCAAGAGAAATTTCTCACTTAGTGGGACTGTAAATTTGATCTTATCTTTCACCTAAAGACTAAGACTAAATTTTAAAAGTAGCCAAAATGAACATTGTATCGAATTCACTGTAGCACAGGACCAGGGCTGCCCATAAGAGGGGATAAAGGGGAGAGCCTTCTGGGGCCTTGCCAAATGTATGGCCCATGGAGGTTAGGAAAATTATGGTCCATTATAAAGTTAAGGTGTGATAACCACATTTCATTTTATAACTGAGTAACAACCACTCTTATCAAAGCAACATATTTTTTCATTTATTTTTACTGTGGTATAAAGCCCTCTCCAAAATGTAAACCACTTTTCATGAAACAGAATGACCTCTTTATGGTAATTTTATGTGGTTGGGCACATTAAACATAACAATTTGTGAAGTAAAGACTGACTTCATAGCTTAGCCATAATGTGCCCCAGAGAAGAAACTGAGACAACTTCAATGGGAAAATATTAAATCATCTCAACAAAAAAGGAAAAAATTAGCATAAAGTGGCAAATAAGAGGTTCAAAAAGCGGCAAAAATGGGCAGAAAGGGGGTGAAATGGTGATTTTGAACATGGCAAAAACTGGTTAGGTGTCAAAAGTTGGGTTTAAGTGGCAAAAAGGGGTTAAAATCAACAAAAAACTGGTTAACAGAGGCAAAAAACTAGGTAAAAAGTGGCAAAAATAAGTCTAAAGTGGTTAAAATCTGTTTAAAGGGGCAAAAATATAACAACTGATTAAATGGGACACAACTTGGCACCAAAACTGGTAAAAAAAACAAAAAAAACAAAAAAAACAAAAAACAAAAAAAAAAAGGAGTTTAGAGTGGCAAGAACAGAGAAAGAAAAGGGAGGAAGCATTAAAATTGTGTGGTAAAAGGGGGTAAATTGGATGAAAATTACTTTAGAGTGCCAAAAATGGGAGTTGGATAAGGTGGTGAAATGGGATTTTAAAAATGGTACAAATAGCTTTAAAATGACAAAAACTGGACTGAATTTATTTTTTTAATGGGTTTAAAGTGGCAAATAAAGGATTTTGAGTAGCAAAAATGAGTTAAAGGAGGCAAAAACACAAGTGAAGAGTGTCCAAAATTGGATTAAAAGTGACAAAAACTGTTTGGGGGGGCAATAATGGGTAGAAAAGTGGTGAAAAGGGGTTAAAAGTGCCAAAAATGGGCAAAAAAAAAATGGTAAAAAGAGGTTAAAATGGCCTTAATGATTAATTTCAACATCAGAAACCAGTAATAGCTTGACACTCTTCAGCTCCAAAATGAACAATCAGACAGGACACATGCTAGCATCAATGCTACTGGTTCAATACACCTACAATGAAACCATCAATAAATCACATCTGAGAAGATCCCACTCTCTGGGTTTGTCAGGGGCCCTGACAACTCTTCTGGGCAGGCCTGCACATCACATCACATCTCAGTGTTATCCAACTAACTGTAAATGTGTGTGTGTACTCACAATAATAAGGAAGATGAAGTAGATGAAGTTGTAAAAAGAGTGTGCATCCATAACGTAGTACATGATGTCGACCCAACCTTCCAGTGTGATCACCTGTATAAAAGCACATACACCACTGTCACAGTGCTGTGTAGTTTGTCCTGTTCATATCACACTTTTAGAAAAAGTGCATCCTGCACATGAATACTGCAGCTGTTTACCTGAAAAATGGCGATCCATGCATATCCAATATTATCAAAGTTTATAGCTCCTTTGTGTGGGTTTACATCCCCAGCACGGCACTCGTTGTAATACTGGTACCAGTTTACACATGACACTGGTTTATCTACTGTAGGTCCGATCTCTGGTGGGGCCTCCTCGGCACCCAGGAAGCAGGAAGTCCCAGCTACACGGCGACGAGGCACATCGGTGCACCGAAGCATCCCATTTTCTCTCTCTGTCGAGCAGATGAATGGGTGGTCATCAGTGCCATCTGGCCGATAGTAGCCACTCAGGAAGGAAATGTTATATCTCCTGAAGAAGAGAGGTGAAATATGAATTAAAAACATCCTTTTAAAGCTAATCTCAATAAATTTAAGGTGCCAAACACAACAGCATGTATGCCCCAAAACACTAAAACCAACAATGCTGGAGTCAGTTTTGAAGCCATTCACAGCCTTTTTTCCTCTAAGCTGATTTGTCAGATGTTTCTTCCTCTGAAAAGAGCTGGGAAGGGACGTAAGTGGAAATTTCACAGACAGGTGCAAATATTATAGTTGTTTGGGACTATTTTCAGGAGCAACATTTGGTTTGTTAGGGGTAATTAGAACAGCAGGGTATGTGACTCAAAATAAACTGAAGCAGCCAGCAAATTTCAAAGAAAAACATGTGATCCACTGATGTGTTTTAATAGTTTTTGGATGATATTTGAGCTCAATGGAACAGAGAAATGGGTCTAGCTGCAAAAAAATACTTGTAAGTTCAGTAAATATAGTGTTGGTTTCATTCCTTAGATGGGATTTGTGAGATTTAGAGAACTAGATTTATTTCTCCAAACGGCTCAAAGAAAACAAAACTGAAGAGATACAGATTCATAGGCAAATTCAGGTAAAGTTAAACTGTTTTTGGAGGGTGAATCATTTCCTTGACCTTTATTTCGCACAAAAGGTCTTCTTTTATTGAAGAAAACAGAAAGACAGCATGAAATACACCGAGGTGCTAAAGGAGGAAATGAGGAGACGGAGAGAGAATCACAGATGAAGGGAAAAGAAGAGAGGGCGGGTGCAGTGGAGAGATAAACAATCAATCATGTGTGTTGTAGAGAGGGGTCACAAAGGAGCGCTACTCTCTCTCTTATTATTAGAAAAGGTCATTTTGTTGTTTATGAAGCAGAAAGAAATCCAAATTACCAACTGAACACAAAATCCATAGTAGAATAAGTTTTGTTTGCAAATGCAGCAGGTAGAAGTGACCAGATGTGAGCAAAGCAGGAGCCAACAACAGCATGATATCGCCTGTCTTGATACAGCTGTGGTATGTTTGAAATGTAATCACAGACTCTGGATACCTCACTTTAGTTCACTGCTTTTGTTTCTGTCTGTTTTTTTTTTCATCAAGAGAAAAAGCGAGTAAACTTCATCATCCCTGAGGGGAATTTAGTCTCAGGCTGAGCGCTTTGATTTGCTGCTCCACATAAAAAACATCATAAAATCACAAGAAGAGGCTTGAGAAAGTGCAAGAAAAGTTGTTTCACATAATAACATCTTAAAAACATAATATCATTCACTATGCTGTGCTGCAGTCATTATGAAGTGAACTACTCTAGCGAGACAACAGAGAATTACTGGAAACTAAGCGCAAAGCCATATCATAAGACTTATTATATCAATTTAAGCCCATGTTGTAGTGTTTTGTTTACTTTCCTGTTTTTATGTTATCATAATATAGGAATGTGAATAAATTTAATCCCATTTACATGTTTGTTATTATGCAGATCTTTACTCCCGGGTCTTGTTTTTAGTATAGGAAGAGTTATGGTTTCTATTTGTAGAATGTTTGTAGTGTGAGAAGTATGGACGATCATACATAAGCAGGCTTTAATGTATGTAGAAAAAAAAAAAACAAGTCCATATGGTGAGCAAAAGCAGGCGGAACAATATCAAGAGCAACATCATATCAACAGAAATGTGTGAACACCTTCCATATCTCCCTAAACAGACATGAGCTATACAGCCAATAACACATTTTAGAGCAAAAGCTTTCTCAAACAATCTGCTTGACACTGTGTCCCAGAGGCCAATCAGTTTTTAGATTCCTTGACTGCATTAGAAATGATCGATCCAACCTCAGTTTAACAAGAGAACATTTGAAAGATGTTTTCTTCTCCTCCTAGAGATTTCAGGCAAATTAAGACTAGTTATTTCCAAGTAAATAACACAAAAAAATGGCTTCATTTCAGCCTCATCTAGCTACAGTACTATTTAAACTTAAACAAAACTACTATTCACACCAGACTAGTGTTAACCCATTGGCGCATTTTTCTTCGGTGGGGGAGGGGGGTTTAGGTATGTAAGGTATATCAAAAGATGTTGCTACACCGTGAGTTAAGCTTTTTTTACATCTGCATTTGTTTGTTTGGTGAACAAATATTAAAATAAGATGGCTATAATAAGGGTCATCAGCAGCCACAAGTAGCTAACTCTTACTACAGTCAACTTATAATTTTTAACTTATCACACATTATCAAAAAAAACTCATGACAATATTATATTAAAGTGCTAACTGAATCTTTACTTTAAATAGAAACATTTACAAAAGACATAAGGTGCAAGTAGTCACTGCTTCAATAGACTGGTTGAGTAAAAAATATATATGCCAAAACTATTATTTATTCATTGATTTACTTACATATTATTATTATTATTATCAGTTTAATATGCCATCAGTGTACTTTCTCCCTCTGTCACAACTTTGTTGCTTCATGCTGCACAATTTTTATTTCTAAAATTCATACAAAAAAATGCACATTTATGCACATCACATTTTGCAGGTGACTTTTCCTTCATGTGTCTTTACATACTGTTAACCAGACTTTCCAATAGACAACATGCGCTTAAGTGTTTTTTTTTGTGTTTGTTTTTTAGATCTGAAGTAAGCTGTCAATGACTTATGAAATATCTCCTTAAATGCTCCCATTATCCATCGAGGTAACATAAGTCACCTGTGCGCATCTGCAGCTGATCAGACAGAGGATGAGAGAGCATTCCTCCCATAACTGTGTGAGAAAGAGAGACGTCTAATGTTAAATATGAACCTCTCCTGTTACTTTTAACAGTTTTTATGTTGTTGATGTTATTCCTCACTCTAAATTTAGGACCATTATGCATCCATAACAGCCCTCCATGCACAGATCAGCTGTTGCAGCCTAGCCACTGAATGTTGAGCATCACATTTCAAAATGTAAATCGAGTCATGCATTAAATGTATGTCTAAATGATACTGTTATAAGCTCAAAGAGAAACTGTAGGAAGCAGAGCAGAAGTGCTGTGTGGAAAAGAGCATTGGTGCATGCACGCACATTTGGACAGCAGAGTTAAATTAATAAGTTTAGTAAAACAAAGACATTTATGAGCTGAAATGAACTATATGTGTCAAAACTTTGTCTCCTACGCTGTCTCTTTAATTTTATCAATCAGAAAAAGGTGTATGATAAGCTGCAGGGACCCTAACAAAACATAACTACCACTCTAAATTAGAGAGATACTGATTTGCACGAGATTAGATTTACCTCTGGACCATGTTTGCACTGAAATATGGTAGGTAATGTGCCCTGGAACTTTTACTCCACAAATTACAGACATGGGCAATTTGCACAGGATTAAAAACACAGTTTCCTGTGCAATTATCCCAAATTTCCAGAGCTCCCTTGGTAAAACTTATCCGATCCAAATAGTGCAAAAGACTGAAAACAAAGGAGCAGGCAGTCCTCCAAGAGTAATAACAATAAATTACTGTGTTTACTTTGCAGACATCTAATCTAAACACCTGGTTGCTTCTTGCTGACCACTAGCTACACTGACATAACTTAACATTGTCCACTGCTGCCAGAGCCAAAATATAACATCAAACATAACCAAGTCCAAGATTGGTCTATATGCACTTGTTGTTGCTGGTTTAATTTTATTTTACTTTATGCCTCTGCACGGGCAATAGCTGAGACAGGGGGAGGCATTATGTTTTCATGTTGTCTGCCCGTTTGTCTATTCATTCATCCAAGCTATTCTTATAAAGAATAACTCACAAACATTCAAACCCTCAAACTTGGCAAAAATGTCAACTGTGATTGAAAAATAAACTAATTGGATTTTGGAAGTCGTCAGCCAAAGGTCAAGGCAATTTGTCCTGATGTTCATTACATATTTGCAGGCCAAAGGTCTTGATCACTTAGTCTCGTGTTCATCACGACAAGGGATGTATTTTCTTCTAAATTTGCACAAATTTTCACTATGACACAAGACTGAACTGATTAGATTGCGGTGGTCATAGGTCAAAGGTCAATTTCCTCAAACCTCATGTTCAACTCTTGCTTATGCACAAGTTATCTGAAGAATATTCTGTAGTATTTTCTCCAAAAATTTGCAAAAATACCCACTCCAACTAGAGGATGAACTGGCAGTTTGGAAGCCAAACCGTTGCTTGTGAACACCACATCTCAAGCCCTTTGAAATATTTCCTTTTCCTTTCCCTTCCAAAGTTTGCTCAAACGCTCTTACTAATGGGTGAAGTGATTAGAATTTGGAGGTCAGGGTTCAGAGTTTCACCCCTTGTTTCTGAACATGATTGCCCATGATCACTTTGAGGAATTTTCTTCAAAATTTGCACAAATGTCCACTCTCCAAGGATGAACTAATAAAATTTGGGAGGTCAACAGGCAAAGGTCGATCATCAAGTCCCAGGTTAACCCCTTGCTTACAAACAACATATCTCAAAGACCCTCTGAGGTATTTTATTCAAAGGTTTGAACAAATCTCTCCTCTGACTCAGTGATGAACTGGTTAGATTTTAAAAGTCAAAGGTCATAGTGATTTGGCCTTTTATCAACCCTTGGTTATGAACACCATATCTCAAGAATGCTCTGAGGAATTCTCTTCAAAGATGTGCACAGATGTTCTTTTCCTTGTGAACACCGTGTCTTAAGAATGCTTTGAAGTATTTTCTTAAACTACCCCAAAAATGTCCATTCTGACTAAAAGATGAACTGGTTTGATTTTCTAAGTTAAAGTTCAAGCGGATTGGCCTCATTTTTAACCCCTTTCTTGTGAACATAGAGCAAAAACATTCTCAGGCATTTCCCCCAATTTTGCCTAAATGTCTTCAAGGGTGAAAGGATTAGCCCACCCTACTGGTATCTCAGAAATTTTGTTTATAAGTGATCTATCATGATGAATATCTGTAAACCTAATTTTTACAACCTCAAAGCAGACAGAGCCTTACAACCCCCTGAAATCTCTAAGGGGTCCGGGACCCCAGGTTGGGAACCAAGGTTTTAGATATACACTAAATGTCACTGGGTCTCATATTCATCCCTTGCTTGTGAGCAAGCTATCTCAAAAATGCTTTGAGGGATTTTCTTCAAACTCTCCTCAAATGTCTGCTCTGACTCAAGGGTAAGCCTGTTAGATTTTGGAAGCAAAAGGTCAAAGGTCATGGTGTTTGGGTCATGTGTTCATCACTTGCTGAAGATGCTACCATAGAAACCAGCCCAGCCCTTCTTCTTTACCTACCACTGTTATTTCAGTTGTATACCTCGCTGTGGTTTATAACCATCAGGCATTAGTTCTAGTTCCTATTGTGGGAACTAAGCACTACATTAGATTTCTTATTGAGGACTACTAGTCCTTTTTTTTCTAAAAAGGACCAAAAAAAAAAACATCCATCAGCCAAAAGAGCTACAATCCCTGGTGCCACTTTATTCAAAGGCACCTCAGTTATATCGTGACTGGAAAGCAAAATTTGAACAATAATTAAACAAATCCCAAATTGGCATAATAAAATTACTGCCAATCCTCATTATGTAACAATTTATGCTATTAATACTACTAATCTACTGTAACCAATCCACTTAGTATCATAAAGTAAAAGCTGTCCCAAAATGCACCCAAAAATGACATAAGCCAGAACACCAATGTCAGGGATTAATATCCGAGCAGGATGGTCGACCAGATGTGAGGCCAGGAGGTGAACACAGTGTTAGCTGATGTTATGTGATATTATATGACTTTGTTTTGAGACTGTGTGAGAAGGACGGGGGCGGGGAGGGCACTGCAGTCTCAGTCAGATGGTTATTGGGCCTGGCATGAGGGGTCATGAAGCAGAGAACAGGAGTGGCAGCAAGACTCTGAAGGTGGGTGCAGATGCAGCCCCTGACTCTTTGAATAACATCACTCAGAATTCACTTAGCCTTTTTAATCCCCTGATTTGTGATCTGTAATGCTTGAGGTTCCAGCGGGAAACACATTTGCACATTTACTTCCTCCCGGACGAGGCTGATTAGAGAACAAACAGGATCAGACTATCCGTGATATTGATCCCCTTTTACAAATAACAGCTGGGTGAAAGAAGCTAATCAGTTGTGAGCAAACTTCTGACTCCAGGTTTGGAGTAATGAGGCCAGGGAGTCCTGCTATGTGACATCTGTCGGTTACTATGGTTACTCACATCTTCACGTCCTCTCCCATGAAACAGCGATTCCTCAGAAGGCCCGCCCACAGCTGGACGCCAACAATGCCGAAGATGAAGAAGACAAAGAAGCACAGTGCCAGCACGTTGCCCAGCATGGGGAGAGTGTCCAGGAGGAGAGTGACCAGGATACGCATACCTACCAACACACAAACAATCACACATAAAGAGTAAAAACAATATAATTAACCAGATGCCACAGTGTATGAAAAACTGCCTTTAAGACTAAATGTCAATCATAAGAAGTGTCAGCCAGCCAGGAGAAAATCCCTTAATGTATTCTGCAGAAAACTGGAGCAGTGCAATTAATTGAATGGGCAATAATTAGAGTTCAAACACTGATAATTGGCCTCCTCTCCACTCTGCTGAAGAGCACAGATCTGAAATCTTCCTCTTTACTGCTCTTGACTTGGCTACTTCCAACACACTCAGAAGAAAAGTCTGCGCTCTGCCAAGGTCATGGTGCACAATAAAAAAAAAAAAAACTCAAGTTGGCCGGCCGGTGTGCATCGAGCTGTTAGGAACTACACAAGCATCACAATGATTCCCATGACTTTGTTCCCTGTGCCCTGATTTGTTTACACATGCATCCATCAAAAGGAGAGCTGCAGCAGTTTAAAGTTCAGCGGCTTGAGTAAGTTAAAAAAATAAAGTGGAATTTACAGTGCAGTCAGAGAGCACAAGGACAGTGACACTTTTTCATTGTCTGGGCTCTGACTAACGAGGTTTCTGACTTTCAGCTGAGGGTGCTTCCACATCCAATGATCAGTGTAGGAAGTGCATCTCATTTGAAACATGCTCCACCAATTATAGAGGACAGATTGACTGGACAAGTTAACAGACGCTAAAAAAAGCCTGCACAGTCATCATATTTGCTCATTCTCTCCGAATAAGGCTTTGTAAATTCTACAACCAACAAGGACTCACTCAGGCAGGTCAAATCAATTGCCCTCCTTTTGCCATTTTTAAATTGTGCAATCATTATGAATAGTCAGCCAACAGACGCTCCAGGAGCAGTAGAGTCACAGCTCTAAGTAGCAAGAGTCAGATTTCTTTTATTACACACAGTGAGTGACCCAGAGCAAAGTCAATAAACAGATGATGGAGTGGACTACGGCGAAGGTTAGAATTTAACTTGAGATTGCTGGATTCTCACGTACAAATGCAGACAGCAGATGGACAGCAGCTTCTCTATGGTACCGAAAAAAAGGACAAACATTTTACTCAATATAAAGAACGCCAGAATAATTACATCCACAACAGATGTCTACAGGAGATACAGTATGTTGCATATTTTGCCAGAAACGCTCTCCCTGAAGGAGCTGTGTAAACACAAATTGTCACAATGTGGAGCTGGAAATCCAAAAATCATCAGCAGGGAGGTAAAAGGAAATTTGAGCATTTACTAAACAAATCACCTGAGGACAAAAATTGAATCCTGATGAGATAGTGATTATGTAATCCAGTATATATCCACTTACAACCATCATTTAAAAGCTGTCCCAAGGTGCACCCTAAACTAGCATATACCAAAATCAAAAAGGACTATAAATCAAAATAAAACGGGTAGGTATGTCAACAATTATTAACTTAAAAAAAAAACAGAAAGGCAAAATCTAAATGGATGGCTTGGCTATTTTAGGGATGTTCTTAGGATTGACCACATAGGCTAAGTAGCTCTGAGGCTGACCCAAAGGGGGAAGGAGAACCAAAACAACACCAAAAACTTAATATGTTACGGTATCGCCGTGCATCAAAAGCAAACCGTGATTAATTTCCACATTCCGATAGCTAAGCGTAATTAACTGCACAATGTCAAAATCCAATTCCGATTAACTGTCACAGTTCCATAGCCAATCTGATTGAGTAATTTCCAGACTTAATGCCACAATTAGTCTCTGTATTTCAAAAGCGAATCCTGATCAATAACCAATCACTGATGATTGCTAAAGTTTGATTTCAAATTGTAATTACTAGCCAAAGATCAATAGCAACTCATGATTAAAAAATGTTTTTTGGAAGTTAATTTAGACTAAAGAGCTAAAGATTTTTTTGGTCAGTACTTTTAATATTATTGATCAGGAAATTAACTGTGATTGTATTTTTTTAATCAGATGTTAAAAATTTCCATTCTTTGATACTTTTTAATACCACATGCTTAAATTGATACAATATCCTTTTGATAGTACAAAAATCACAAAGTTCGCAGAAAAAAAAAGTCATGAATGAATGCATGATATATCATGCACAGCATTTCTGCTGCAAAAAAAGTTTAAATCTGCAATTTTGACATTTCAGGTCAAAGAAATATTGCACCTTCTGTGATTTGAAAATTGCAACAGGCCATATTGTGATTTAATCTAATTTTCAATTAATGGCCCAGCCCTAGTGGTGGGAGATCACATTAGAGCAAGCACTGCTAGAGACAAACATAGCGGTGATACAGAGAAATAAGATACTATTTTCTGATTGTTTTAAAGCAGGCCAGCACCTCTGAAAATACATGACGGAAGGATCAAAGCTTTTGTTTGACTGACACAGAGGACATGCTGATTTCTGCCCTGCTCCACCTGCCGTCACAGATCTTGCTGCCTAATCGGTTTAATTTACTGGTCAAAACAAATAAATTACAGACAGAGAGAAGACTCTCCTTATACCTGTCCTTTGGATTATAAAGGGTCACTGAGGGAGAATCATTTTATTTCAGTATATTTTTGGAAAATATATTGCCCTTCATTAGACTATTAACAGTGTCTCATTTGATATATTGTATGTTTGGTGACCCTCTTCAATGTGTAATTTAAAAATCATAAATAAATAAAGTAACCAGTTTTGGGTGTCTAGGAAGTCTGTGTCTAGTATTTTAGCCAAACTCAAAATTCTTGTATCGTGACAACTAGGGGTGCACAATATATAGGATTTTCCTAATAACCAACATGTCTATATTTACAAGTTCATTTAAGTTGATAATGATATGACCTAAAACTTCAGTTCTTATACACACTTGTAGAGTTTAAGGATGAATAAAGAAGCAAAGTTCAGCCCTTAAAGATGTGTTAAAATTTGAGGAAAGAGGATAATTTAAGAAAAGAAATGCCTCAGCTGATGTAGGTCTGATGGTTTTGCCCAAAAACTTAAACTTATTCGTACATACAGCTGAAACATTGGTTGTAAATATCAGCAGAAATGCTCATATCGGTCGATACCAATAATTGGCATTTTAAGGTAATATCTGCCGATATCATGCCAATAATATTGTGAATCCCTAGTGACAATTCTATGTGGTATATTAAAAGTACTAGAGATCTGTGAATTGTGAAAACCTTAGTTAGGGACTTAGCTACAATGAGCGAGCATTTGCTATCACAGAAGATGGAAATATCACATTATTTTTTAGTTTTACTGGGTCAATTGTTTATAACTGTTGCCGGTATTCTCTGCAGGCCTCCTCTAAAATAACAGGTACTTGTTAAATGTCCAGTTTATTCAGCAATACCAGAGTTGTAATGAGTTTAATAGCCAATGGGAAATTTCCTCTCTGCCGACAGTCTCCAGTAGAAACTCTGTGTATGCTCTGCCAGCTCAGTACTGCAGTCTGCTTCACTCCTCGCTTGTTTCAGAGGCTTAAATCTGCTCCTCAGTGAGTCAAACACACAGTGTGTTGGATTGCTGTCAGGTCAGCGACTTGTCCAGTCAAGAACATTACACGCTTTGACCATAAAAATCTCCTCAGCCGCCCTCTTACTTCTCTCTTTTACAATCTCTGACCTGCTGCATTGTCCTAAAGTCAAGAGAGTCCTACACTCCTAAATTGGATGTGAACACACTCTAAAGCTTTTGAAAATTAAAGTCAGCACTTTAACCTCACAGTCACTGTTTAATTTAAAACACAATGAGGGTGAGCGCAGAGCCAAAACAATGAAAGACAATAAAACTTATAATACTTTATGAGAGAAAGTTGGAGGAGAGAAACTCACTGGGAACTCTGTTGATGGCTCGCAGCGGGCGGAGGACTCGGACTGTCCTGATTGCTGATAGGCTGACGTTGTGTCCATCAAGGGAGTACTCCAGCATTCTGTGAAGGAAAGCCACGTTGTGTCAGTGGCATCCTGATCAGCCTGACCTTGGCAAACCCTGAATGTCTGTAGGGAATCCAGGCGAACGCAGAGCAGCGTCTCTGGGATACTTCGCCTTTTAACTACCAATCACTGAGGTCGTTGTCTCTTAGGACCGAATGATGCCATTGTCATTCTACAGAGCCACCACATGCGCACACACAACACCAGCATGCACATACACACACTTGACATTTAACTGGCATTAAACAAGTGTCTAAGCTTTACACAAACACACACTACACACACACTTTTGGCTCATATTTAATGTCACATGTGCATGTGTGTGCGCGTGCGTGAGCCTGTCAAACACTCACCCAATCACAACAATGAAGAAGTCCAATCTGTTCCACGTGTCGCCAAGGTAACCGCTCTGACCTATGACCCCCAGGGCCACCATCTTCACCACCATTTCCCCGGCGAAAAACACGAAGATGCCATCATCCAGAGCCTTTGCATGCACGCACACACGTGCACACACGCGGAGAGGATTAGCGTCAACAGATTAAGAAGGAAAAAATTAAAGCAAAAACTTTCCAGACCCTTGATAATAAAGTCTCACAGCAGAACATAATTAGTTTGTAATTATGTGTGTGAATGTGTCTGTGTGTCCAAATGTGTGTGGGTTTTACCTGCAGTAGGAAAGGGGTGTGGCCACAGGGCTGGAACATCCCCAGAGTCACACAGTTCAGTAGGATGGCCAAAATGCTCACACGCTCAAACCATGTGAGACTCAGTTAAGGCCAAATGTAACAGCAGAGATTAGGCATTGATTACAGTCACAGTACTCGATATAAACACTTTCCATGAAGCTGTGGGTGTAACGAAAGCTCAACAGATTGATTGACAGGAGTCTCAGCCAGTCAGAACAAGCTGAGTTCTTTGCTGCAAGGCAAGGCAAGTTGATTTGTATAGCACATTTCAGACACAAGGCAATTCAAAAGGCTTCACACGAGATATCAGAACATGATGACAGAGGGGAAAAGAAATGCAGCAGAGGAAAACTTAAATTTTTAAAATATCTGAGGAACGGAAAATGCATAGTAATGATACAATACAATACAATAGGATTAGATATAACAAGATGCAATAAGAGATACAATCCGTTCCAACCGCAATGACAATAATATGATTCAACAATTCTGGGATTATTGATATATTAATATATCATAACAGATTAACTGAAGAATAAAGAAACTACTGAGAGTGCAGGATCAGAGTTGACTTTCACATCAATTTCATGTCATTTTCACTTCTCATTATGCTTTATCCTTTAACTTCTTGTTAGTACTGTCTGACAATATCACACTGCCTTCTTTTCTTCTCTAATCTCCCCCTTTAATCTTTTGTCATTCATGTCATAAGTGTGGCAGTAAGAAGTCATTAAGTCAGTTCAATTTTTTTTAATCAAAACACAAATATTTGGCAATAGTACCAGGATAGTTAAATCAGGAGTCTTGAACATGATACACTGCTGTATTAATATTTTGTTTCAACCCTAATTGCAGGTACTCTAGATGGACAAGAGTTGTTGGCCGCCTGACCATTACACCATCAGGGACTGTCATGGCATTGTATTTAAATACATGTACTTTAATATGGAGTTGTCCCCCAGCCTCCACTCTTCTTGGAAGGCTTTCCACAACATTTGGGAGTGTTTTTGTGGGAATTTGTGCCCTTTCATTCTATAGAGCTGATGCTGGACAAGAAGGCCTGGCTCACAATCTGCTGCATGGGGGTGAGGTCAGGGCTCTGTGTGGGCTGGTAAAGCTGCTTCACTCTGAACTCATCAAACCATGTCTTTATAATCCTTGCTTTGTGTACCAAAATGTCTTAGTTTGATGAAGCCTTAAGATTGGCTCTTACTGGAGATAAGAGGCCTTCCATGAAGCTCCCACCATACAGTTTTTGTGCTTACATTGATGCCAGTGGAAGTACAGAACTCTTCAACTATAGAATCAGCAGAGCGTTGGTGACTTTAACACACCATTTGTCTTAGCAGTCTTGACCCTGCTCTGTGATTTTACTGTGTCTAAGCTGCTGTTGTTTCTTCGACTTTCTAATATCCCTTACAGTTGACTGTGGAATATCCTGCAGGGATGAAATTTCACGAACCATCTTATTGCAAAGAATTCATCACAGTACCATGCTTGAAGTCACTGAGGTCTTCAGAATGACTCATTTTGTATCACAGATGTTTGCAAATGGAGGCTGCATGGCTAGGTGCTTGATTTTAAACACCTGTGGCAACAGGTCTGATTGAAACACCTGACGTCAATAATTAACAGATGTGGCACAAATATTTTTGCCCATGTAGTGCATAACATAGGAGGCATTTGCCAGCACTGAGGAGTAAACTAAATGCTCGAATGCACTTGTCATTTCAGTTCACAACAGTCAGTGGAGCCAGATAAATCAAGCTTCTTTTACACAGGGAAAAGCTTTCAGTGCTGTTTCTTGGTCTTCTTTTAAAAAAGAAATATTCTGATACAGCTGCCACTATAGCTGCATCCATGCTAATCTCTTCCCCAACCACCAATGTTTACAGGCTTGCAGTCGCTTCAACTAAACCACACCTGTAGCTAATGCCTCTTTCTCCTGAAATGATGCTGATTGGTCCAATTAAACACATCAGTTTAAAGCTTGGCAAGATGGATCTGCCTAAAGAAGGGCATGGAATCTGGCCAATCCAACTGCAACATTTTTTTAGAGCTGAAAATACACACAGGTCTTCAGTTAAAACAGAACTGGCCCTCTCATTACATGAAATTGTCTAAACTTCTGCAGTGACAGATTCACAAGTTTGTCATGAATTCCACAAATGAGCAAAGCAACCAGCATGCATTCATAAATCTATTAATATCAAACCATAATGTGCCTCCTGATCTTGATAGATGAAAGGTATAGCCTCCTTAATACGAGCACTGGGATGTGCTAACTGAAAGGACCACAGAGAATTATTCACATAGTTTTCATTCTCATCAAATGATTCAGTGACCCTTCTCGCCCTATGTGGAATCATCTGCATTAATTACATTTCTCTTTTTAATTCAGCGTTTGCCTTTGACTCGTTTCCCCTCCATAAGAAGGCATTAGGCAGTGATAATGTCTGAAGTCACCCAGAGGAAACTTAGGTATACATGGAAAGTCTAGCTGTGTTCATGATGCAGTGCAGCAAACAATCAAGGACTGATGTTATCCATCTGAGCGTGCATGGAGACACAAATCTGTGTGGGAATTTTGTGCCTCACTGCTTGAAAAATCCAATTCATGGGCACAGAACCCAATGTACCAACCTGAAAAAATGACAACTTTAATAAGGGTAGAAACTTGCAATAATAGGCCTAAATGTATCAACTTTAATTTACAAGCACAACTTCTGACAGGGCGTTTTGACGTGTTTCATGTTCATAACTACAAAGAAAGACAGCTACCATGAAACAGACTGCAACACATTTGAAGTCAGACTAAGTGTAAACTTGCATACGGTGTGTGTTTGTTGCTTGCTTGCTGTCAAAGTGGAAGAGAGAGAGAGGCTCAGAAGTGGAAAATGGGAAGGGGAGGTTTAAAAGAGAGGGGGAAATAGACTGAAGTAGAAAGTTAAATGAATGATTGTGTTGAATTCAAACAAACACGCACACATTCTCGCATTTTCTCGCAAATGAGAAAAACTGCTGAGCGGTTGACAGCAGTGCATTCAAGAAGCAAGGACGCATACATAACAAAGCCAGGAGCATGCACACGGACACATGTGACACACAGAGTCCCCTTTCCCGGACACTTTGCTCTCAAGAGGGCGGAAAAATTAATGAGAGTACAATCCTTTATCACCCTTGAGACAGAGAGAGAGGGAGAGAGGGAGGGAGAGAGGGAGCAGGGGTAATCCAGTGTCCTCCCTTTGCTGTGGTTGCCATGGGAACCCCCATCTCACCGTGGGAACTGACTTCTGAGTTTCACAATCCGCTTGCATCCTGTCTCGACTGGAACACAATTAATACACACGCAAACAAACACACACACACACTTACATAAACAAACACACAATAGAAAATGCTGCCCTTCAGCACAACTCCTGCTGCAGCATCCTTCAAAGCTGAGGAGGGTCGTTTTAATCCCGCTTTATCGGTCTAAGTTACAGCAGCTTAGATAACCCTGTGCGCGTCTATAAAACACACAAACACAAAGATGGCACACACACACAAGCGTGCATAGTTAAACACTAGACGGGGCAGGGTCAAGGTGTGAGTGATGGATGAGATGGGAGTTTTTCCACGCTTGGCCCATCATTCAACATCCAGGATGAAACACAGAGGGGACGTCCTCCCTGTCTCTCTGTTTCACTCCCTCCGTTGCTTTTCCTTTATCTCTCCTCCTCTTAACACTCAACCTTTCCCTCTATCATCTCTCATTTTCCTCTACAGCCTTTTTCCCCTCTCTTTGGCCCAATTATTTTTCTCTACGCTCCACTCTGCTCTGCTCTGCTCCGCTCCTCCTGCTCTCTGTCTCTCCCTCTTCCTTTATATCGCCCCGTATAATTTCCCATCTTCATTCCATATCATTTCTTGCATATCCTTTTTTGGGTCTCTCTTATCCTTTTTCTCCTTTCCCCTTTCCACCCTCCTCATCTCCTTCTGCCATCAGCCACCACCAGTGTTCATTTTTGTTGAATAAAACTATGACTAAAAATGTTCATCTACTACTTTTTCTCCATGAGAAATATGAGACTAAGACCAGCTAATACTAGATCTTTGATGATAAAAACTCTGACGAAAGTCGTTTAGTTTTAGTCAAGGAGACTTCAAATTAAACCAAAATGTTAGTGCTGGACTGTCAGACATTCAAAATCCCCTTTATTTCTCCATTGTGCATTTCAGATGTGTCGTTTTTTTTCCAGCAGTTTATTTCGTCTTTTTGTTTCGTATCACATCATCTTGTATTATCTTGTGTCATTTTCAATCATGCTGTATCGTATCATCTTATCCTGATCATCTTATTTCATTTTGCATCATATTGTAATATTATCATATCATATAGATAAGTCATATATTTTGTGCATGTATTATGTATATGGCCACTCTATTACGTACACCTTGATAGTACTGGTTGGACCCCCTTTGCCTTCAGGACTGCTTTAATTCCTCATGGCATAATTTCAATAAGGTGTTGGAAACATTACTCAGATATTTTGTTTCTTATTGACATGATAGCATCACGCAGTTGCTGCAGATTTGTCGGCTGCACATCCATGATGCTAACCTCTCGTCCCAACACATCCCAAAGGTGCGCCATTAGACTGAGATCTGGTGACTGTCCAGGCCATTGGAGTACATTGAGCTCATTTTCACGGTCAAGAAACGAGATGATCTGAACGCTGGGACATTGTGTGTTATCCTGCTGGAAGCTGCCATCAGGAGATGGGGACACTGTGGTCATAAAGGGATGGACAACAACACTCAGGTATGCTATGGCATTTAAACGGCGCTTGTTTGGTACTAAGGAACTGAATAAAGTATAGTATAGTAGTTATAAAAATGTAAAAACAAAACAAAACAAAAAAGGCCTCACTGGTCACAGGATCGATTCACAGTTTCTATGCTGTTTGGTGCATGTCCCCTCACTATCTCCTGACATTTCCTGTCACTATCAAGCTGTTCAATCTGAATAAAGGCAAAAAGCCCAAACATTAATCCTAAAAAAAAAAAAATAATACTAATAATACTTTGGTTTAAGTTGTCTATTGTAAACTCTGGTTAACAGTTTGTGTAGGATGCATGAATGTTACCCTACCATAAACATTTTTGTATGGAATTAATAATAAAAATTCACCATGTTTTCATTGCCACCGTCAGGCAGCATGTGCATGTTTTCATTAATAATGTCAGTAAATTCCAGACTGTTCATGACCATTAAACTCGTGAGCAGTCTCTCCTAACTCTTTCATTATGCATTGTGGCCACGTAAGTCACCTGTGCGTATCAACAGCTGATCAGACAGAGGAGATGAGGAGGAAGAAAGTTGAGCATCCCTACTGTTAATGATGGGGACTGTTAATGTATAGGACAGTGAGACGTCTCATGTTAACCCTTAGGGATTGTTTTATGTAAGTCACACTCAAGCTGCTACACACAAGAAATGCGCTTTTCATACAGAAGCTATACAAACATCATAACTTAATATTTTATTCTCCTTTTACTGATCTAATTTTTTCACCTGTAACTAACGTAATTATTGATATCAAATATTCATTCATTTTTAAAGATTTTCATGCTTTGAATGCCAGGTTTTTGTCATGATGCCACGTTTTTCATCAGAAAAACAAAAAATGAATTATTTTCAACATACAACATGCAAGGTCGATTTTTTTGTGTTAAATTATTAGACTAGGTAATGTCAATAATTAGAATCAGCATTGATTTTTATGCATTATTATTTTTGCATGTCGTATGGCAAATATGGTCAAAATCACGCCATCTGGCAGAGAGTGATAAAAATGAAAAATTCCAAGGCAAAAGCCCAGATTGACACCAGGACATAATAAAATGCATGTATCATGCTTGAATAGAAATGAGATCCAAAATTGCAGTTTGAATGGGTTTCAATGTTGCATTTTTGGCACTCAACAGCTTGGGTGTAACTTTTGATTGTAAACAGTGTATTTTAGACTTACTGTAGGAGCTGAGCTGGAAATAACAAGATCAAATAAAAACACACAATCTTGCAAAAATTTATGCCCTAGACATGAAAACAGCCAAAATCTAATCTCCCCTATCTAAAAACGAAGAATGAAAGGCGTTTAAATGTTCCCAACTTCCCTAAAAGAATTAAATATGAACCTCTCCTGTTCCTTTGAGCAGTTTTATGCAGTTGATGCTGTTTTTCTGCACTCTATTAATTTGAGATTGTTACGCACCAACAACAAACCTCCATGCACAGATCAGCTGTTGAAGCCTAATCCCTGAATGTTGAGCAACACATTTCAAAAAAGTTAATTGTGTTAAGCATGAAATGTACGGCTGAATAATTCTGATATAAGATCAGGCACTTGCAAAGTGAAACTGTAGGAAGCAGAGTAGCTGTGTGTATGAAGAGAGCAGCAGTTCACCCATGCACATTTGGACAGCAGAGTTAAAATAACTGTTACGTAGAATAAACCAATGCTGAAACATAAACTGAAATTAAATGAAAGACAAGTACTATTTATTACCTAGCCCAGTGGTTCCCAAACTTTTTCTATCAGGCCCACCTTTGGCAGATGAAAATATAGCCCCCCCAACCCTAATCTAACGTATCCACATGTAAAAACATCTAAATGTACGACAAACACACCGTTATTCACAATTACCAGAACATAAAACCTAAAAATGTTGAGTTCTAAAAACCTGACTCCCTGATGATAAACAATTCCCTGAAAATAAAAATTTAATCATCATCTTTAAGACTAATACACTCATTCCTGCAATAATTTCAGTGACAACTGTGGGCTTATTTGGTGCTACAGATCTTGTTGCATCTTGGGTGCAGCTGTGAGACTGCCACTCTCAGTTTATTTTCGATGTCCAGCTATGATTTGATTTTGCATTGTAGAGGCAACAGCCTTCTGCAACATCTCACAGGTAGGATGATGCAAAAGGGAAAAAGTGTGGCAAAGGCTTCGCTACGACCACTCCTTTTTCACTCCAATCCAAAATGCGGTCAATGTCTGGGACTTGAACTGCAATACTGTTGAATCTGAGTTGACTTTAATAAACATCTCCTCTTCTACGGGGCTGAAGTCATCAGCTGGTGCTGCTTAGCCTGGTCTGACCTAGCCTATATGTGTCGAAACTATGCTAACAATCTCCTACACCTGCAATGTTTATCTTCTTTTTCTTACGTGCACTCCTTAACTGATCTTTTTGCTATCTATTATATCCTTAATCAGAAAATGCAAAAAACTGCATAAATTATACGTTTTGATTTTTGGAAATAAAAACTATATTTAAAACATCTCATACCCAGCATATATAATTTTGTTTTTTCCAGTCAGAAAAAGGCGCAACAAAAGCCGTACAGACCATAAAAAAAAAAACAAAACAAAAAAAAAAACAAAAACAAAATTTCCACCCTAAATCACAGAGATGCCGATTCATATGGGATTAGAATTACCTGTGGACTTCTGTGTGCACTGAATTGTGTCAGTAACTGACCCTTGAGTTTTCACTCTGCAAATTACAGATATGGTCAATCCGCACAGGATTCAAAACACAGACGTTCTGTGTGATTATCACAAATTACCAGAGGCCCCTAAGTAATACCAATCCCATGGGAATAGGGTCGAAGACTACAGCTGACAAAATCAATATCGTCATCCACATATGGTCGCCTCTAGGTAGAGCTTTAGGAACCTCAGTCTCAGCCAACTGATAAACTTCATCTACACTTAAAAATCAACATCATCAGAGAGATGGAGGGGTAAGAGATTGAGATTCTGATACAAGTAAAGTGGAGAAAAAGAAAGAGAAAGCCAAGAAAAAGTGCAATTAAAGACGAAGTGAAGAAAATTGGCTTGATGCCGAAAGAAGAAAAAGCTGAGCAGCAGCATGAGAGAGGTTAAGACCCCGGCGAATCGAGATTTGAGTGTAAACAACTAAAAACGTAACGTCGCCCACATGCTTCTTCTCCTCCTAATTGCTTCATCTTCTTGACCTCTTATTCTCCCTCCTCCTCCTCCAAGAATCACCCATCCCCTCCTCATCATCATCATCTACCATGATCTCCCCCTCTTGAACACTCTCTCCTTGAGTGCCAGAACAGGTAATAAAGGTCAGGCAGACATTATAAATCAAATCAAATCACATCATACTGATCTTTCTGGCATCATCCTGCACCCTTGGCTCTAATACACATGCTAAGGCCAGCGTGCTGAAAACGTTTTCATATGCAACATTCATTAACTTAAAAGGATCATCCCTCGGGACACATGAGCCGTCTGGATGTAAGCAGGATAAGACAAGTTTCTTTTTCTTTCTGCATGCCTGAGTGGGTTTTTCCCTGAGTGGTACCTCTGTCTCAAAGACGGCCTTTATTAAAGGTTAAAGGTTGTGTCTTACAGACTTATATATCAGTTAAGAGCCATTATGAAGAACAGCTTCTGAGCAGGCTGTAAAGACCCCATCTTTAATACCCTCCTCAGGTGTGTGACCTGTTTGTCCCATTAGCTAACTCTTAAGTTGATCAGTAAGACCTCTAGAATGGACTATTGGACCACTGAAGTCTGGAAAAGCTGTCATTGCGTCTTATCAGCTCTTACCTTGTACATGTATGGTATCATAATGAAATGTTTTGAATTGTATTGTATGGTGTTGTATCATATCATAGTGTATCATAATGTATCTCAACCAATTTTATTTTACTGTAAACAAATAATACCATTAGATATAGCACTATATCAACTTATCAAATCATATTCTTTATAAATACATTTACAAATAAACAATAACCAGGACCTTCACCCAGGAAACCTTATTTTTCAAAGCCTACCGGAACAAAAAACATTGATTTTGAGTGTTTTTGTTTAACCACCCAGTGATGTTTCTCCATATTTAACCATGTTTTGCTCTTTTTAAGCATCAACATCAAGTATTTGGTTTTGGTCTCAGGCTGGCAGTCAGACCTTCACTTAGCGCATTGAGGACTGTGGCCTCTGTACATGGGGCTCCTGCTCTCCAGCTGAGCTAAACCAGCACCCCACAGCCAAGCACTTCTTGTGAGTAAACAAACAAAATAGGGTGTTTTAAGTGAAGTGAAAGAAAACTGTGAGATAAAAACTTAAGCCATCTTGTATGAAGGGGCACTACCAGTGAATTTGAGACTTGGGAGAAATGTAAATAACCTAAATTTGAAAGCAAAATAGCTGTGGTTCCCCTGTCAGTTATGAGCCCCTAAAAACTTTTCTTCCCTACACAGCATGCTGCTTTTACATCTATGCTAGGTAAAAACAAGGCATGACACAGCCTTGGTATTTTCAGCAACCCAAGATGAAAACACAGTGGATAGAAATGTAGGAATAATACTCCTGACTTCAGGTTTTGGAGAGAAAAACATCTTTTTCACACAAGTTTTGACTAATCGTAGCTCTGAAACAATGGATCATATCATTCAAGTATCTCTCGATTAATCTGTTATCTGTCTGCAGATACACTGTCCTATAGAAAAGAGGCAAAAATATTTACAAAAAAAAAATGGTTTAAAAGACCTTGAAAACAAAGCAGTACTAAAGGAGCCTCAAAACCCAGCCAGACTCTGTTCTTATGGAAAGATTCAGCTGATCTGCAATGCAATTTAAGTGGGGACGCCTTGATCAAGGTTTTCTGTTTCTGCAGATACTGTTATACTGATTGTCTTTGTGTGAGATCAGCCGATACAACCATGTTTTTTAAAAAATAATACAGCTGCTGAGTGGTTAGGAAGTCTATTTAGCTCTGTAGTGTAGTATAACCTCATACGGGTGGCAGCTTAACCTGATATAAGGAAGATTAAAGTCATCTTTATTCAATCAATGACATGCTTTGACTGACTTTATTCAGCCACGCAGTACAAAAACATCTCCGAAGGAGCAATGCAACAAGTAAACTACAGTAAGGACAAAGGAATTAAATAAGGTAATGATTCATTCATTACATGAGTTAATTTATGTGAATTGACACAAATATTAACAGACTGAAAAAACTATTAAGCCTAGGAAAAATAGTCTACTAAATATAAGAGAATACGTCTCAGAACAAGTACTTAAATGTATTATGCAGGTAATTTCCTCACAGTGCCTATGTGGTTACTACTTATTGGCTGGTAGTTCCGTTATAAAATTACACTACAGGACACAAAATGCTTCTCTCAGTCACAGACACTAGCTATGCATAATGAATGCTATGTATCAATGAACCGTGGGGCATGATGTGGGTAAAACTTATGCCGAAACAGATCTGGAGAAGAGCAAAAACTTCTACTCCCGCAAGAGAAGCTTACATTGTGGCTCTTTGCTTGTTTTAATAAAGAAGCGTGGTCCAAGTCTGATTAAATTGCAAGTTTTCTACAGTTATGTCCGAGCTACCATCTTTTGTTGTACTGGAAGCTGAGAGCGATGGCTTCCACTGGTGTAGCGATTACCTCGGATGTCGCTTTAGGATGGCACAGGTGAATCTTTCAGCGTCTCATGATTCAATTCAATTCCTATTATGGGGGTCAAGATTCAATTCAGAATCAGTTTTCAATTCAAACAGATACCCCAATTCACAACACAGTCCCTATTTGTTAAAAATATATTATTATTTCAGGGCTTTCTCTTGCCTACTGTGCACTAAGGAGGTGTAAATAATTATGACATAAAAAAGATAATACAATGTGTTCAGGATAATGCTGATTACAATAATGAAAATACATTAAGTAAAAAAAATATAAGTTTAAAGCCTTCACTGTTGATGATGCTGCAGGAGAGCAGGTGTTATGTGTTAACTAGTGACTGTGTTAACAGTTGACTTTTCAGCTGAATGTGGTGTTGTTTGGCGTATCACTAACATTGTTAAAACACTGAACACTTTCTCTTATGTCTAAAATATGTATCAACACAAAATATGAGTTTAATGAAAAACTTAACAAGGGGGTCCCTTTAAGATTTTTATAAGCTGTGTTATTTAGACAACGGACGCATTTGACATGTAGTCACCAGTTAGCATGGTCACTTATTAAACCATGACAGCAGTCTTTGACATGACATACATGATAGAGCCTCTTATTTCTATTGTCTGTGCCGGTCAGCAGTTGTTGGCTGATGCTTTACTAATTTTTACAATGGGTATATGCTTTTTTATGATGTGATCTCAGGCATATGAACCATTACTGAAGTAGGCTACATGACTTTAGTTTAGCACACTTAACATTCATGTCGGGTCAGGCTTCCTCTTTTTAGAATTCACACTGAGGCTTAAAGACCCTGTAAAGTGATAATAAATCTGTGTTTAGGTTTGTTTTATTATAAGCCAGTATGTAATAAACCATCAGGTCAAATTTCAGTTAAAAAAAAAAAAATCCCATCTCTAAGTTTATAAAATTAAGCTTAAAAATCATGAAAAATGAGGCAGTAAAATTTGCTCAAGGATGCTGTGGGCATGTTGGTTGAATGAGCCATACCCACTCACGTGAAATACGATCCTCTCAAAATAAAAATTAAAAAAAAAAGTCAGCGGGACTTGTCAGCTGTGTCAGCCACCAGAAGTAAAAAACACATTATTTCATGACAGGCAGACAGTTTGGAGCTGAAAAATCTCTGTTTCATTTTCTTATTCTGTATCTAACTCTTCTAGTATTTCTTTTATCTCATTTTCTGAGTTTTCTGAATTTTCTTTGCTGAAAACACTCCATTGTCTGATGTTGCTCCTCAAAGTAAAAGTGTTCAATGATGATTATCATTGCTGGCTTTTATTGTGAGACTTGACGGGAACAGACTGCTTCTATCAACAGATACTTTACTAAACTTCAGTATCGCAATGTTAACAGACAGGAGGGATTAAACTGTTTCTGCTTGGAGAGACAGCTACAGTTGGCTTCTTTTAATCATCCAGGAATAAAGACAAGTGAAATAATGATTAAAACACACCTTCGGCAGGTAAGATGTTTGTTACTTCTGCATCTGGTTCAAGTAAAAACTAGATGAACTCTCCAGAATTTAGCTTGCCCCTTGACCTTACATTGACCTTATGATCAGAGTGCAGCTGCCTGGAGACAAAGTCCGTTTTCTGGCTCAAATCTCTGCTATAATGCTTTAAATGGTCCATAGGCCACTGAGGCTGATAGATGTGGGGAAATTTACCTCACAATGAACAAAAAAAACAGCAACAGGTTAACTTTATGTTAACCTTTAATCAAAGCTGGACTGAGATGAACTGCTAGGTAGCCTTAGAGAGGCAGGCTCCTTCCCCAAAGGGACTGGTGATATCATGGGCTCCTATATTTGCCCTGGCCAAATTAAACCCAACCAGGAAAGAGGTGAAAAACTTTCTAATGGTCTGAATCCAATGTAGATCTCTGTGTTTTCACATGTTTACAGCAACCATATTCCAACTTTATCTAGTAAATATTTCTTTATGGAAAACAGCACAGGCTGAGTTAGCTGATGCCTCGGTTACAAGTGTAGGCAGTTCGACAGTGTGCCAGACACAGATATCTATACCATTGTCTTGGTGAATACTCGATTCTGATTGGTTCTGGAAGCTCCATCGGTGTCCATTTGCTTCTGATATACAGACACCGATTGAACTTCTCAACTAGTTCCGGTCAAAAAATCTTTATGCTGTTCCAAATTAATGCACAGCGGCTGTTAGATGACAGAAGTAACCATAGCAACCTGAGGTGTCATATTTTCAGAGCAGGGAGTACAGTGTCGCCAGCCTAAGAAGCCTGCGGACCGGCATAAACCGTCACTTAACTGACATAATGACAGACTCCAGGTTTAAGACCAAGATGGTCTTATCTCCCATTTCCATCGTATGTCTTTTCCAGTCCCACCTTAACACTGAGAGATGAGTGCGAAAAACTCACGTCCGTCCTGTTATAACTTCTATAAACTATTGTCATAAGAGTCAAATAACATAAAACAAAATAAAAGAAGCCATTATTTTTTTCTTCGTAGAGCCAAAGGAAACACTTCTGATAAACTGGCATGATGATATCTGATAGAAATTGAGGTGTCTCACAGAGAATCAGCACCTGCAGTGGTGGTCTGTGACCTTGTAGTGCAGAAGGAGGAATTATTCTGTTTATACAAACAGAGCTGGTCTGCTAAAATGAAGCTTTCTATCAGAGGACCGTCCATGTTAACTTACAGGTTTACAGTCTGATCACAGATGACTCTCCGTCTCCCTCGTCTTTATGCCTTTTCATTGATACATCTGTTAAGAAAGTTCACTGAGTGTACTAGTTTTTCTGTTCTGTTGTGACTTTGAATCTATGGCCCGTCCTATTTACAGGAGTACTGTACAATGTTTACATTCCCTAAGAACGTTATGGGATTGGAATGATTATTCCAGTTATAAGTCAAGCCCTCAGGTATTGCTCGGGAAAAGGAATCGTTGCTTGAGTAAAACTTTGTATTTTGATCGCAAAACTTATAAAATGATAAATTAGTAGTTTTATTAATTCTTTGGCAAGTGACCATGGTATTTAGACAGTTAATGCCCTTCAAGGTGTCCAATTTTCAGGGACTAATGGACGACGTGGAGGCCTGAACCGTCCAACGTTGCCTCCACGAAGTCCGTTAATCCCTGGACACCTCATCAGGCATTAACCCTTACATAAACATTGCCAACTCTCCATAATCACCAAAGCTGCAACCTTTCTTTTACTGATCATCCTTTATGTCTTCACCTGACCATCTATAACAGCTTTGACAAGTTTGATGTTCTTCAAGAAAATCTGCATGCACATACACACACACACACACACACACACACACACACCAACACCCGCACGCATACCCTCATTCATACAGAGAATAGCCTCTTTTTGTAAAACTTTTGTAAAACTGTAAAACTAGCCTGCTTGTATGTTCTCTAGCCTGTCTTGTTACATGTCTTGGTCTTTGTCTGTATTGTTTGTCTTGCAATAAAAAAAAAAAAAAAAAAAACATTACCGACTCTAACAGCTAATATTGTCAATGCTAGCAGCGCAGCTAACATGCCATGCATCCTCCTGCTGTACGTGTGCCTTGGAAACGTGGAAACTACATACAGAGGAAAATACATGTACCAGTTATGTTGTGCTCAAATGGTCTGCTTTTAAAAAAGCACTTTTGATGCAATAATGTAATTTTAAGAATAGCAATTCTTAGAAATTCTGAATCAATTCAAAATCGTAGAAATTAATATATGCATTTCTGATGTGCATCATTTATTCCTCCAGCACCTCTATCGGAACTAGTCCACATTTCTTTATAAAACAAACGCAAAGAGCCACATTGAAAGCTTTTCTTGGCATGGAAGTTGTTCTTGCACTCCTCCCGACTGGCCTTATCACAGGTTTTATCCATAATCAGACTCCACCATTTGGAAACTATGACAGCAGTTTTCTGCCGAGCGTATGTCTACCTCAGTTTGTCTTGTTGCTCTGATTGGCTGTAATGAATGTGACAGACAGACAATGGATATATGAAGCAGTCTCTCTGGCGTGTCATTTGGGGTATCATTAAGCTTCTGTTATTGATCTAATGATGGTAATAATCCATAAAAATGAGTCTAATTGGTAATCCCCAACTATT
The DNA here is from genome assembly GCF_018320785.1 of Cheilinus undulatus. NCBI lineage: Eukaryota > Metazoa > Chordata > Actinopteri > Labriformes > Labridae > Cheilinus > Cheilinus undulatus. The sequence continues at coordinate 43,885,927 of NC_054868.1, forward strand.
AAAATCTGTGAATGAATGAGCAGCATGCTCAGGAGTTTCCTCATGCTCTTTCCTGCTTGGACTTTTACTCTGGGCTCCATACTCAGAGATTTGATGAAATAACCTACTTAAGTTTGACGTGTGGTGAGTAAATGTTTCTGTGCCGTTGGCGCTAGAGAGAAGGAGAGAGAGCCAAAGAACAAGTAAAGTTACTGTCAAGTTGTCAACTCCTCTAGCTCCACCCCCTACAAGTGTGACAGCTGGTAACCATGGTAACACTTGCTGAAATCATGCTAATTGGCTGAAATGGTTCTGACAGCTCACCCTACTTTGAGTAAGACCTCCTCCCATCCATCGTTGTCTCCCTATCAGCCCCCCACACATACGCACTCACACTCAGCCCAATTAAGAGGCAGTTTATGAAACAGCAGAGAGGAAGGGGGATAAGCAGGAGGACAGGGGATTGATATTGAGTAAAAAGGGATGAGAGAAAGAATAAAAAGAGAGGGAGAGCAGGAGAAGAAAGGCAGGAAGAGAAAGGTACTTGTATAGGAGTGACAGATACAGCTTTTCTCATCTTTAAACAAAAGGAAACGCTCTGAATGTTTCATGCACTGCTGAATAAGTTATGTCCTGTGTGAGTGTGTGTGTCTTCCCCCGCAACTGCCTACATGTGTGCGCGCGTTTCTTTGTGTGTCATATGTTACACTTAAAAGGAGCGAGATGACTGCCACATGGAAAGCTCAGCACTTCACAAAGTAGGCTTCTCACAGCGAAGAAACCGGAAATAACAGAAATCAATGTAGCTTGGAAGGAATACAAGAGAGTGTTATATAATAGCAAAAGCAAATCTTGTTTTTGTTCCAAATAAATTTGTTAGATGTGCACCAGGGTGGAGAGATGTACAGTACGCTGTAAACATGGCACAAAAGGAGGATGAGTGTGTTTTCAGAGAGGGAGGAAATGGGAGCAAAGGAGATAGGAAATTAATTTTGTAATATGTTCTGAGTGCAAAAAAAAAGAGGGAGCAGAAAGGAAGGAGGGGTCACCTCAGGGAAAATGTGACTTCCACCTCTCGGGGGCTGCCCCCACCCCTGCGAGCTCACATTAATGTCCCTGTCGAACAACGTCCACCCACATTACTTCCCCCGCAGATCACTCACAGACACACAAACAGCCACAAACACTACAAGTTCAAAGTTAATACAGATAAACACAAAAAGGGAGGCATGCCAGTGGCTGTTCTGTATGGACAGCTGTAGGAAGATAGACACACCGGCACACAAAAACAAACAGATATGCAATCGGAAGTAACCGGGCCGTTGGGGCAGAGCTACGCTGTTGCCAAGCAACCAGGTGATTCCTCTAAAGAGCCTCTCCATGGGAGATTCCCTCACTTGTGTGAGGGCATTCACTTGTGTGTGCGTTTGTAAGTGTGTCCGGTAAGTTGCTGTTGGTTATAGCCCAGCAGGGTTCTGAGAAGCGTGGCATTTGTAGTTTATTCTTTTTCTTATCCTCTTGGTGTACATTTTATTTATTCAGCAATTATGTATTTATATTTTATGGAGTACACAGAGTGCTGACGATGGCAAATACTCGCAGACGGGCACAGCGACACGCATAAGCTGCACACATGCAGGCACACATGGAGTCAGAACTAGAGGAAAATATTCAATTTGGAGAGCCTTGACAAATCCCTGAGGTGTTGCTGACGTTTAGGCATGCTTCGGAGTATTCATAGCTGCTAACACACACGCTGCAGCGCTGATAACTACACACACTCACATTCGCACCTTCACATTTACAGCAGAAGTGGCTGAGAAGCAGAGTGAGAGACAGGGAGGGGAATAGGAGGTGAGACGATGAAGACAGAACCAGAGCGAGGTGCAGGTGGTGATGTGAGTTTTTTTACTATTTGTGACTCTTCCTCCTGTAAAAATGGAGGCCGGTAACAATGCGACTGACAGGCGGCTGTAACCCTGGAGATTCATTAGGCCTTGTCACTATGGAAACCTCCAATCAGGGGGAAATGTTTGCCATCTTTTCCTACAGCTAATGGGTCCGAGGAAATACCTGGAGGTATTCCAAACATACACAAACGTTGACACACACTGCACTGACCTTCTTCCGATCTCTCTTGTGTTTAAATGTAGAGTAAACATTAAGGCGCGAGGTGCCTTGTCAGTACAACAGCTTTGAGAAAGTACAGAGCTGAAACACAAACATGAGCCTTCTCACATGTTATACAGCAACACACTCAGGGGAGGTTTTAGAACCAGACCTTCAGAGGTGTTCAGCCCCTTTTAGGTAACGTGACATAGATATCTTTGCAAGTGTTCAGTGCGTCCACCAAAACAAGAATTCAACTTAACATTTATCATGGTGCACTGTGTAGTTTCAGACTTGTAAAATTTGACAGGTATTTTGTGAAGTCAGTTTTATCAAATAAGGAGTACTAGTAACTAGGGATGCACAATATTATTGGTATGATATCGGTATCAGGCTATAGTAGAAGCTAAAAAAGTGATATATCTGTATCTGCAGATTAATAAGTTTCTGATAATATTTTCTGATATATTTCTGTCAAAACCTGCCTTTATCAGCTGTATATACTGGCCATATTGATAAATAAGCGTGTAGAGTTTTAGGCTGGACCAACAGACCAACTTCAGCTCATGTCTTTTTCATTATTCATCATTCCTTAACTTTAAAGTTTGTTTTAAAAACTAAAGTTTTAGGTCTGAACTACTTTCAAATACCGGTATCCATATCAGTATTGGCTATGATTAATTTTTGCATATCAAATATCGGCAAAAATCCAACATTTTACATCACTAGTGCTTACTACTATTTCAATTTTTGGTGACATATAGCCTGTCATGCCTGCAAAACGGTGAAATACATGAATAGTACAAAAGTAAATGTTTGATAACACATGGTTCTGGTGACTTCTGACTTGTCCACTGCTCTGAGAGTTTTTCAAACTGAAATGAGACGCGAAGGATCAGTGGTGGACTTATTTTATATCACAGTGACTGCAAGGAGACACTGACATGGCTTAAACAAGGTTTGTTGAAGGCAAAAATAAAGCAAGTAATTAATCACAATTAAAAAATGTTAGTGCACTAATTGTGTAAATAGCAATTAATTAAATTAATCTTGACAGCCCCAAAAAATACATGTAATATCAATAAGTAGGCTGATCTAAATTAGTGTTAAGTACCTGGATATACAAAATTGTCTTCATTTTGATGGATTATCTAATTTCATACGTTAGAAAAACAAGAATCCAATATAACAACCACAGCAAAACAAAGACGCATGAAAAGCACACCCCAGTCAGCTTTCAAAAGCTTTTAGGTGGGGAGCCCCAACATAAAACAAGTAGAGAGTACACACAATGCATAAAATACAACAGGAAAACCCACAAACAACACAGTAGTCCTTTAACAGTTCATTAGTCCAACATTAATTCAATAACAGAGTCCTTTCCTCAGTAGTACCATGAAGCATTTCCAAGCTCCACACGTTATCTTGCATGTTTCTACAGCACCACAGAAGGACCAAAATGCACAATTTTTTTTATTCAAAGCTTCAACCCATCCAGGTGCTTTGCCCAAACAATGTCAGCCCCTCCTCTTTCTGGGTGAAAAGGTTACATCATAATGAAAGGCAGTAAACAGGAATTCAAAGCTTGAAATATGACAAATAGTTTAACAGTAATTGAGAGCCCAAATCAAATAGAAAGTGAGTTATGCATAAAAATATCATATTTAAGAGTAATGATTGGCCTCTTAAAATTATAAATGAACAAAGTTTGAGGTAAATATGAGCGTCTCTTCAGACTCTGAACAAACTACACCATCATGTGACCACAGATGTCATAAACCAACATCACATGCCTTATGCATGTATTTTAACCATGTTGAATACGTTAAATCTCATCTTTTAAAACTTCACTAATATGCTGGTGAATGTGTGAAAAATCTGTTAATAGGTAAGCTGGCTGCAGCTCCTGTTGTTACAGAGTGACTGCTTGCTTAAAGTCATAAGAAACACAATAACGATCTGACATTTGACCACTATTATCCCCTCTAGATTTGGCCCACAGAGCTCTTCTTTGACTCTCCTTTGTCAATTGAGGATAAAAAAATGTGGTAAATTATGGCTTTTTAATTATCATACGCTCAAAACCCAATGTAATAGCTTTTAATCGCTTTGGTACCACTGTTTACCAAAGACTGTAATTTAATTACAGAGCTTGTTTCCACCCAGACAGGGGGCGCGGTCACTCTGGAGCACGGGAGCCACAATGCACTGGTCCTATCAGTTCCACTGGTTGCCACAGTTTCCACCAAAAGTGAGCACTTCAATCTATAAACTGACTGTTGGGTGATGCTAATATCTCCAGTTTTGCACACTGCCCCTTTAAATTAACTATAAAGCAAAGTTATACAAGTTTCAACCAAAAAACACATTGTTATGTAATATGTTGTTGCTACATATTAAATTCTACATATCACCATCTTCATGTAGTTGGCATCATTATTAGGACCTTTACCTGCCTGATCACATCACCATTACATCCTCCTCTGCAAGGTCTGAAAAGATCATTTCAAAGAGGAGACAAAAAAGCACGCCTGCCTGTGATAAAAGTCCATTTGTGTGTAGGGTTGGGTATCATTTAGCTTTTTTATAATACTGGTGCTAAATTGATACTACTTACACGGTACCAGTACCTAAATAGTGTCTGAATTGATACTTTCTATAAGTCTGTAAACATAACCTGTGAATAAAAGCTGACCAGGCAGGCATCATGAATGATTCGGGAATATCTGAAAAAAGATAGTAGAAAATTTAGAAAAGGAAATGTGTGAGCCTATGTAAGAGGCTCAAACTAAATTCATACACTGATGTGGCAAAAAAATAAATAAAAAATTTGATGTGTCAGTCAGCATGACTGACACATTTCCTGGTTGCCCGGTAGTAACAGCAGCGACAGAGACAGCAAAATGACAAAGGACATACATGCTCTGCTGAAATAAAACAAGAGCACATAAATCACATAACATATTTTGTGCCTTTCTTTTGGAGTAGCTGGGGGATTGCCTTGGGGTGGCAAGGTACCAAAATGGAGCACCGAAATTTGTGTTGTTATTCTGATGTGTGGGTACCGAGTTTCAATACTCATACCTATTTATGTGCTGGTCTGAGCATGACTTTTAAACCAACTACAGAGGGAGGTGGGGGTCTCTCCCCCAGGTGGGGGACAGTTGATTTGTCACATAAATTTGGAATAGTAGTGATTATTAATACGCTGCCTTCAAAATAAATGCTGGGAGATAAAACCATATTCTAAAAATACCTGTCTTATTTGGAATATCTGGTAGGGCATTTGGTGATTATGTTTTAAGGATGCTGAGACTAAATTTTAGAAGGCTAGAGCACCCCTAAAAGAAGACTAAAACCGTCTAAGAACACATTGCTCACAAACACATGTTCGCAGTGTTTTGGGCACAGGTAAAGGATATGGGTGGCAGACGGCTCGGAGGCACCAGGAGCGGGGTGGGCTGGTTTGGGTCAGAGCCAAGAGAACCACTGGTGCTAGAGACGGGTACGGCAGCTCCTCTTTTTCCTCCTCTTCTTCCTCCTCTTCTTCATCTTCCTCCCCGTCCCGTTCCCTCTCCTCTCTCTCGACTGACACGTGCACCCTCTCCCCCTCTTCCTCCTCATCCCCTTCCTCCTGCGTTGGTCCTCTGTGCTGCTCATGCAGGTCTGGGTCCTGGGTGCCCGTCATGGCCGTGCTGGGAACAGCCTGAACCTAAAATAAAAAGTGGGTGGTATAGAGGCACATGGCAACATATGGATGCATGTGTGTGTGCATGTGTGTGCGTTTCTTTTGTGTTGCCTTTTGGCTGGCACTGCAGCTCCGCAAAACAAACCAGAACTGTGCTGACTGTCAAGGCTGCCATCCTGTCCGTGAGACCCTTCACCCTCTAGCAAAGCAGCACAGAAAGAAAACAACAAAAAAAGAAACGCTTCTCTCTCTTTCTCTGAAACAAAAAAGCGACCTTCAGGAGTAGAGCCAGCAGGCAGTCCAGTGCAGGAAATATAAATCTGAATAAACCCAAACACAGACGATGAGTTAAGGTGCAAACACGAGACTCAGAGGAGGCAACAGGAAGCACTACGACCCCTTCATTATAATCCAACAGCTGCACAACTCAGTGATAACAACAGGCCATTACTGCTGATGTCTTTAATCCAGACTGGCTTTGAACAATCTGGACATACAGAGATAAAGTAGCTTAGACATTTTTTTCATTTTGCAATGAGGAGAATATAGAACGAGGTCTAATATTAACACTGTCAGCTATTTCTTTTGTCATTTACATTAATTTCTCATATATTTGAAGCTGCATTTTGTGATAAAATCTCATATCATGTAGAAAATGTTGAACTGAATGATCATCTAAGTTAAAATTAACAGCATGATCATGAGAGCAGATGCATGCCTCACTATAGATCGCTTTTCCTTCATAATGTTATTTCATTTCCTGCTATATCGGGCTGTAAACAGTGGGGTTTGGCAGTAAAAGGATAGGAGTTTGAGCATATGACACAGTCCACGCTGTCACGAGTACACAGCAAACGCTTCTCCCAGGTCCACAGTCTGCTCATTCCAATAGCTTATTGATCCCCAGAGAGATTCTGGCAAATTTATTCCAAAGATACCAATTTGTTATCGAGTTGGAGCAAGAGCTGGATTATTTGGATAACGAATATAAAGAAGACTCAGGACAATAGAAGTCGAGCCAACCATGAGTCCATGCAGGGATACACACTCTCCCCAACAGAGTGACAGGACAACAGGAGAGCTGGCATGCAAGATCCCAGTGCAGGGAGGAGTGTATCAGTGTGAGTGCGTTTGATGAAAATAATGAGATTGAATCTGCCAGTATCCTTCTTTCCTGTGTATTTCCATTACGGGCACATAGCCTAGACTGGGAGAGGAGTCCAGGGCCGCACAGTTTAAGGCTTTTTGTTGTGTTTGAATAGTAGCTGTTGGACAAACATCAATTGCCTGTTGAAAAAAGGAAAAGCATTCTTCTGCGCAGTTAAAAACCTGCTGATGAGTCCTTTCAAAACAGTTTAAAAACTCATTATGAGCCTCCCTTTGCTAACAGCCAGGCCATGTGGAAATGAAATCATCATACTAAATCACAACCAGTCCCCAGGACAAAATATATTCACACATTTTGAAGACCTCTGTAACCCATTATGTTCTGCATTTGCACCACACACACAAGTGAACAAATTGCCTGAAATCCTGACAATGGATTTGTACCTTTAAGCTCAATAAAACAACAATGAAACAGACATTTTTTTCATAAAATCAATTAGTTTCACTGTAATTACTATACAGTGACATCCTCCAGAAGGCCAGCCTGTTTCATATATTCCAATGACATATGTGGCTCTAGCTTGTCCCAGAATTGCACAGGTTTGCTGCACACAGACATGGAGCAGTGTAATTAACCCTATAATAAACTACAGCATTATATAAAATGAAATAAAGCTGGAAACAAGTCTCATCATTTGTGATTTATCATATGAAGCTTACAAATACACCTTCCAGGAAGTAAGATAAGCTAAGTGGCTTGTTATATGGTGCCTCTGACACTTTATAATCGCCTAGCAGAGTGTTATTTCATTTGTCATTTTTGTTGAAGACACACCGCCATTGACAAAGAGCGACATCATACAGGATATTCTTGGCATTTTCTATTGTGCCACGGGCATTTGCCAAGCGCATACCCCGGGACAGAGGAAATAAAAAGTACATTATAGCACCAAAAAAGAAAAACTTTATCTGCCGTCCTTACCTGGGAGGTGCAGCGTCCATCCACCAGCGTCATTCACTCCGGGTCCGCCGTGCGCCCTGAGCTCCCGGAGCCCTGCTGCTCCATCTGAGAGCAGCCCGCTGCTCCTCTGCCTCCTCCCCCTGCCGATATCCAAACTCAGTCCTCCAGTCGGGGTGATGATAAAAAAAGAGGGGAAAATGAAAAGGGAATGTGACGCAGAAGTTTTAATAACCGGGAAAAGTTAAGTTAAATGGAACCAAGCGGCTCTCCGTGCGTCCGCGTCCCCTCAGCCGCTGGACACGCTCTGCGGTGTCAGGTACCGGAGTTCAGGCGCACCGGGGAGACGGAGAGCCGCGTCAAGCTTGCAGGAATGAGGCGTGTCGGATATACTCGGAGATTGCCTTCAAAATAATAGTCTTGTCCCGGAAGCTACACTCCACAGTATTGATTATTGGTGTTTAGACTATTACAAACTCGAAATAGTCACGTAGCATGGTCTTTTATTCTGTTAAATGACAGTTAAAAAGCTTTAGCTTACCTTGTATGCTAACGTTACTTCAGCTAATGCTACAGATGCAATGGTATTCAAGTTCTGACCATTAGTTTTAGCAAGTTGCTGGCTATCAGTACAACTTGCTGGTTGTTGACGAAGGGAAAGTCAAATTTTCACCGTCTTATAAGCTTCTAAGTCCTGAAAGCGTTCTTAACGTAATTTTAAAAAATTATTAAAACGGGTCGCCGTCTCAGACAAAACCGTTGGACCATTAAAGGGTAATTTAACGGTTGGCACCAAGTAAGCTAGGCTACATGAGTTACCCTTGCAATTAACCGTCAAAATCAAAAGTTTTCGCAGTAAGTAAATTAACTTGTTTTACTCAGCACCTTTTATTTTATTGGTAAACTGGTGTTTTTGGCCTTTGTTACCTCCTGTAGTGAGTCGTCCTCATAGCTCCAACCCCGTGGAATATCGCCCCACACAGTCAAGCTTGCTAATGGTGAGTGAATTTGAAAGAGTCAGAGTGACACTATCTCCTTCACTATAAGAGCTTTATTTTGACAGTTTTGACTGGAAAGCCTTATTCTGAATGTTGGATAACTTGACAGTGATGGAGCTAGTAAAAGCATGTGACTTGTCCCCTTTCCTCCGCTTCACAGTACCTGCTGCTACACCCCATCCCAATATCCCTCTCTCTGTTCCTGCCGGGCGGTAGTCTCACCAGCCTGCGACCCCGGACAGTGAGTGCGTGTATTTGAGTGGGTGTGGGTGGGGGTGGATGAGTGTGTGGGCGGTGGGTGGGTGCTGCTGTCATACAAGACATGATGCTTCACCGTCACACTCAGCAGGGATGTCGATTCACTAAACCCAAGGATGTGGCAGAGCTCCAACACAATACCTTTGAATCAGCTTATGTCATGTCAGGTTTCAGAGGACAAGGAATTACTTATGACAGTTACTGTTCAGTATAGAATATCATTTCCATAATAATGGGGGAAGAAATACAGATCCCAAACCTAGATATGAGTAGCTATTCCAAAAATAAAAATATACTGCATTTATAAAGTTACTTGTTAGACATATTACAAGTTTATTGTTACAGTTGGATTTACATGTCTGTAGTATGTTGATATCTTTTAGGTCATATTGAACACAATGATGTCAAGGGAACTAATAACATTTACACAAATCACTGTAATTGAGTAGCTTTTTTTTTTGCAATTGTATTTTTTGAGTACATTTGAAAATCTATACTTTTACTTAAGAATATTTTGGGATAAACAATGTACTTCACTATACAGTTTAAAAGCATCAAAGTACTGAGTAGAAAAATAAAGACTAAAAGCCAAAACCCTAACAACAAGAAACTGGCCAGTAGTTTGACTTTCACAACATGTGAAGGTCAGTAGCACACAGCAAGAGAATGATCCTACATATCATCCAAAAACAGCTCTAGCATTTACTTTAGGTCAGGGGAATCCAAACTTTTTTCAATGAGGGCTGCATTCAGAAAAATATCAGGCCCACTAGTCCACTTTGACACATTTCAACTTTAGTGTGTTAAAATGAGTAAAACCAATCTGATGTCCCAGTAGTTTAAGATATGCTTAATGATTAAGTGTGCTGGAAGAAAAATAATAGCCACATCAATGTCTGACAACATTTGGGTCATCTGATCAGGTTTCAGGGGGGTCCTTGCCAGCCTGTACAACTAGATCCACCCTGGTGAAGATGAAAAAGATGCCCCATGCAGCAGGGTGAGGAGATGCTGACATCTCATCTCCACATTCAGACTCAAAACAAGAGCAAACTACATAAAGAAGCCACACGTTATAGCAGTGCTGGTGCTTGAAGATGGTTAGCAAATCTGGCTGTGAAACGGAGCAGATAGCTGTTATTGGCTGCTCTGATCCTCTTGTTTTCGTTCATTATGGTGTTATGAATTGAGGTATCATTATTTCAATTGTCAATATGATTTCCAATTACCCTACTATCTCATCTTAGTCATGAAAAAAAAAATTTCGATTTCTTCTTGTCAAAATGTTTGTTTACAAAAGTGGCACAGCAGCACCATCTAGTGTTGAAACTATAAACGTATGGTACAGTCCAGCACAAGCTTCATGGTCTACTGTGGGTCGTATTTCATTTAAATTCAGATTTTAACAAAAGTAACTATAACTTGAGTGCAATATTAACCTCTGATTATTTCTAACACTACATGTTTTGTTATACAGACTGAAAATGTGCCCTTGATAAAGGTTAAGAAAGTAGCCCTAATTAGCCTACTAAAAGTCCATCCATCCATTCATTTTCTATATCGCTTATTCCGTTGGGGTGGGGGGGGGGGGGGTGCTGGAGCCTATCCCAGCTGTCATTGGGCGAGAGGCGGGGTACACCCTGGACTGGCTGCCAGTCAATCGCAGGGCTGACATATAGAGACAAACAATCAGGCACGCTCACATTCACACCTACGGACAATTTTTAGAGCCACCAATTAACCTACTGAGCTTGTTTTTGGTGGTGGGAGGAAGCTAGAGTACCCGGAAAGAACCCATGCTTGCACACGGAGAACATGCAAAAGGCAAAAGGCCCTGACTAGGAATTGAAACAGGGACCTTCTTGCAGTGAGGTAACAGCTTTAACCGCTGCACCACCATGCAACCCCCCTACTAAAAGTCAATAAAGTAAAAATTAAAAATTTAAGAAGTACTGACCAATAGTAGCCTAGAATGAGACATATAGAGATTATAAAACATGTTCTATTGGTTTTTGTTGTTTGGGTTATTATTAAAGTTGCTTAGTCGATATTTCAACATTTCCAAACTAATTTTTGCTGATAACTATACCTCTTTTTTCTCAGTGCAAAGAACTGAGTAAAGCAGAGCTGAGAGAGGAGAAGGGAAGTAGACAGTCTGGTTGTTGTTTTAAATTTGGGGCCTGATTCAAAATGGTCAGGGCTCACTGTAGAGCTCCTTGAGTGTGCAGCGCCTAAAGGCCGGCTCAGACTACAGAGATTCAGCCAGATTTTGCCCTGACTGCATCGTCACAGCACATCATCAAACATCGAACCATGACCTGAGAATACAAGACTTTATCTGCTCTGAGGTTGTCTAAATTAGGTTTGCATTTTAGGGGTCAACCGATATCTGTTTTTCAGGGCCGATACTGATTATTAGTATAAGATTGATAACAGATATTTGGAACCAATATGCAATTATTATGATGTACACAATGTACTTTATGTGGCAAAATTAAAATTGCATGATCAAAAAAATGAAGGAAAATAAACAATTTAGCCCTAGCTCTATTAGTATAAGCAACAAGCAACACAGTAGAAACAGGAAAACAGGAGGTGCTGCCATTTGTTCACTGTATCAGTGGCACCAAGAATTGATTGGCTTGTTCTCATGGGGCATCTAGCCAATCAGATTGTGTTGTATACAGGACATTTGATGAGACCGTGGAGAGTGAAAATAAATACAGACGGGAAGACACACTTTGTAGTTGAAGTAAAGAAGTGCGCCTTTTGATGAATTTACTTCATAAAATGCAGATACGATAACCAGCTGAATGCCAGAAACCACCCTCAATGGCCAGTTAAGCCGATAACTGGTCCCGAACTAACCCTACTTACTGGATGATTCATACAAAGGGCCTTTTAGAAATGACAAATATGTGTTAGCCTGTTATGTTGGTATTTCAGCACTGAAAATAATTCAAGTTGACTGTAATCTTTCACAGCAGTAGATCAGTTTTTTCCATGTTGGTTGGATGCTACATTTATTTTAATTCTTTTTTGTGGTCCATGAACTTAAACTATTGGTGTCAAAGTGTTTTGCACCCACATTGTTTTGTTTTTATCTTGTTGTATTGGTTGATATGTAGCCAAAGAAGTGGCATATAACAGACATTTAAAACCAGCCTACCTCATGTTGTACTAAAGTTTTAGTGCACGCATTCTTATGTGACTGTAAATATTATTAATTTGCAGTTATTTTAGACTCCCTCAGCATGGGAAAGAGGTCTATTTACACTAATTGTGACTGGGTTGATGCCAACAAGGCAGAGAGGGAAAACGGCAGAATAGGCATCCTTAACATCTTAAAATAGCACTGAACTCAACTACTGCTCATTTTTCCTGGGGGCTCCATCCAATTCCCTAAAGCCCCCCTAGCAGTCTCTGGATTCCACTTTAGGATCTAATATAGCCTAAGCAGTACAGTGTACAGAAGGTCTCAGCAAACAGCTTACTAGGAGCAATTGTCTTAGACACTCTCCTGCTAATTTTTTAATATCTACATATAGCCTCCAAATAATTTTCTGGGGATGTTTTGTTTAATGTTTACACTCCATTACACAGAGTACAAGAGTCCCACGGTTGTGACTCTGAGGGGCCATAATGCTCATTACATGCTAGAAAACAAATTTAAATGGATTAAAAATAGACAACTTTGCTATTCTTAGATCCCACTAGCTGTGCTGGAGGAAGATGTTTTAACCTTAAATTAAAAGGTTTTACCATCTGTGCAGTGGCAAATTTTAAACATCTTGGACTTTCCAGCTCAACCCTTGCATTCCTTATGTGTGATCAGACTTAACGTCAGTCAGAATTTAATGGAGGAGCGACTGCATATAAGCTCAACTTAAGCCATAGAATTTAAACCTGTCCTAATGAGAGAGGTACAGAAAGATTCACAATGCCTCATGAAAGATAGAAAACTAGAGAATGTTAAAGAAGCTAAAGTTTTGGTCTGATTTCAAGATCCAGTTACTCAAAGATCCATTACAAGCAAATGTTCAGGGTGTAGCCTCTGTTGTCAGCTACAGTTCAAGGCTGCACAATCAATATTTTATCTGTTTATGGGGGGCTTTAGGAAGGAAAATGTGTACACAGTATTAGCTGAAAATTTTGCCTAAGGCCTCAGCTGTTAATGGTTACATTTATGTAAGATTTTTAGCTCTTGCATATAAACCTTTAGCCTGATAACTAGAGAGTATTATCTTGATATGCAAGTATTAATCTGAACATACAATAAAGACCCATTGGTAGATGGTCAGTTGCCTATTATGGAGGTGATACTTCTCGAGATCTTGATCTCAAAAGAAAAAGTCAGTAGTCCACATCTCTCTGCTCATTCATTCTGTAGAGCATTTATGAGGTCAAGCATTGATGTAGGGAGAAGGCTTGGCTCACAATCTCTGTTCCAGCTCATCCCAGAGGTGGGCTATGGGACAAGGGGCCAGTCAAGTTCTGTCACACCACACTCATCAAACCATGTCTTTATAGTCCTTGCTTTGTGCAGTGGACACAGTCACGTTGAAATAGAAAAGGGCCTTCCCCCAAACTGCTGCCATAAAGTTGGAAGCGCATTGTCCAAAATTGTCCTTCGCTGGGGATAAGGGGCCTTGCCCAAACCTTGAAAAACAGCCCTATACCATTATCCCTCTTCCACTAAACTTTACAGTTAGCACAGTGCTGATGGGCAGGCCACCAAACCAGGCCATTTTTGTTAATACAAGTACTATCAAAAAGGGTTGTTGGTATCAACCAATACCACAATCTAGGTTTTGTAATGGAGAATGAAGAAACCTAAGCTTCCTGATTGATAAAAGATTTTATAAAAGATGACAACTCCTATTTGTTGTCTTAGTTTCAAAGGTGCTAGTCTTTTTCGCTGTTAAAAATGTTTCCTGCTGTAGGGTCCTGTGGTGATACTTATAAAATTGCCAAGAGCATCATTTACTTTGTCTGCAAAATTTAAAATAATGTTCACGGAAGTAACAGGACCCCAGTGGTGGGGTCCTGTTACTTCCGTAGAGATTGGTAAAGAAGCGATGGTTTAAAATAGTCATTTAAATCCATTTTTCCACGAACTGTAAATCACCATGGACTCTATAGGCCATTGAACCTAAAGACATTAATTTGCACTAACATTATAAGGCTGATGGGTTCAGTTGTATGCAGGATTAGCAGCGGACTGACAGATACTCACACTCGTGCACTCCACCGGATGTATGATCCCCTCCAGGCTTACGCATGGCAGAGATAATGAGTAAGGAAAATAACAAATGCAGGAGCTTGCATAGAGGGAACCAAGAGTTATATTTATGAATACTGCATATAGAAAAGATATTTGCCTGACGTTTCAGACATTGCTCTCTGACAATATCCACAAAACACAAATGCATTGACTGAATCTTCATATTTCTATGTGTTTGGATTCTTTTGTTATCTGATTTATTTTTTGGGTTCAGTTGTTGTTTGGTTTGTTATTTGGATTCTTTGTTGTTTGGGGTTATATTTGTTCTTCGGTTTGTTGTTTGGGTTCATTTGATGTTTTGGTTCATTTGTTGTTTGGCTTGTTATTTGGTTTATTTTTTTTGGGTTCTTTAGTTGTGTGGGTTCATTTGATATTTGGTTTGTTATTTGATTTCGAACTGTGAAGTGTCAGTTGGAGATGTCCAAATTCTCAATGTGCATAGTTTGGAATGCTTCTGGGCCAAAACAAAGATCCAAGCATTTGAGGATTCCTTGGATGCTGCCATCAAACTTACTTTATACTACTTTTGTGCATCCTGGACATTGGCTGATAGCCAGAGGTGCCGACTGGACTCCTTTGTGACAACCACTTCTTGGCTCATATCTGAGTATGTTAGCAAGACCACGTGTCTGATGCCGACGTGCTCAGGAGAGCAGGGATGAGAAGGGTCAGCTGCTTGCTACCGGAACAGCAGCTGGGCTTTTATGGGTACCAGGCCTGATCAAGCTCACTGCATTCCCAGGACTCGGTTGGCTGGTCCAGATGCCGGGAGCGATTACATGGATTGTGGAAGGAGCAGCTAGGAGGATACCTTGAGAGATGGAGCATTGGGGCTGGCAAGGGCCTGAGGG
This sequence comes from Cheilinus undulatus, assembly GCF_018320785.1. Lineage (NCBI taxonomy): Eukaryota > Metazoa > Chordata > Actinopteri > Labriformes > Labridae > Cheilinus > Cheilinus undulatus. The sequence goes on from NC_054868.1 coordinate 43,901,159, forward strand.
ATGTACATCAGGAAGCCAGAGCAGCACAGGACGAAGGTTGATATGGTGAAGCAGCAAACTGGCATTTGCTCCAATACCTGATTTGACCTATTTGGTTTCCTTTTTGTTTTGGTTTATTTATTTGGTTTGTTGTTTGGGTTCTTCAGATGTTTAGGTTCTCTGTTGTTTGGGTTATTTAGATGTTTAGGTTTGTTTGTTGTTTGGGTTCTGTATTGTTTAGCTTCTTCAAGTCCATCCATTCATTTTCTTCTGCTTACCCGGGGTCAGGTTGCGGTGGCAGCAGGCCAAGCAAGTCCACCCAGACATCTCTCTCCCCAGCCACATTTTCAAGCTCGTCCTGGGGAATTCAGAGGCATTCCCAGGCCAGATGAGGTCTATAATCCTTCCAGCGAGTCCTGGGTCTAGCCCCAGGGTCTCCCTCCAGTTGGGTGTGCCCAGAAGAACTCCACAGGGAGATGACCAGGAGGCATCCTGATCAGATGAACCATTTCAACATGCTCCTTTCGAGGTAAAGGAGCAATGGCTCTACTTCAAGATCCCTCCAGACATCCAGTTTATTTGTTGTTTAGGTTCTGATTTTATTTGGGTCCTTTTGTTATTTAGGTTTATTGTTATTTGTTTTTGTTTTGGTTTTTTTGGGGTTGGTTTCTCCAGATGAGGTTTTTTATCTGTTTGGTTTATTTGTTATTTGGTCTGCTGTTTGGGTTCTTCACCTGTTTGGATCATTTGGTGTTCGGGTTATTTGATATTAGTTTGTAGTTTGGGTTCTTTTAGTGGCTTCATTTTCTATTTGTTTTTTGTTTCAGTCAATCAATAATCAATCTTTACTTGTATAGAGCAAATTTGTAATCAAAGTTCTCTTAAAGACACTTTGCAAAAAAGGTTCCTTTGTTTGGGGTTCATCTGTTATTTGGACTGCTGTTTGGGTTATATGGTTTGGCTTCTTTTGTAGTTAGGGTTGTTAGGTTGTTCCAGTCCTGATATTGTGCTCTGATGAAATTTGAGGTCTAATGTTGTCATGTTTTTGTTTTGGTTCCTATCTTGTTTGCGGTTCTTGCAGTTTCTCTTCCTTTGTTGTTTCAGCCCATTAGGGGTTCAGGGACTTTAATTACTATGTCAAGAAGTACTTGGTGGTTCTGCAGTCACGTAGTGGAGCAACATTATGCTGTAGACGTGCATATTTTGTTTAATGAATCAGTTTTGATGCTGTGAACTCTTTAAACAAGTTGAACTCATCAGAGTCATTATCTGCTATATATCAGGTCAGGAGATCATCCCAGTCAATCCTGTTATTTCTTTGTCTGCTCCAAACTATATTGGAAAAAATGGCAATATTTTTCTGCAGACCAAATTGCTGGAGTTGCAGACAAACAGATTCCCTACTGCTGCTGAGACTTAACACTAAGATAAGATTTCTACTCAGAGCAGGGAAACACCGTGCAATACCCCATCAACGCCCACAGCAGACAGACTCCTTCTGCTATCATAGCTCTTACAGCAGCAGCACACATCAAACATTTAGTGTGTCTCAACAGCACAGTTTAAGATATCTAGGACACATTGAACCGCACAAACACTCACACAGACCTCCACTGCTAACAGAGAAGAAAACTGATGAGCGTTGTAGGAAGCCGCTGTGTATCTGTGTGTCTCTGCGTGTGTGCGTTGGCAGTAATCGGTTGTTACTGGGTCTCCCTGGCTGTGTGATTCCACTCCCACTCCCACTCCCGCTCGTTTTCCCCTCTGCTTCCAGCTCGTCTCAGCCTGCTCACACTTACTGTCTCGTGTAACTCCTGCAAGACTCCTTCTGCTCCACGGGATCATTTCATGCATTTTTTACTGGAGCTCTGAAAGTGCGCTGTTCAAATGATGGTTTACATTAGTCACTGAATACACACGGCCAGAAATACATTTCCTCTGTTATCGGCTGAGGATGGGTATCTAGGCCAAACATTATTATCAGTGTGTGGTAAGCGCCCCTTGGGTGTGTTTCCATGGTGACCATCATATAACATTATATATGTGGAAGTGTTTTATTCCGTCCCATTGTCACACACACACTGTAGGAATTGGATTACAGATCAATAATGCTGATCAATTGTTGAAAATGCCATGACAACCACCTAAGGGCACATCCTGATACAGAATGTGAACACACACTCATACTGTACATACATGTGCAGGAACACATGAGTCGTGTGACACCGAGCCCCTGCATACTACTACACTTGATCTGCTTGGAGTCGTAGAGCACGAAGAGGTTAAAAGAGCACAAACACAAACGTGGCAGTGTCATCTTAAAGTGTCAGCTTTCAGAGCAGGGGGTAAAGGACCCAGAAGTCATTATCTGTCTCTGTTGACTGTCTTTTCCAGTCTCAGTCTTTACCTCAATGTGTCTCATCAAACAACTGGAAATGTGTTGTGTACTTCTCTCTTAAACAGCCTGCAAGATACACTTAGGATATGTTCTTTCATGAGTTCTCAGTTGCTGGGAGGTAGGGAAGGAAGCACAGGATGTAGGAGGGTAAAAATTTGCAGTTAGGAAGGATGCTGCAAAAATGAACACAGAAAGGACTTAAAACTACCTGGCAAACACGTAATTATCAGTGCAACAACAAAGGATAAAGTGAAAGTCAAGGAAATTATCCACTTTGCTATTTTCTTTATTTTAGAGCCAAAAATGATGTACTTAAACAAACACGGCAAGAGGCAGCTAATGTTCGGCATTTCTGACTGGAGATGTAAGACACAGTTAATGGGTTCTCAAAAGAGGCTGACAATTTTCTGCTGATTTACAAGTCGATTAACTTGTCACGGAAGTGAACATTTTTATATGACAATCCAAACTGGGTAACACTTAAAATTGCTCCTTTAGTAATCCCTCAGTGCAGCTATATGAATAAAATAACTGTGAGAAATAACAAACAGAAATGTATGTTGCCACCGATGTCCTGAAAAGTCAACATTTTTATGTTCTGCATGCAAGTTATTGTCTCATGCACACTATAAATACACTATATGGACAAAAGTATTTGTCCACAGCTGTTTATTATTGAATTTAGGTTTTTCAATCAGACCTGTTGCCACAGGCCAAGCATCTACCCATGCATTCTCCATTTGCAAACATCTCTGATACAAAATGTCGAGCTCAGTGACTTCAAGCGTGGTACAGTGATTGATGCCACAAAGCAAGGACTATAAAGAAATGGTTTGATGTGTTTGGTGTGGAAGAACTTGACTGGCCCAAACAGAACCCTGACCTCAACCTCATCAAAGCACCTTTGGGATAAACTAGAACAGAGATTGTGATCCATGCCTTTTCATGCCTGACCTCATGAATGCTCTACAGAATGATTAGGCACAAATTCCCACAAAAACACTCAAAAATGTTGTGGAAAGCCTTCCCAGAAGAGTGGAGGCTATTATAGCTGCAAACAGGGGGCCAACTCCATATTAAAGCACATGTATTTGAATGCAATATCATTACAGCCCTGGTTGGTTTAATGGTCATGCGGCTGAATACTTTTACCCATATTGTAGGAGTTTTCATTTTAGAAATTGATATTGACATTTGAAGGCAAACTATTTTGCATATTGTTGCTTTAAATTGTAATTTGTTTTTTGGATTGCATCTTTTGGACCCCTTGGGGGGGATGCAAGGCTCTGTCTAGTCTGAGTTTTTCAAAATTATATTATAAATGTGATCTAAACCATGATAGTAGTTTATATTGAGTGCATTTGTGAGAAAATGTGTGATTAGGCCTGTTCTGTTGGGATTTTGTCAATAAAAACACTAGTAATTGCAATTTTAATTTTTTACGAAATGTAGCACTTTTTTTGTGTGGGTCATGGGGATGGGGAGGGGGCAGCTTTTCTTAGATACTAGTGTGGAGGGGATAGAGCTCCAGGGGAAAAAGTGAACCAGTGACCTAGACACTGACCTCCTAGAATTTATAACTAGCCCTGTGCAGTGACACCCACAGTCGATACACAAAGTTAAATCAATGGTTGTGCAAGAAACACTTGTTTTGGCTCTTGCATAGTTGATTATGCTTTGAAAAACAAGACTTGCAGTGTTATGGTGTTAAGTGGTGGTTTGGAGACTCTAATATCCACCAATTATTGATAACCATAAAACTGTTTAGGGATTTTTTTTTTTTTTTTTAGAGTTAAGTGGTGATCCCTTCATGTTCATTCTAGTTTACATGTGCTTCAAGCTTTGATATTGTCAGGAGACACTTTATTATATTACACACTATAATCTACAGCATGCAATATAAAACTATTGTATTTCTGATCACAGTAAGCCTTTGTGCAACAAAAGTTACAGTCACGAATAGAAGACTCTCTAGTAACTTTCGCACCAGGATAACAGGCTGTAATACTCACACATTCCCTGTATATTATCATAAACAACAGTGATTCCGGCATGCAGCCACATTACTGACTCATGCTTTTTATTAGTTGTTGGAAAAACAGAAATCTACCAGACAATACATTCCCACAGCCCTCTCTCTCTCTCTCTCTCAGCTTTTGTCTGCATCGTGTTTACAAGCACAAATGCACAGCGGTCCATACAGATGCACGGGCAGTCAAGCACACACAGCAGCGTCTATGACGGAGAGATAAGGCAGAGTTAGTTTGTGAGCGAGTCAGCGGAGGAGCATCTTTTCTGACAGTCGGCAGAAGTGAAGTTGCTAAGCAACCTTTGGCCTTGATGACAGGAAATGATGTCACGCTTGTAAGACAAAACACAAGCAGACACAGAAATGCACAGGCGGCTAACAGGTGCACACATGCGCGGGCACGTGTGGGCATGCAGACATGCAGAGTGACCCTGACAGGGTGGGTCTATGAGAGGAATAATGAGTCGTGATGATAATCTGAGTGGAGGTTAAAACAATATATTAATCTTCTCTAATGGTCTCACTGATCCATGAGTCCATTAAGGATGACCTGAGACACACATACACATGCATGCAATAGAATGCATGGCCTAAGCTGACAATGTGCTTTTATGTTCTGATGTTTGAGAAAAAATGCATCTGCTGCTCTTTCATTCCTCAGAGTTCCCTCAACCTGCCTGTGAACTCTGCTGCCTTCAACCTGCTTCATCTGTGATCCACCAGTCACGCCATCCCCCCCTAACTGGGTACACACACAAACAACACACACACAAAAAAACTGAAGCTTATTGATGTGTGCTATGGAGAAGAGAGGGGCTGGTAGAAAGGGCTGTATTTGGGAGCTGATGCATATAGGAGAAGATATGATATTGTTAATCTGTCTCCCCTCCCCAGTTTAAAGATGCAGGAGCTACAGCTCCACACAGTGTTCAGTCCATCTCACTGCAGCCGCTTCCCTCTGGGGCTTTTTGCTTTAAATTATTCATGTTTGTAAAGGAATGAGCTGCCAAAGACCATGAAACTCAGCATTGTGACAGAGAGCTGCTTTCGAGGACGCCCTACCAGATAAATCCAGTTATCTGTGAATAAATCGGATAATCCGAGGCTGCACTTCATCTTTGTTCCATTATCACCCATATGTGTTGGCTGTATGTGGCCCTCCTTTTCATTAATATTAACAGAAATACGTGATAAAAACAGACAAAAGGTCTACTTATGTTGTCTGTTTTTCAATGATCTCAGGAAAAACTTTTAACTAATTTCAAAGCCAGAAAAATAACTGAAATACAGACAACTAACAGGTTTTCTACTCTTTTTTAAATCACCATTAGTGCTTTAAGTACTGTAAAATAATTATATTATATGGTAATATTTTAAAACTTTATTTCAAACGTGCGAGAAGAAAAAGAGGGATGGAATAGAAATTTAAACAACATATAAAAAATAAAAATAAAATACCAAAGAAGTTTCCAAACACTAGATTCAGTTTACATGTAAAATAGAAGTTATGTCTGTTCACCCCATGTACAGAGGCTGTTGTCCTCAGAGGGTTCAGCCCAGAATCAAATCTAGCCTGGGGCTCATTTCCTGTACATCAGTTCCTATCCACTCCCTCTTTCAGACTCTTTCTGCTGTCCTATCTTTACAATAAAGGCATAAAAAACACTTAAATTAAGTCTTTAAAAAAGAGTTAAAAAAATCATATATCATAAGGTCAGCTTTCCTGCATATGCATGTATGTGTGTACTCACAGATCGTTTTATTAGGTACGCCTGCTCAACTGCTCATTAATGAAAATGTCTTATGCCTTGCTTTTTAAATGGTGGGTCAGGATTCAAAAGTGGATTGAGGAAGAAGTGTGGCAAAAAGTCAGTGATGTACCATTATTTTGGAGGATATGTCACTATCTCTTTGTTACATCACATCTTTCGTTCCATCTCAAGTTCAAACAGCCAAATGGTTGGTTATGATCGGCAAAAAAAGAGAAACTTGGGTCGTGATTTCTAGTACAATCTGAGCTTCAAAATGGGGGAAAAAGTGTTGTAACAGATTTTAGTTGGGCCACGGTTGTTGGTGGTCTCTAGGAAGTCATGGTGTTTACACCTAAGTCAGGACCTACCATTTAAATGCTGCAGAAAATATGACTAATGTTAGTTTTTATTTAACCTTTATTTAACCAGGGGTATTCCCATTGAGATACAAATATCTCTTTTACTAGGGAGTCTGGGCCAAAAGAGCAGCATGAGTGTCATGTATATGACATTAAACAGGGCATAAAAACAAAGGTTACATCAATCAACAAGTCAGCGGCTTTTAGCAGAAAAATATGTGCACACACTGATCAAATGTTCCCTAATTCTAGCTTTGAACTCTCCTAAACTAACACAACGCTCAAGTTTAAGATGACCCTCCTAACTCAGACCAAGACGATGGAGCAAAAACATTAAAAGCTCTTTGACCAAAGACAGAGTAAGTTAGCGGAAACTCATACATGATCAGTCCATGAGAACAAAGATTACAGCTATTGACAGCTTTTGGAGTCAATAAAGAACAAAGATAAGAAGGTAATTCATATAAAAAATCCTTATAAAGAAAGATACACCAATGTTCCATCCTTCTAGTTGTTTAAGGGAGACCAACCAAGTCTCTCATTCAAAACACAAAGATGGGTCCGAAAACTCAGACCAGTGACAAATCGCAAGGCAGCATGGTACACTGAGTCCAAAATTTCAGAGAGGACGAGGAAGCATGCATGTAAAGAACTAATCCGACCAGGCCAGGTTTTTCCATTCTTCTATTGTCCAATTTTGGTGAGCTTGTGTGAATTGTATCATTCATTTCCTCTTCTTAGCTGACAGGAGTGTCATCCGGTTTGGATGCCTGCTGCTGTAGCCCATCTGCCTCAAGGTATCACATGTATGTTCAGAGAGGCTTTTCTGCATACCTCAGGTGTGATAAATGGTTATTTGAATTATTGTTGCTTTCTATCAGCCCTGGCTGTTCTCTTCTGACCTCTGGCTTCAACAAGGCATTGTGGACCAGAAAACTGCCACTCTCTTTTTCTCACCATCCTTTATTAAGTCTAAAGATAGCGCTGCATTTAAATCTTCTTAAATTAGCTGTTTCTGAAATACTCCAGCCAGCCTGTCTTGCACAACCAATAAATGCACATTTATGTTCTCTTAAACCAACTGTCTTGCCAACATGGATGCAGGGTTGATGAAATATTTGTATTAATGAGCAGTTGAATAGGTGTACCCATTAAAGTGATCACTGAGTCTATCTGTATGTCTGTAGTTTTGCTTGAATGGATACAGAGCTTTTACATTTTTCCAGTAAAGAGCACAATAAATAGTTTTTACCTACACTTTTTTGCATAGCTGCTATCCTATTATGTATTCATTGCAGCAAAATGTATTGTAGTTGATCAAAAAACAGCAAAGACTTTATTTAAAAAATATATTTAAGCTTTTTTTTCTGAGGGTTTTCTATCTAAAATGGGAAGATAACCTCACATCATGTGTAGAAAATGTTATCATTTTATGTTTGGATTTTTTTATCTCTTTTACTTACATCATTTTTACATGATTGATCCTTCTGGTCTCTGTTCATGTTGCTGACTGCCTGAATTCTTAACAACACTGTAACCTATGATGTTACAGTCTGTCCTGGATAGTTTGGTGTTGCTTAAAGCCAGTTTGTAAGGTGCTCAACAAACCAATGTATCATTATAATCACTAAAAAGCTCTTGAATGTAGAGGTGACTGTCAGACTTGCAGGTCCATTTATTATTTTCTGTCTTGTAAAATTGTGTATGGGAGTTAATCGCAATCATTTACATATCAGAACATGGCCCTCTTAAATGCCTGTTCTCATTTCTGTATTCTATCTTTTTCACAACAGTAATCTCCATTTAAGTCAGAATCATTCCTTTGACATCAGACTGTTGTCAAATAATCCTTATTATATCCTCTGCATGTATTACCTCAGGATAATCCCTTAAATCACTTTAATCATCATTAAATGCACGTTTCAGTTGTTTAAACCACTGCCGGCCCATAATGAACAGTCAGAGAATTATTGTTATGTTTATGTGTGTATTTGGGCTGCTGGTGTAACTTGTGTGAATAATAAGGTGATAACTGTGTTTGCTCTGGCAGTGATTGATTATGATATGATGTAAAGAGACAGTGACCCATTTTTAAGATGGATTGCAAAGCTGTACACATGAAGAGAGTTCCCAGGCTTTTCTAGAAATCATGTTTATTGACAGTTTAGCTAGTATGACAGGGAAGTGTTGTACTTGTACACAGTTATGTTCTTTTCCGTGAAGTTCATTTCAAAAGATGTGCATCTGTGGCTTTAATAGAACTCTAACATACTTAACATAATGCCAATAAACCAAGACACATAAAACACCTCATTTTTAAATGCTACAATAATAGTTCCAGATTTATAACCTATTTTTCTCTCATTTCTCTGATAATTGGCTTTTTAAAATCTCAAGAGCCAATCAGTGGGGTAGTGATTTGTTCTTGTGTCCAAAACAATTGAAGCATTTGCCACACCATTAAGAAAACTATGGATGAAATGAGCACAAGGCGTGGAGGGCTCATCAGCTACATTTGTTCGATGGCCATTATTTTTTTCGATAAGCGCTGTAGGGGTCTGGACTTTCATGTACTTGAATTAACATTTTGGTTTAATGAACATTTTATTGCTTAATACTTTTATTTCCATCCTAAATGCATGTAATCTTTTTATTTAATTCAGCCTTGACAGCAGTCACAAGGTGTGATATATTCTATCCAGCCATGATCCACACTGCCTAGCCCTCTATAAGTCCAGGGGACTGGAACTGATCCCTGCTCTCATTTCAGTAATATCTGGAGTTTTGAGGATGCTTTTGTAGCTGCAGGGATTTTTTTATACATTTCATAAATAACAACCTACTCACATTTTCTCCATCACATAACCCTGAGGGCTAGAAAGGAGGCTGTAAAGGGCCTGATGTGGTCTCAGGTTGATGTTCTCTGGAGAACAGTAATGACTGAATCTCAATTATCCTGTTTTCATGATCAGGAAAGGGAAAAATAACACCTGAAATTGGAACTTGATTAATTGCCCAGCGCTTAGGCAATAGTCGCCTAAAATTAGGAGAAAGTTTAATAACTTCCTGGCACATTTTGCTTTTCCTCATTTTCTGTGACTGGAAAACTGGTCAACTATTTTCCAAGTTTTCCAGGACGCAAGGGATCACTGATCACTGGTTGGCTTAATTTTGACAATTTTCACCAGGAAAGTAACCTTTGATTGTATTCATTGTGAATAAATGTTTACATTAGCAATGTCTCCTTTCAAGTGTGAAATCTAAGAAAAAGAGGTCAAAATTGTTCACCATAAACACGTTCTCACCTAAAAAGCCCAAATGTTTGATGACAGTGCATCAGTGTAACCTTCATTTGTGCGGTCATTAAACAGCTCACTGATTAAAATAAAACTCTGACAGTTTCATGAGGTCAAAACATTTTAATTAAAAAAAAAGAACTCATTTGTAAGAACATTAGTCCTCCACTTTGCCCCAAAGTCACACTTCCCTTTCACACCACCTCACACACATTCACTCAATCGGACAACGTGATGGACAACTACTGCACCTTTGGAACAAAAAACATGCAGATTGATTTTCAATTATTAATTAACACATCCTAGATGTTTACAATCCAGTGTTGCATGAATGCATAAAGGTTTGATTTAACTTAAGGACCATTCTGGTGTTTTTGCTGCTGTTAGCACATTAATCACAAATTCTTTACCGCGGACCATTTCCTAAGAGCTTCTTAATGCTGCAGGTGTTAACTGGATTATAAATGCTATATTTGCAGAGATTAAATTTTGCCTAGCTATCTTATGTTCTCATTCTTTTTTTCACATCACTTCAGTCACAACAAACCACCACTGCACTGGCTTTGACTGGAACTGATGGCTGCATACAAATGAGATTAACAATGTAGAAATGGTGAGCAGAAACTGATAATGTACATGATTTGTAGTTAATGTGCTACAATATGCACAACACCTAGAAATCCTTGAAAAAGAGCTTTGAAAAATCCTCTCTGCAGTGAAGGTTACTCAGCGTTTAAGTCTTAAACAGCACACAGGGATGTGAGCAAAACAAACAGGAAAAATTATTATGTGCAGCAACAGTTCATTGCTATTTACAAATGAATCATACAGAGAAAAAGCAATTCCTCCTCTGCAAAGAAGCAATCACATCCCTGAGTACAGTGGTTTTTTATTCCTATCGTTTGGACAGACAGCTGTGTGATCAGTTATTATCTTCCAGTCCTTTCTGGCTCACTCTAGGCTGATCACAATAGTGCAGCACAGCATGTCTTTCCAGTCATTCCTGACCTAAAGTCACCAAAGAGGCTCAAATTGAACACTTAAGGAAACTTGAGCAGCTGTGAGTCAGGCACAACAAAGTACCATGTGAGTGTATGGGTCCTGCAGTGACATGAAGTGTGTAAAGTAACAGTCACACAGCCCTCCTTCAGAGTCGCAGACTGTCAAAGAGACGTTTCATTTTTCCCTTCGAGTGGCACATAGAGCAGCATGACATTGTTAGCCATTATTCCTAGATACATCATTATCTCAAGGTTAGTTTTTTTTTTTTTGTTGCCCCTGTTAGGATGGAGCCCCTTCCTCTGCTTTATCCATCTTCTCTTCCTCTTCCTCCATGTCTTTGTCTTTGTTCTTTTTGCGTTTCTTCTTCTTGTGTTTATGCTTGTGTCCCTTGTGTTCCCCTTCTTTGTCCTGGCTGCTGTGCTTCTTGTGCTTTTTGTGTTTTTTCTGCTTCTTGTGTTTCTTCTTCTTCTTGTCTGTGGTGGTAGTAGTGGTGGTTCCTGAGCCGCTGTGGTTGCTCAGGGTGGGACTGTGGGAGGGCTGGCTGAGGGAGGGGCTGGGGCTGTCACTCCTTCCTCTCTCCGGCTCTGACCCCTCTCCTTCGCTGTAGTCGGGAACAAACGCAGCCTCGTCTGTCTCACGGCCCAGATCAGAACAAAGACGCTGTCTCCTGGGCTCCGGGCCCCGAGTCTCCTCTCGTCCTCCTCCACCTCTCCCTTCTGCTGCCCTTTCCTCCTTTACTGTCACTCCTCTCCCCTCCTCTCTTGTTGCAGCTCTCCCTTCTTCTCTTGCTCCTCTCCCATCATCCCTCACTAGCTTTATTTTTGGTTTATCAGAAGTTGTCTGTGCTGTCCTGCCACTTCTTCCCTCCTCTTTCTGTGCTCTCCCTTTTCTCTCCTCTCTAACGACTCCTCTTCTCTCCTCCCTTGTGGTCTCCCTGACTTCACTCCTGACAGGTCTTGGTGCTTCAGACTGCACTTCTCTGCCTCGGCTCCTCTGTGGTATTGGTGACGGCTCTTTAGGAGCACTAAGTCCATTTTCCTGACCCTCTTCGTCATCCTCTCTTTCCCATTTGGAGCGAGGAGGAGGTTGGATGAGCGGCTCATCTCTGGCTGGGCTGACTGGGGGACTGACGGTTGGGCTGCGGTCTCTGCTGTCCACAGGGCTGGATGGCAGCTCCTCTGTGGATTTGGAGGAGACACTCTTTTGGTCTCTGTCTGGGTCCTGCTTAGTTTCTTGAGTTGACCTAGAGCTGGGTAAAAAGAAAAGAGCTGTATGACTCAACATGTACAGTTTTAAGCACCATGATCAAAATGTATGAAACCAAGCCTGAGTTATGGCCTCATCACCAACAATTGTGTTTTTTTAATGTAAAACAGGGAAATTTGGGTTTTATGTCAGTCTCAGGCCAGAGATATACTTGCAACACATCCCCAGCAGTTTGATGTGTGGGCTGTGCACATCCTCACAAATTAATGCCATGTGAACACAAGATGCAGTTTGCACATGTGTGTGGTAGAAGACAATTGTCATCATCTTTTACAATATCACCAAACTGGAGACAGGTCCAAAATTTGACAACTTACTCATCTACTCAGAGGCTAACATCAACCTTCCACTGCCTACTGGATGCAACGTTCCCCGTGTATATACCTTTAGGACCTGACACATCAGTGTGATTTGGATGATCTTATTGCTTTTAAGACATGTAACATAATGAACTGCAACATGATTTGCTAAAACACACATGTAGAAGGCAGATACAACACACATATTTTGTTTTAGGCTCCTTTAGCCACCACATGGAAAAGTAAATGGATGGAAAGGTTTTTAAAGCTGAGCACTGACAACTTCAGACATCAAGAACAACAAAGATTTGACAACTGAGGTTTAGTGGAAAGAAGACATGTTTTGACGAGAAGAAGGAGGTCGATGGTTTTGGATTGATCAATGATTTTAAAAAATGTTATCAAATGTTAATGCAAAGGCATTTACTTGTTTAAAGCCAAGGGTTGAAGATTTTAAATGTTTTTTTTTATTCAATGTCTAATTGCTAATAATGCCAAGAAAAATATTTGAATAAACCTTTAAATTGTGTGCAGATTTGAAGAAAACCTGGTTTTGGAGGTTATTTACAAAAGAAATACTTCAGTTATAGAGGCTTTGTTTTAGGATGCCTTATGTATTAATGGGTTAAAATGATAAGAAGTACAGTATCTGTGATGTTTTATTCGGCTTGGTATTAGCACCAATACCTGCCATAGTATTGGTGCATCCCTAACAATAACCACAGTATAATCATTTGCTGCTTAATATGCATAAGCTCCAAATCCAACAACACACACTTAGTTTCAGTTGTCATGGTTTCCTGTACACAAAAGCAGAGAATGGAAACAGAGACTGGTGTTTAAACCAGCATAGAAATCCCAAGGATATCTAGTGAAGTACTAGAGGTGTAACAATTCGATGTACATCGATTGGATGATTGATGATCCAATCAGATCGATGGAAAGTCAAAACATCGATCTAAATCGATGCTTCAAGCTACGCTTTTATTTTGAAATTTCCTCAGCACGCCTGTTGACAGTTTCTGACCCAGGCAGCGTCCTCAACAAGCTATCTGCAAGCTAGGTAACAAGCAGCAGTGGGTTCAAGTTTTAGAAAGAGGATATCCTGTCCTTGCTCGGCTGTGTGGACATAATTCAGACAGACACTACTGCAAGACTGTTAGTTTGCCGATTACGACTACATCTTCATACGTATACAACTGCCATATGAGATCGTTCACTGATACAAAACCACTCATCTCGTTATGGCTTAGGAAGGGCAAGTGCTGTCTGCAGCAGACTCCAAATAAACAGTCCGCTGCTGCAAGTTTCTTGTGATACACTGATTTTATTTTGTTGTCTCACGTTAGATTTATAATGAAAATATAAGTTGTCCAAACTTAATGTGGTTCAAGCAGGACAGCTGTTCTCTGTATACCCCCATCTCCTCGCTCCTGTTAGGAGGCTGCTCATCACAGGAGTCTTTTATAATAAAACTTTTGCTCCAATCTAACCTCTCCATTTATTAAAAGCAATGTTGCATTAAAGAAAGAAAGAAAGAAAGAAAAATTCCTCACTATAACATCATATGCCACATATTTAACCTCATTTAAATCTCATAAGGTGAATAAACTACAAATGAACTATCTGCCACATTAATAGGCCCCTGTGTAAAGTATGAAGGGCTGACATAGAGCAGAAATATCTGTTCAAGTCAACATGTGTAGATAAGTTCAAGAAAAAATCTAAAATGGGAACACAGGCCAAATATTTGGATCATTATATTAAAGGGTTGCAGAAAAAGTCCATATTGGTGCTTGAAAGTGATCTGGAGGTGTGAGGAAACAAAAATTTGGTAGCCTACAGAAAATGTTCATAGTTGTGTTACAAATTTAAAGGTAATCAGGTCTTTGTTGTTTTGTTAAAGAAATGTTTTATTAAAAACAGACACCTGTCAATAATTTAATTGCAGAAACGTTTTTTATTTTTCTGTAACTGTGTGAAATTTTTTGCACAAAATCGCCTGATATCGATTGTAGGCCCCTATATTCAATTGAATTGAAATCGTATCGTAGCAGATTTTGTGATATCAGGAAATGTCATATTGTTGTCCAAAATATCGATATCTTATCGGGATGATACTGGTGATTTACACCCCTGTGAAGTACTGCAAAGCAATGCAGAGACACCAACACGAAAATATAAATCAGACTTAAAAAGCATTCAGACCTGTAGGAAAGTAAAAAGGCCAAAATCCAAGGACTAGGACTACTGCTATGTTCTCTAAGGATGTTTATTTTTTGTTTCTTATAGCTTCCCAATAGCTGACAGAGGATAAAGTCAGAGCAAAAAGAGACATTTCAAAGAAACCCCAGTTATATCCTCTTCGATTATGTTGTGATTTTGAAGGAAATTTTAATCCCAGCATAGCACACATCAGAGCAACACAAAAACGCAAAGGGGAACATAAAGGAATTACACAGTACGAATATACTTTGGGTTTGAAAATGAAAACTGAAGTTTTATGAGTAACAAAAGGCCTAACAGTCTCACCTCACTGAGCTGGCTGCACTGCTCGTCAGGACTTTACGGCTGATCCTCGGTTTGCGTTTCACAACAGGTTCCTCACCATCTCTCACTGCTGGAAGAGAAAAGGAGACGCAGAAAGGAAAAACTGCTTAACTACACAGCACCAAACAATATATCAAAGATATCATCTCTTCACTGAGGCGTACATACATAGAGATTCAAATTACCTTCACGGTGAGCAGGAGCCAGTTTCTCTCCTGAGGGCACACTCTTCTCTGCTCTGTCCTTGGAAACACTCCTGGGAGAAATAGGAGGATGTAATTACATTTAATAACTGTGTTTACAGAGCCAATATAAAACGCTTTCTTTCTATCACTGATAAGGGATGCTGATTTGACAAGCAGGAGGGAATAAACTTAACAGACCTGTCAGATTTAGCAGCTCTTTCTGACCCCTCCCCTCTCTCTTTGGAGGTTACGCTTGGTTTCTCCTGATGCTCTGCTGCTCTCCTGGTGACAGCAGATTTCTCCCCGATGGTCATTTTATCCAGAGAGACAGATCTCCCTCCTGCACTGGAGCTCTTTCGTTCCGTCTTCACTGACCTCTCTCCGTCAGCATTTCTCTCCACTGTAACTGAAACCTTGTGTGAGCTCGAACCAGAGACCCGGTCCCTCTCTCTGTCAGACACCCCGCCTCTGTCTCTCTCCCGATCTGATCCTGGAGCTCTATCTCGCTCTCTGTCCTGTCCTGAGCTTCTGTTCTGCTCTCTGTCGGAGCCCTGAAGTCTTTCACCAGCACTTCCTGGTCTTTCTCTGGAGACTCCCCTCTCAGCAGACGACGGTCGCTCCTTCCTTCCAGCACTTTCCGCTGTGCTGCTGCTGGGTCGCTCTCCATCAGAAGTGTGAGAAGCAGATCGATCTGAGGTAGAAGTCGTTTTCTCAGGACCAGATGGCGTTCTGTCTGAGGGTGGTGTGTCAGTGCTGCCTTTTCTCCCCATGTCTCTATTCAGCTTTATCCTCCTCTGGGCCAGAGGCTTCACCTGGATGTGGAAAAACATCAGAAACATGACTTCTTCAGTCTCTCATTAGAAAAACTGCTTAATCAATTCTGAAATGATCAGCCTTTTAGAACCAATGGTTACAGATCAAGTGGAATTTTCTTAACAAGCCATTTAAATGCTAGATTTTTCTGCTAAGGATAAGTTCCCTTTTGGCCGCTATACTTGGTATGAGTGTGGGGATCGCGTCCCCACAAGACTGACCTAAAGAGCCTCTACTGAAAAGCCTGAAATGGACAATGAGACTGTCACAGAAAAAGGAAAGCCCACCTATCCTATTCCTGAGGTTGTAATTACCCTGCACAGTCTCAGCTTCTCAATCTTGTCACACTTTACCACATTGTGCAAATCAGGGCTCTTGGTAACAGTTTAACCACCTGTTTAAAGGTGAGCTAGCTCCTTATCTGTTGGGGTCTAATCCGTCATTTTTATTATTTGATAAGATATTTGGTCTATAAAATGACAGAATGTCAGCCAAAAGCCAAAAAAGTATTTTTTAAATTTCCCATTCAGTCAAAACCCCAATTAAAAACAACTTTATTTTCATATGAGAGGAAAAACAGAGGAAATTCATATTTATAACGAGGTTGCATGATGTTATTGGCATGATTTGCAGACATTTAATAAAAGTGGTTTTTTTTTCACATTGGTTTTGACATATATGAACAGTTTGTTGTTTGTTATATGAATTGTGTCGACTGTAAATATCAGCCATATATATTGTGTTGATATAGGCAGGCGGATGAAGTCTTTTTCTTTCTTATCCTCATTCAATAAACTTGAAAGTGTTTTCTAAGGACTGAAGTTTAAGGTCCAAACTTTGCCTCCTCATCTCTGTCACCCAAACTGAATCTGGAATTATCAGTATATCTGATATCAGCAATGTTCCAATATCATGCATCTCTAATTAAGAATATGAAATCCTTTCTAAAGATTTGGTGGATAATCTCTGTTGACAAATAATGTAATTGTTCCTCCAAGTCAAATTTATTTAGAATAATTATTTCTCTTTCACAACAACAAACCGTTGATGTTATCTAAAACATATATTTTGGCTTTAAACTGTTGTTACCTTAGGTAACAGAGGGGTCTTGGGGTCACCCCAAGAACACATTTGTAACCAATTTACAAGCAGAGGACCCACCTGAAGGTCCATCAGAGGCCTGATTGATGCTCGATCTGCATCATCCCGGCTCATCTCACGGGTCCCAGGCAAAGGAAGAAGACCGGGCCTTTCTGAGGGGGGTGGGAGTCTGTGAAGGGGGGGCTGATGGGACAAGTGTGAGAGGGGCATGGCGTCACCTACTAATCCGTCTATTCTCCTCAGCTTTCCAGGAGGAGGTCCAAGGAAACCACGACCCTCCATTCCCATCCTCCTCCTACACTCCACAGGGGAGGTGGGTCTGTGAAGGAGAGGGAGTCCATGCTGATGGGGGATAGGGAGGAGACCACCACCCTGGGGGAGATCTCTTCTCCCCCGGATGTCGTGGCTGAGTCGAGGGCCATCATGAAGGGCAGGGTGATGTAGAGGGAGGCTGTGGGAGGGCAGAGGAGGAGTCTTAATGAGGGCCGGCCTCGCTGTAGAGCTCTTACTCTTCTCCTTTTTAGGGGTGGTGGAGTTGGGAGCTTCTTCTGATTTTTTGACAGGTTTCAAAGGTTTAGAGACAGCAGAGGAGGAGGAAGAGGAGGATTCTTTCTTTTTGGTGGCCACTCCTTCTGTGGTCTTTTTCCTCACTTTGTCACTCTTTGCCTTTACACCCTCTGTCTTAACTTTAGCTTTCACCTTCTGAGTCTTCTCTTTTTTCGTCTTATCTGTCTGAGTCTTCGATGTTGCTTTGGTTGAGGGTTTCAAAGATGAAGCTGAACTTTTAGAGGCTGGAGCTTTAGTGGTTGCAGTTCCACTTGAAGACTTGGTGGGAGGTGTTTTAACAAGTGAAGGAGTTTCATCCATTGGTTCATCTCTGACGGGTGTAGCATCACCTCTGTCCATTGAATGTGACAGCTCTGGATCCTCCCCAGCCCTCTTCTTTTTGACTTTCTTTGTCTTCAGGACTTTGGTGCTGGACTTGGTCCCAGATGAGGAAGAGGCTGGAGGATGGTGAGGTGGGTGGGGTGGATGAGGTGGAGGACCTCTTTCCTCTCTCCCCCTTCTCCCCCTCCCCTGGGGGGAGTAATCTCTGGGTAAGGGAGACATTCTGTCCCTCTCTCTGTCTCTGCTGCTGCGTCCTCTGTGATGCAGTGAGGAATGCTGGTTTTCATAGTCTTTGTAGTATTTGTTGTACCAGTCTGCGTACTGCTTCTCCCACTGTCGATACCTCTCTCTCTCCCAGCGCTCACGGCCTCCAGGACTTAAACTCTTTAGTTCATATGGTTCAAGCTCCCGTGGAGGTGGCTTTCGTGCACCAGGGCTTCGACTCCTGTACCCACCAGGAGAGCGAGACCTTGACCTGTAGGGTCCTGCTCCCTCTGGTCCCTCCCAGGCTCCTCCCCGGTAGGAAGGAGGAGTCCTCGGCGAGCCAGAGCGCCGATACCCAAAGGATCTTGAACGAGAGCGGGACCTTGAACGTGAGCGTCCATAGCTGCGTCCGTTGCGTCTGGAATAAGGGGAGCGTGGATAAGACCGGCCATGGGAGCGTGATCGGGAGCGTGATCTACTGGGGGAATAGGAATAAGATCTGGATCTTGATCGAGATCTTGATCTGGATCTAGAGCGAGAGTAAGGGGAACGGCTGAATGGAGAGCGACTGTATGAGCGTGACCTAGAAAAGAGGATTCAGGAGACCAGAAACAAAGCAAATCAGGAAGGGAGTAACAAATGGCTTTAAGGATTATGTGTATGTAATTAATGTAAGACCTAAACCTCATTAGATAGGCAGTCTTAGCGAATTTACCTGGAATAGGATGGTCTCCGTCTCTTCGGTGCATTTCTGTACTTCATAAGCTCTTTGTGGAAGTCTTTAGTAAATTCATCTAGTTTGGAGGTGACTCTGCTGATTAAAAAAAAAAAACAGAAACACTTTATTTACAGCTCTATCAACCAATCATTTTTATTTGACTATGTTCTTAATCCTAACTCTAAAACCCTTGTCATACATGAAATTCTGATTGTTCTAGAAAATTTCTAGAAAGGATGATAAATCTTTCTGATTTGTCTGTTCACACATGCATATAACAGTAGGAGGCTTCACTGCTAAGCAGAGGGCTCTCGATAGGCAGAACATCACATTAGAAATCGAACGAACAGCAAAATGGTCAGCTTTCAGAGGAATAAAAGAGTAAGTTTCTATGACATACGGTTCAAAAGTTATCAAGGTTTTTATAAACTGTGTTATGTATTGTTGTATAGGACAACACTGTCCTCAGAGACTCCAGAAAGTCAGCCAAGTTCCAGGCTCAATCGAAAATGTTGGTGCCCACAACTTACGGTTCAAACGCTACCAAGTGATTTTTAAAGGGATGTGCCTGCCGCACGTATCCGTGCCACATGAGCTCTAAGGGTTAATATATGGCCTACATATTGGCAGATGATTAATCTGTGATACGCTATAATCGGCCCGCCGATCAATCGGTTGGGCTCTAGTGCAAACCCATTCTTAGTATCAGCTGGTAAATGTAAAGAACACACTTGCAAAAACTAATATAAAGTATTGACTCTGCTTTTAGTACGCCTAAGGTTGGGGCTCTCTGTCGGTCCGTTATGTTCGTCTCATTTGTATATCTGATTGAACTGAAGCTTACAGATACAGACAAAAAACTGCAATACCATACATGACTGTCTGTAAAGTTTTGACTAGTGTAGCAAAATCTTCAAACCAAGGAAGCAAATACAAGAAAGAAGCATACTTAAGAAAATAAAAGTTTGAAGAAATATTGTCAAAACTTGTACAAGCTGTTAGAAAATACGACCATATGTATGAAGCTGGCTCTACAATAGAATTACTGTATGGAGCAGCAGCAAAGAAAAAGTGGAGGTCTGTGTGAGACCTGACCTCTGGTGGGTTGTTTTATTGTCCCCCCTAATATTCATGCATGAGTATATAGGTTTGTTTCAGTTTTACTATTTGAACTATGACATCTATTTTCCTGAGTAAGGGAGTATAAATGAGTCTTAAAGCAGCTCTGCTACATTCACAACAATCATACTGGTCATGTGCTAGAAATGTCAATAATTCCATCCACTTGATGGAATTAATAATAATTCCACGTACTGCTCAGTGTCCTCCTACATTCTCAGTTTAGCTTACCAAGACAGAATTTCACTGGTAGAAAAAATGTTTGCATTCACACTTTCAAATCAACAAGAACATTTATGGAAATTTTTAGGAGTTTGTGTACATGTTAAGTACCACTTGTCATGCTCACTGCCTAGCTTAGTAATATTTGATTCTGCAAACACATGTAAGACACAGAACGCTGCATACTAGCTGGAGTTGCTGCTGATGACTTGTTTTAAAAAAAAAGAAAAAAAACACACAAAAGCCAGTGTAAATGACCCAAAGAAAAGACTTACTTGTCCTGTCGGTGGTGCCGCTGTCTGTAGAATTCCTCTTTAGAGAGGGGTGGCTGTGGAATGGAAGGAGGGAGAGGGAGAAGAGGAGGCTGAGCACCAGGAGCCACCCAGGGAGCATTGAGCACTGGTGGTCCAGGGGCAAAAACAGGCTGTGGCTGGAAAGTGAGGGCATTAGGAGGGATGAGTCCAGGGCCAGAAGTGTATGGAGGGGGGTATGGCTGCGGCGGGGGTGGGTACAAGGATGGAGCTGGGTACACTGGAGGAACAGGTGCAGGGGGTGGAGCTGTATGGAGCTGAGTGGCAGGATGCTCCCCTCTATTTCTGTAAGATCTGTTGTAAAGACAAGAACAAAACAATTTAAGACCTGTTACAGTTGAGTTTTTAATTGTCCCGTATTCCTAGAGTAATGTTTCACCTCTCCCAGTGTCTGCCTCCTCCTCTGTTAGAGTGGTGCGGCCGTGACTGGTGACCTAACATAGCAAAGAGAGAGCTTGTTAGCTTCTGGTAGTTTTTTTAAAAGCTTACTTTGTCTGTTGTCAAAGACCTGCATTGAACTTCTTACCTGATGAATGAGCTTGTCTCATAGATGCCTGGTGGCCAACGAAGTTTGAATGGTAGCCCTGTGGGAGAAACAAGTGAGGAAAATCAAGTTAGTGCAAACATTAGTGTCAGTTTCTCTTATTTAGGGATACATAAGTGTGTACTAAGGATAGTCAAACACCTTCAGGTCTTCAAATCAGTTTAACAAGAACTAATTCCATTTTTTCCCTAACAAATGTATCAGCAAGGAATAGTGTTTGCCTTCAGTAAACCTGCCAACATGCATTGTCTCTACTACCCAAGAATGAAAATCTTTTTGTAGCCTGTAGACAAAGTAGATAATGTGTTCAGTAATTGGTCTAATTGGTACAAATTAATCACAATTTCAGGATTCTATCTAAAAATGTTGGGGTCTGAATTATCAGCAAGAGAAGTATTCTACTTTTGATTTGTATTTCATTTGAAGCCTGAGCTGTATTGACAATTGCATATCAGCAGGTTTTGTTGTACGCAGTAGAGGACAGCAAAAACAGGCGGACGTTGTCTGCCCTAGAAATACCCTGGCTCTGAAAGTGATTTATTTATCCCTATTAGCAAATATTTTCATAAAAGTAAGGCTAAGAAGACCTTATTTGTCTAACATTTCAACCTGAGCCACAAATCTGCATGACACTGCCCCGCCAAAGC
Organism: Cheilinus undulatus; assembly: GCF_018320785.1. Classification (NCBI taxonomy): domain Eukaryota; kingdom Metazoa; phylum Chordata; class Actinopteri; order Labriformes; family Labridae; genus Cheilinus; species Cheilinus undulatus. The sequence continues at coordinate 43,922,840 of NC_054868.1, forward strand.
AGATTCTGATTCTCTGACAGCCTAAAGCGCATCAGAAATTATCGATCTGACCTCCAATCAGCCAAGATTTAAAGCTGTTTTCTTCTCCTCTAAAATTCACATTATTTTAGCTAGATTGATTCCAGCAAACAGAAAATTTGTCTCATTTGTGGGCTTAAATCACTCAAGTGAAGAAGGATGAAGCCACTGTGTAACTTGCATTGTTCAACTGAATTGTACCAAGTCTTAACTGATGAATGAGTGCTACTTTGCAATGCTATGGGCCAAAAAAAGACAGCATTTGTTCCTGCAGTCTCAACAACACAGAAAAAACATCTTAACGGGAAGCTGTTCAGCACTAGACTCAGGCTTCACAGGAATTACAGAGAAATTATCTACCATCATGTCATCACATGTGGATAGATAACAACATCCTTGTTATTGCCAATTTAAAGAGAATTTAAAATAAGCTTATCATGCAAATTAGGTGTAATAATCTCGAATATCTCCCGAAAAGTGGACTGACCTGGGGTCTGGCCACTAGAGAGCATTTCCAGAACATATAAGATAAGTACTTGAAGCCTTTACAGAGTGCATGAAGGATTGGCAACCATTTTCATTGAATCAAATTTTCTTAAAGGGTAGCCAAAGTTTTGATACCAAGGTAACATAAACAGAAGTCCTAAGCAACAAATTGGGTAATTTTGTTTTCTATTAACAAAAGTTGAAGGCAGACTCCTACATGCTGTCCAAATTTCACAAAACATTGTCAACACCACAGGTCATTCAAATAACAGATTCTATTGGTTTGACATGTGGTTTTTGAAAAAGTAAGATTTTAACAGCCTGACTTTCTTGGTGTTAAATTACTGGCGATAACTCTCAGCTCCCTAAGTTATGATCTTTTTTATACTGGAGTTTAAAAAAAAGAGTGAGTGACTGCAGATTACTATTAAAGATCTTTAAAGTCAGTGAGATGAAAACCCATCAATGCATGTTTGCATGAAATCAAGCAGACTCACCTGTGATCCACTGTCAGCTGTTTTGGATGTGTCTGGTGCCACAGCAGGTTCTGACTCTGGCTCTCTATAAAATAAAGAAGACATGTTAAGCCCAGTTTAGACCAAAGATTCGCCATGCAACGAGACGGTTCTAGAATGAGTCACAGCAGTCTGAACTGAGCATTGCAGCTGGAATGAAACCGTCTGATGGAGTCACCAGCGATTCAGCCTGTCAAGTCACAGAGAGCGAGTTTAAGAACGCAGCAAGCAGAGAAACGTGAAAAGGGAAATATAAATCTCGTTTTACAAGGCTATAGACGCGAATTCCGTTGCTACTAATTTTAAAAATATCTCTTTTCTCATCAATCCTCCTGATGACTTATTATCACCACGCAGCACTGCAGCAAAATTTCACGGCACATATAAACTCAAAAATGCTTTTCTAGATCAGCCTTGTTATAACAAAGATATTCTCTGAGAATAATTAATGATCCACTGACATATTCAGTTCCTACATTCTTGAATTTCTCATAGATTATCCTGTAAAGCACAGCGCTTCCTTCTTATGAGCGCCGCTAAATAAACAATACTTCTATTTCAATTTATCATATTTATCTGCGTCTTGGAAATAATTAGGCAAACGTCGATCTTTTTAATAATTTAACAAGAAAACTTCAGCCTGCCGAACTCCAGTCTCCTCCATCGGCTGCACAGCAGGCTTAACAGCTGATAGAGGAGGCATCAGCTTTCAGACTGAGATTTACGTGTGAAAACTAAAAAAAAGGATATATACAGTCATTTTCAAGGAGTAGATATATGATAAAAGAAAATAGAAACAACCTTTTTGAAAAGTCTCCCATTCTCCATCTGTGTTTGTACACAGGAAGCGCTGCACTTCATGTGAAAATCCATGAGAAATCTAAGGCTGTAGAAGCCCGACTTGTCAAGAAAAAATAATAGCTTTCAACAGATATCTTCATTATGACATGAGTGAGCTAGACAAGCATTTTTATGTTTATATGTGCCATTAAATGCGCTGCAGTGCTGTGAAACTTCTGCCTAAACTCCTGTCTCCTCCAGCAACAGCGCATCAGGGTTAAATGCACAGCTGACAGAATAAAGTTTCTGAGTAAAACCAAACAAAAAAGAGGATCGACGCAATCATTTCAAAGAGGCAAAAAATTGTATTCATATGTGCCTTGAAACTGCACAGCTGCACGATGTTGATGACAAGGAGGAGTAATCACTCTCATGCATCTGCATGTGAAATAAAGGCATGATCATGACGGCCAAAAACTGTGAATGTGCAGTTCTTTCCCTCTTTTAGATACATATTTATTGCGCAAAACTTAGGTAAATCTCTTTAAAGTGAGTGAGAGTAAGAGTCGTTGCCATGGAAATTATGCATCGTTTCATTCAATCGCAGCAGTGTGAACTGGGAGGTGTTTAGAGCGTTGCAGAGTGGAACGTTGCAAGCAGTTGCAAGTTTCAACTCGTCTCATTGCGAATCTTTGGTCTGAACTGGGCTTAAGAATGGATCTTCACGTTCAATGTCAGTAGTTTAGAGAGTACTTTACTATATCTTAGACTTACCCTGGTGGAGGTGGTTCACCCTGGCTGGTAGAGTGCAAAGGAGATTGGTGGTCAACAGCTGGTGCAGGGGCTGGTGAGGGCACATGTTCTTCAGTAGCAGCAACAGCTGCATGCGGAGGAGTAGGAGCAGCAGCTGGAGCAGCAACAGGGGTAGCAGGAGTGGGTGCAGGCACAGGTGTAGGTGCTGGGGTTGGGAGCTGTGCTTGAGGGGCTGAAGGGGGGATGCTTGTAGGAGCTGACTGAGAGATGCTGGGCATCAATGGGTCCTGCTGTCTCGAGTGCAGAGGCTGGACCAGGTGAGGGCGCGGCGGAGGCGGGGCTGCACTCTGGACCTGTTTGCGAGCACGTTTGGTGTATCCAGTCTCGTTCTTGAAGTTATTCACAGCCTGTACAAAGTGAAATAAAGACGACACTTTAAATCAAGGTGTTAATAAAAGCAATAGATTTGCTTTAGGTTCGAGTTTTTGTTAAATGGGCCGAAGAATAGAGCATACAGTGGTTGCATTCGTGCTTTTTGGTAAACTGTGGACTGAACAGTTCAACTTTCAGGTAATGAAGAGGAACGTGGGCATTGTTCACTCTAAAGAAAGTCAAGGATCGCTCATATACTGAAAGAAAAGAGTGTAAAATAATGTGTGATACTTTGATATGTCTAAATTAGGCTTGGGCAGTATCCACTTTTTAACACCATGATACCCTCCCCAAATTTTACGGGGGTATACGGTATTACCCCCCCCCCCCCCCCGACATGTGAGCAGAGGGACAGCGCACACCTCTACAGTGCTTCATTTGTTTCTTTATCAAAACGCTTCAGTTTGAAAAAAGGTTATAGGGAGGCGTGTTTGCAGCGGCTCATGAAGAGATTAACAGGTGAACATGTTTATCATAGAAGTAAACATTTACTTCAGGACACTGGTGCAAACGACGTTTTTCTCTTTTCCTCTCCACACAGACGTGTGCTTTTTCCTCTCTCTTCCCTCCGCTCCTTTCAGATCATTATGAGACATAATAACCAATCAACATACAAGATATGGGAATGTTAAGTAATGTCCAGCATGTTTTTAAGCATATAAAGATTGGCCTTTGATATTATTTTCTCGTAGCACAAAAATGCCAAGCTCCGTCCTGCCATGAGTTCATTTTATAAGTTTATAAAAACTTGGGGATTTCAGTGCCTAACATAATCAATTAGCAACAATTAACTTAATCTATTTAACATCCAAAGCAGTAAAAATGAGTTTGAACGTTTTTAAAACCGTGACGTTGCTGCTGCAGCAGGATGCAGCGCGTTAACAGACTTCCACCGCTGATGCCATGACACACGAGTTTCCATGCGGCGGTATGTATGTGCGCATTCGTCATTTGCTTAATTTGACCGACAGCATTAACAGAAATTCTGTCATCACCTCTGAAGCATCTCCACACACAGACACAGTGGCGCTACTGCTGGAATGGACACAGACCCTCAAGGCATTTTTTTATAAACGTGCGCTTTGCAGTACTGTCTTCATGACTGTGATTTAAGTGATAACGTGGATGTTTATTAGTACTCCGGTATGTGATATTATAGCTCATTCCTAGCTGGAAGTGACTTTAATTTGAAGCCTTTGTTTTCACACCTTACAGGTAATCAGAGATACTTCAGGATGAAATCATCCTTCCTCTCCCTTTTCCTCTCTCTCTCCTCTCTCTCTCCCTCGCTCTCTTTCTCTCTGTGTCTCTGTACTTAATAACTTACATATGACATCTTTATCCTATTGTACAAAGATGAATTAAAATAAAATTCCTCAATTGTTATTATTCTATATCTGTGAGTGTCAAGCAATGTCCCGTGTGCTTCAAAACAGATAAAGATCGACCTTGTTTTTATAATCTGTTGATGGGATAGTTATGCTCAACTTTGCTGCTGCAGCACCTGTGATTATTAATAGCCTGAATGTGAACATTTCTCATCACTAATCTACACACAAAATGAAGAATTAGCATGTTTTTTAAACTTACAATACCGTGGATCACAGTACAACCAGCAGTGCACTTTAACAATGATTTAAGCGAGGAGCACACTGCTGGGCCAGCGCTATGGGAGCCAGGCCATTGTGCGCAGCGCACGCACGAGTTTAAATACTCCGGTATAGCTCTGAGCGCCTTCATCATTTACCAAACTGAAATGAAATCATAAGCAGGATTTCATTTATCATGTCAAAGCATCTTCACTAACTGGCAGTGGTGCTGCTGGTGGAGAGGGACACGTTTTCAAGGCATTTGTTTAAAAAACTGCACTTATCACATGGTCCAGTCTTAATGACGGTAATTGAGGCAATAACGTGGCTATTTTTTAATACTCCAGTATACAGTATTACCATATTACTGCCCATTCCTAGTCTAAATTATATCTTAGCTAAGCACACAGCCCTTTGTGGTTTCCTGTATTGAGTTGGTCTTTGTTATATTTAGATAAAACCAAAACATTTAAGTTAACAGTATGTGGCCTTAAATTGGCAGATGCCTGCAGATGAGAGAGCAATACAATGAAATTATTCTTTTACTGCAAGCAGGCAGAGCAGTAAAAAAGGAAAAACTGAACTAGTGCATATTTTGGACTGTAAACTCCAATTTAAATTTCAAATTACAAACTATGAGACTTGCACATAACTGAGAAAAAAGTAGTAAGAATATTTTGGATGGTTACCTGTCGTAGAAACTTGTTGGCAATGAGATTATCAGGTGAAACATCGGACTGTTTGCATGTGAAGCAGATGTGCTCCTCCGAGTCCAACAAAGTAGTTCTGATACCTGAAAATAATAATTTAAAGTCTTAACACATTGTAAAAAGTATGTGTCTAAGCAGAAAATAACATTCCCTCAACCTGCCTAATCTACATTTCTGTAGAGCATATTCAGAACCACAGGGAATAAGCATTAAATTGACCCAATGCACTGAGGAATAAAGTGGTACAAGTTTTTAAAGATCTAAAACCGATATTCAGCAGCTTCTCAAGATGCAGTATGTCCTAGGGCTGTAGTTCTCTAGCGGCCACTGCTGGATAAATGGATGTTTCAGCTTCTCCCAGAGGGGATTTTTCCTGTTTGTGCATAATAAGGCACTTTAAGACACTTATGAAATAGCAGTAAAGCAGACGGTAATAAATATGAACTAATGTTTTTGGAAAATATCTTTTTTTTCCTTTTGTACATGACTCTTTTGGGCCTGTGCCACTTAGGGTTTTTCCTACAAGTGCATAAAGAACTCACACTCATCGCAGTAGCTGTTTCCGCAGCAGGGGATAACTACGGCATCAGTCATCAGGTCATTGCAGATCGGACACAGGAGCTCATCCGGGATTGGGTCTGCATCATCTTCAGATGACAACTGATCGTGTGGAACGAACGGTGGCCGCTCCTTCTTTCCTTGTGCATACGCCTCCCTGTATTGATTGAAAAATATTTACTTGAATTATGACGATCCAAAAGGACAAATTTGACACCTCTCAGTGTGCTATGCAATTTTACCAAGAACTCCCACAAATACACAGTATTTGGTATAGACGTACTTATCTATTGCAGGTATAGCATATTCTCCAGTGCTGGTTAGCATGGCTCCCTTGGTGCCTGGCTCTGCTTTCACCATGAAGCTCTGAGGGATGCCCTTACTAGTTCTTACAGGCTTTGGACCTTCCACACTTTTATCCTGGACCTAAAAAGTTACACACATAAAGAAAATCACCATCTATAAAGTGAATACCAAACAGCACCAGAGGCTACAAAAATCAAACGATTATTACCATCAATAAAGGGCACTGCCGAATGTAATGACCAGCCTTTCCACAACGAAAGCAGGTGTAGTGTGCAGGTGGAGGTCCTACTGCTTTCTTGGAGTAACTAAACAGACAAGTTGAACAATTATTTTAAAACTACACATGTGAAAGTGATGTTGGATAATACGCTCATTCATGAGCCACACCAAACAGCTGATTTTAATCCAATAAAAGCCCTTAGATTGTGTATACTAACTGTATGGGGTCATATTCATGATTTGACTGGGTCATCATGGCTTTGATCTTGTCCTCTTCTGACGCATTTGCATCGACCAGGTTAGCAGTCTTAAATACAAAACAGAAAGAGGAAGGAAAAAAGACAAAAAAAAAGAAGTCAGCTACAAAAAAAGGAAAAAACTGGTTTCATTTCAGTTATTTCAGGATGTACAGCACGCATGCATACTAACAGTACCTTAGCGAGTTGGGCAAGTGACAAAGAAGGAGAAGAATCAGTCTGCAGGAGAATCAGAGTACAGATATTAAAAGTGTTAACACATCGTGTAATGGATACACAGTGGAAGCTATAAGCCCAGATAGTTCCCCACCACATCTGTGTCCAGTCCCTTTGTGTCTCCGTCTTCTCACCAAAATTAAAAACTCCAGTGCATGGAATACACAGGTATACGAGGGTGGGGGTTTAAATAAAGACAGGGTTTGCTTGGCTGTATGATGATAATCCTTGTGCTGACAGCGCTGAGTCATAATCCTTTAGGAAAATGTTTTGAAAGCCTCATCTATGGCTGAGTCTATTCAGGGCTGTTTAGATTGGTGAGATCTAAATCGTCTGCAGAATAAGTCCCAAAGTTTTGGAAACATTGTAATGCTGTCTACAAAAATGAAGGTGACTTTTAACATAAAGGTGTTTTATAAGCAATAAGTTATTTTTACTCTCAAAAGCTGTATCCATACTTAACATAGAGTCTACTCCCTTCCAATGTCAAGTACAAGAGCTCTCACAAAAATTTAACTTTTTAGGCATTTCACCACTGGTTAGAAAAAGAAAAGAACTCAGTGAGAGAATAATCAGATAGTTATAAAGTTAAAAAAAGAAAACGGCCTCTTTATGGAAAGTCTTGAGTTTCTTTAGCGCTAAACTGCATTAAAATTAAGCTGCATGTACATTTAACTTGACAGCAAACTACACCCACTTTTCCATATTAACAAGTCGAGGCCTGTGTCTATTCTGAGCTCATCTCATTTAAAATGTACAGTCCCTGCACATCTTTTAGTTGAGATACTTGAGTTATGCTAGAAAGAGGGCAGTTTGTCAGAGAAAATACTTGACATTTAATTCTAGGACAGTGTCTCTTCACCACGCTGCTGTGATTTAACTTTTTTTCGCACCAGCTTGTCAGAAAAGGTTGTCAAAAATGCTAGACTTATAAAAAAAAGTTTCCATGCTGCTTTCTGTACGCTAACGAGCCAGCAGGACATGGTGCCAAGAGTCTTCAACCAAAAAAAGCAAACTCTTATAAAAGGTGCAAAAGGTACTGATAAAAATAGCTAATGTAGTGATGTTTCTCTAAAAGCACATCATCACTACAGATCAAGACTTCTGATTTAAACCTACAAAAACCCTCAAACACCAGTGTCATATGAAATTTCTGTCATGAAGTCCCAAGAACAAAAATAAATCCTGTGTTTACAGAAAACAAAATTACGGTTGTGTCTGATTATTGAAAAATATGTCTAAATCTGAAAATAGGAAGAGAAACTTTTAAATCTAAGCGGGCAAAGTGGGTAGTCTGTCATGAGCAGTTGGACTCGGAGGAAAGACTGGTACTGTAGAGGCTGTGGAGGGAACACACAGGGATCTGGTGCAAGCGGTTCTAGCACAGAACCACTGAACAACTTTATTGACAGGTTCTGCAGCTTACAGCTTACAGGACACACTACACCAGTATACGTCTCACTGCAGCAACCATGATAGGCCTTCAGAGATTAACAAGGATTTAAGTTTACTAAAAAATGTGTCATACTTTGTGATCATGTCAGTGACAAAGTCACAGGCAGCATCTCAGCAGTCAAAACTACCTTCTCACTGTTCCCCCAAACTACAGTTATAACAGTACACTTAGATGTAGCATCTTCTGCTTCCTTGTAAAACAGACAGTTAAGAATTGGAATGATTTCAAAACATTAAAGAAATGAATCTGTGAACCTTTAAGGTTTAAGTGTTATGTGCAGTCCATATTAATGCAGAAGAAAACATCCTCATGATGAAATTGTACAGGACAAAACAATTGACATTGGCAGATGTTACTGAAAACATATGTCAGCATATTTAAGTTTAGCAGGGTGAGGTTTAAAATAAAAATCACTGGTGAGTCTTGTAACTGTTATAAAAGTTAAACACAATAAATCCTAGCCAAAGTTTACACCATTTGGTTCTTGAATCCACATAATAAATAAAATGTTTTCACAGAAAATAAAATGACATGAATTATCAATACAAAAGCACCATATTTTCTGTATACAAACCCCTTTAAAAAGACATTTACCTGGCCTGAAACAGGCTACAAAACCATTTCATTACGAAAAACATTCATTTACAGTTTAAATAGTGTCTCAATCACTTATAAAGTGGAAACAGTTCAACAATTTATATGTTGGCAGCATTCAAAAATGGTAGCTAGTCTGTTGTTTCTCTGTTCAGTCGCATCTCATTAAACCACAATAAAAAAAACTTTAATCTGCTCATTTCAAAACAAACACCTGTTTTAATGAGAGAAACAACAAACTACTTTAAGTGTGGTACCTCAAGAAACCCTCCCAAACACATCAAATAACACGTAGAGGTTGAGATCTCAACACAAATGTAAGCAACACACAGTGAACAGAAGATACACACAGCTTGATCTTTGTTGACAGAATGTTCTCAAGAGAGGTGACTAAAGCCAGAAAGAGGGGGAGAGGGAGAGATGTGAGAGGAGGAGGAGGAGGAGAGAGTGTTGATTTTGGGTTTGTTTTACATACGGGTCTAGAAGATCCCACCACAGCTGTGTCAGAACGATCTCTGCAGAAACAAACAAACAAACAGACAGGAATTAATCAGGAGCTGTGGATACAACTTTCAGCCAACCAGGAATTAATGGCACAATAGGATTGAATTGACATTATGTCGTAGAGACGTTACTTCTGTTTTCACTATCTATCAAATCATACATACACAATGAACGTCCTGCCAGCAGGCTTTACTCCACCAATCGGAATGCGGCGGACGATCACGGATGAGTGTTTCGGGATATGGGCGTCATCATCTGTGTATTCTAGAAACACGAGAAATGTTCATTAGAAAACAGAAAACACTCATTTCACCCTTCAAAAAAATTTAAGATTAACTAAATATGACAGATATATTGAGAGAAACAGATTGCATCTCAATGTATAAAATCATCATCTGTTAAATACACAGAGGGCTTTGATGGGATCACTTTTACTGGAGGATTGGTCCAATTTCAATATAAAGTTTTAAATTAATCAATAAATATAAAAATTAAGCACACTTTTTTTTTTTTTTTTAGATTTCTATAGCACTTTTAAACCCAAGTGTACAAAGTTCTTTCCATAAAATAAAACAAATAAATATTGTTGAAGCTCAGGTCAAATCAGACGTCATGATTTAGATGTAATCATATATCTGATCTATTATAACATTTTCTGATATTTTTGGGGGATTTTGAGAAATTGTAGAACAAAACAAGCAATCCTGAAAGCAATCTTGGGCTTTGTGAAATTTCAATGTGGATTTTCTGTTTTTGATTTACCTGACAACAGTTAAACCAGCAACTTTAAGTCATAAGTACAGCCCTTTGTGTAATAACAACACAATATACCTTTAAAAATAAGAAGTATTATTATTGAATGCAGCCTTTTTCAACAGCAATGCCATGGCACCCGGGAGTGCCTTCAAAATGTTTACTTATTAACCAAGAATCATCATGAAAATTAAGGTCATTAGCTATCCTGTACAAACAATTAATATAGTCTCATATGCTCCTGAAATCACACCAATTTAGGGATTTCGTTTGTTTGGGCAGGTTGCCAAGGAGTGAGAAAAGCATTAGTGTTTTTAAGGTCTACACCATTGGTTTCTAACCGGGGATCTCAGGGAGGACGTGATGCTTTTTCTGCCCTCAGGTTGTCACAATTAGATTGGCATATTTTAACGAAGATCATGCAAAACTTTACTTAAATGGTCCATACAAATGCCTTTGGTATGATAAACATGTGTAGACATGTGTTTTCTCACAATTTTCTCTAAAAAATTTGAGTTTATGTTGATCTTTGACAGCAATCTATCTTTTTTTTTAATTTGTGTGGGGCTTTGGGAGGCTGGGCTTTTTTCACATACATGTAGTGGCAGCTCCAGTGGAAAAGGTAAGGAACCACTGGTCAACACAAGACCACAATGCATTTCATCCACAGCATTGAGATAATTTCACAAGAATGCTTCAGAGATTTATCTTATTGATTATATTTCTGCATACATTCCTCGGCAGTCATAGGGATGTGAAGTGGTTATTTTCTTAATTTTTTTTTTTTTTTTTTGAAAGGGGTGACTTAAGATTTTCCTAATTTTTAAGGGTGTCTTGGCAGAAAAAGGTTGAAAAAGGCTGCGTTGATCAATCATCATTTTAAAGACACATATCTGCAAGAAATGTACAAAAACATACGCAATTGAAACACTATTGCCCCTAAAATGACGCATGACATGTCTGTTGCACGCTTATTTTAAATCAGCTGACAACCTACCTTCTCGAGTCTGCGCATTGGTGATCTGCAGGTCGCAGTCTGTGGCCTTGAGGCGCTCTCGGCCCATGATCTGCCTCTTTAGCTCGCTGAGGGTAATATGCAGCCCATCGAAAGTGACTGTGTTATATTCCAGTTTGGAAGAAAACTTATAGTGAACACACGACATTTTTACAGGTCTAGTAACTTAAATTAACCAAGCACAAGAGGAGAACAACACAGGCCTGTGATATAACCAAATCAAACAGCGTTAACACTACACACAGGAGGCTAAATCTGCTGACTTTAATTAGTAAACCTTCTTTATATTCACTGAATACACAGCGGACAAATAAGGGACTAAATAGGAAAGGGTTTATGTCGCAGATGACGACAGAGTCCGTGTTATTGCGAAAGAAAAATAATTGAGATGTAAGGCCAGAGCGCCATTGAGCGGCGCAGTGTACCCGACAGTTCTTTAGAGTCCGATAAAACACATTAGGATGCCACAAAATCCAACAAGAGTCCAAGCAGAATAGAGAATTTTTACAAGTCCGTAGTAAATGGTCCTTGGTGGAAAGCCCCGGCCGCCGCGCTACAAGCCGCTAATGTAGCTCGAAGCGGGCCTGGGGTTTCCCGAGCATGAGTCCGTGTGGGTGATGTTTGCCTTACAGGAGCAGTTCTTCAAAAGCCAAGACAAACACTACCGAGCTCCCCAAAGCGTCCATGAAACAATGTGACAGGCTCCGCAAGTCCACAACTTTGACGTTGTCGCTGTTACAGCTTGAAAATGTTGTTTGTAAAACGAAATTTATCGAATAACTGTTACCTAGTTAGCCAACACCGAGGCTAACATGCTACACCTCCAGATTAGCTTACGTTACCTCGACACAATATGAAAACCAACCAAACAAAAGCTAACCGCTAATGGTCAACGGGGAAATGCTTACAGTGCTGCTCCGTAGAGCTAACAAAATATATACAAAATCCACCAGTTATGATACCAGGGCGTAGAGTTTCCTCTTCTTTACGTTCACGTGTTCCATGAAAAAAAAAACAGATTTGAATCCAGTTTTATCTTGAATTTTAATCCATAAATTCCACTTCGGTTGTCCGAGCTGCTCGTCTCCTCGCTGTTTCATCAAAATGGCGTCTGGCGGAAACGGATGTATCCAGGGTCCATCCAAAGATTAAACACAGAGACAAGAGGTTTACCTTCAGCTTTACTGTGACAACATTGCTGATAAAATCTGTATATTTAATTTTGTTTCAATAAAGACTGAACATGAAGAGCTTTTGCAGTATTAATTCCATTACTTGACATGAAATCTAGTCTACGTTCTGTCATTCTTTCCTTTTGCGCTTTGTGCATTGTCGGCTATAAATTTAACGGTCGTAACAGCTGCGCAGTACTTGTAGCACCTGACCTCAGCCATTTAAGTGTTAATAAAAGTGCTTTTGATTAAACAATCATGGCGGATGACTTGGGGTATATTCATCCTTAACGTGTTTTCCCTTACAGTACTACATAGTTCTTAGGCGTATAAAGTCAAAGTAGATGTGAACCATCTTAACCCTCTCCTCTTTGATTTGGTATGTCCTGTCATGAAGGCCATGTGTACCCGTATCATCATCGCAGCAATCCATACTTGGCAGTTGAAGTGGTTGTAGCATTCCCCGGTAATATATCATCAAAGTTTTACTTCTACTTACATCATTCGCCCTCAATTTGTGTGTTGTTTTTTGTTGTTGTTGATTTTTTTGGATCTATTACGTTATACATCGAGGTAGCGTGGCCGAGCGGTCTAAGGCGCTGGATTAAGGCTCCAGTCTCTTCGGGGGCGTGGGTTCGAATCCCACCGCTGCCAGGGTTTTGTGATGTTTGGTGAACATCATATAAGCAAATAGAACATCTACGATAAATAGAAGGGTTGTATAATGCACAATTCGCAGGCCTTCTGTGTTACCTGAGAAATCATTAACAATGTAATTCCTGTAAAAGCATGCCTCTAAACCAGTCATAGCTAATCATTTCTAATGGCTACTGCCTTAGCACATTTGTGTTCAAAATATGCCTTTTTTTTTGGACTGCTTACCTTTTCAAGCCCAAGTTAGAGGCACTGATGCCATTCCTATTTGTGGAATAAAACACAGTACAGGCTTCTACTGTGTGATGAGCATCAGAGGGGTTTTAGAGATGTACGGAAGCCACTGGGAAAAAAAAAATTTGAGATTAAAGTCAGAATTCTGACTTTAATCTCAGAATTCTGACTTTAAACTCAGAATTCTGACTTTTTTCTCACAAGTGAAAAAAAAATTTCATCTCAAATATTTTTTTTAAATGGCCCTAATACTCTTCCGTAGGGATGAGTACACTCCATGAAGATCAAAAATTAAATGGGTATACTCCACATACCTGCAAATATCCACAACTACAGGTGCATCTTAAAGAATTGGAATATCATGTAAAAATTCTAGATTCTGGATATTCCAGATTAATCTCATTCAGAAGTGAAACAATTCAAGACTTTTGGTTTAAATCTTGATGATTACAGTTTACAGCTAAAAAATCCACTATCTCAAAATATTAGAATATTGTGTAAAAGTCCACTTTGCAAAGGTTTCCTGAAGCTTCTCTCTCTCACTCTGGTTCAGTACACACAACCACAATCATGGGAAGACTGTTGACTCGACTGTTTTTCAGAGGACAATCATTGGCACCTTCCAAAATGAGAGTGAGCCACAGAAGGTCACTGCTGAAAGGGAAGGCTGTTCTCAGAGGCTGTATCAAAGCATAAACTATGCTTTGATACAGCCTCCAGTTTATGTAAGCCATAATCAGCAACATAAAAAACAAAAAAAGTCTTGATATATTTAACTTCATATGAGATTAATCTAGAATATATGTTTCCCTTCTTGAATTAAATCACAGGAAGAAAAACTTTTTATGATATTCTATTTTTTTTTTAGATGCACCACTGCACAGTACATGTCTTATTATCATGTCATATTAGATGCCTTTAATTTAATTTTTCAGCCTTTTTTTGGAGTCACCTGAAGAGGTAGCGTGGCCGAGCGGTCTAAGGCGCTGGATTAAGGCTCCAGTCTCTTCGGGGGCGTGGGTTCGAATCCCACCGCTGCCAGGGTTTTGTGATGATTGTGACCATCATATCATACATTGGTTAGAAAGGCTGTATAATGCACAAACTAAATGCTTACTAGTGTAGCTGAAAAGTGACAGTGTTGCTAATGCTACTACATGATGACTAGACAAGAACGTCTCTCTACATTCTGCATAACCAGAGGAAATACTTAACTACTGTGTCTGAACTATGCTCAAACTTTGCCTTCTTATCTGTATTGCTTACCTTTCAAACTCTTTGAGTTCAGAGGGTTCAAAAGTACAGTCCGGTCCTCACAGTGTCTGCATACACATAAGGTTGCCCTTGTAAAAATGTAGTTGATGACCTGCTCCACGGGTTATACCATAAACCACCACAAAATAAACATTTCAACTAAACAGAAGCCCTGATTTAGTTAAAAGCACCACTTTTCTTCTTCTTCTACTACTAATCATGTTGAGGACTCGTGCATGTGGCACACAGTACATCATTCAAAGCTCAAAATCAATTCAAAACTGATGAAAGAAACCACAAAGATATCAATGTTCTAAGGGGAATATGCCCTCCTAACTTGGCTGGGGATGGACCTTTTCAATACACAACAACTAAAGATGCTTTGAATGATTATGTTAATCTTATTTTAAATTATACAGGGTTCAAATACCTTAATAATAAAGCCGAGTCTTACAGTTGTCTGTTCGTTTTTACCTCATCTTGTTCCAGCTATTCTTGATATTGTTGTCTTTTGGATTTTTCCATGGTAATATCAGATATCAAAAAGATCTAATATTTTAAGATTAAATGTCTTAGCAGTTATTGTGACTGTTGGAAATATTGTTGGCTGAACAGTCCAGAGTGTTCTTCATTAAAACCTCACTGCTGTCAGGGTTTTTATGATAGCAACTGACAATAAAAACTACCAAAATACGAAGACTCAGAATTACATGTGAAAGAAAAGAACGCGTTTACTGACATATGATTATTTCTTATGGCTACAGACTTACACAACGGACCACAGACACTGATAATGTATGCACAGTTGATGGGGTTGTCCAGTGATTTTTTTCTTTAGTCATCACAGCCTTGGATGTTCGTCTGAATGATGTTATTGCCATGGCAACA
The DNA here is from genome assembly GCF_018320785.1 of Cheilinus undulatus. Lineage (NCBI taxonomy): Eukaryota > Metazoa > Chordata > Actinopteri > Labriformes > Labridae > Cheilinus > Cheilinus undulatus. Next base: position 43,938,203 of record NC_054868.1, read on the forward strand.
CATCAGGTTTCTTCGTCTGCCTGCTGTTATGCCATTCATACCGTCCAATCATCTTTAACGCAGCTTGATCATGCATGTTCACACACATGAAGTCCTTTATGTTCCCAGTACAGAAGGGATGAATTATTTCTGAAATAGAGCACTTCTTCATTAACATAATTGTACCTGGCATTTTCCTCTGTTCCCACTTATTCAATGACGTTTGAATATCTTCTTTCAATTCTCTCTCTCCGTACAGACGAGCGATCGCTACAAAAGCAGCAGCACTTCACCTTGAACCACACTCGTGTCTCTCAAAAGAACATTTTGTGTCAATTTATAATTTTTATTTGATGTAAACAGAGACTCACTGACAGAATCATGAGGGCAGAACCTTTTGTTACACAAAGGCTTATACAACACACTCAGACACAAAAACAGACAAAAAGAAATCATTCAGTGGATTTTAAATTTTGAGATTTAGTCCACAGAAAGAAGAACAAGACAAGAACATAAGCTGTTATTCTTACACACACATCCATGTTACTGAAAACTCATGCAACCACTTAGAACACAGATATTCTGGAGATATAGACATGTACCAGCCAAGAGGAAGATGTACATTCAGTCCCTATAAAAAGTATTTAACCCCTTATAAATCAATCTTGGTAAATATATCTTATCTTTTTTTTTTTGAGTGGAAAAAAACAGAAACAAGCAGAATTCGACAGAGTAATGTCAATTAAACAAAAACATGTAATGTGAAATAAGTGACTGCATAAATATTCACCTCCTTTGAAGTGATGGACCAAATTCAACAAAGGTCCAGCCAGTTGGTGCTAGTAGTCTCACAGTTAGTGAAATGAGGATCACCTATGTGCAGTGAATGTGTGTGAAGTGATTTTAGTATAAAGACACCTGTGTCTGGAAGGTTCAGTCTCAGGTTAATCAGTATTCCTTCCAAGCATTACACCACGAAGACAAAAGGACACTTCAAGCAACTCAGAGAAAAGGTTATTGAAAAGTATAAGTCAGAGGATGGATACAAAAAACTTCAAATGTACTGAACATCCCCCAGAGTTCAGTTAAATCCATCATTAAAAAATGGAAAGAATATGGCATATGTGTATATCTGCCTAGATCAGGCTGTCCTCAAAAACTGTGTGACTGTGCAAGAAGGAGACTAGTGAGTGAGGCCACCAAGACACCTAGGACTACTCTAAGGAGTTACAAGTTTCAGCAGCTGAGATGGGAGACAACAACTGTTGCCTGAGTCCTTCACCACTCAAAGCTTTAGGGGATAGTGACAAAGAGAAAGCCACTGTTGAAGAAAACTCACCAAAAGGCACGTGGGAGACTTCATGGTCAAGTAGAAAAAGTTCTTTGGTCTGTTGATACCAAAGTGGTGCTTTTTTTTGGCCATCAGACAAGAAGACGCTATGTTTGGTGGACCTCGAACACTGCAAATCACCACAAACACACCATCCCCATTGTGGAGCATGGTGGTGGCAGCACCTTGTGCAACCTGACAGAACTTGAGCCGTTTTGCAAAGAAGAATGGAGTAAAAACATCAGTGTCCAGATATGCAAACCTAATTGAGACCTATCAACACAGACTCAGTGCTGTGATTGCAGCCAAAGGTGCATCTACTAAATACTGACTTGAAAAGGGTGAATATTCATGCAGTCATTCATTTTACATTACACATTTTCATTTAGTTGATATTACTTTGTAGAAATATGTTTTCCCTTTGACATTAATTTGTTTTAGTAATTTGTTTAGTAGCTTTTTTTTTGTCAAAAAAAAGCCAAATTATATTGACCATGACTGATTTATAAAATTAATAAAAGGGTAAAACATCTAAGGGGGTGAATACTTCACATAGGCTCTGCAGATAACAAAACAATTACACTTTAATCTCATTTCTCTCCACTGACAGTAAATAATAGATGCAGATTAGTTCTGCCCTGGCCTGGTTGTTTCAAAGTTTGTCCAAACTGGAAAAGACCAGCTAATCAAAGAATCCCAAATCCAGATCACCAGTGATCACTTCAATGCGCATTACGTGAGGCTCTCAATCTGCACTATACTCCATAAGGTGTGTTTACTAAATGAAAAGCCATGGTCTCTATTCATGGATGAATTCCCCATAGTCAGGCAGAAAAGCTGGTAAAAGTTGCCTTCCTGGGGTTTACAGTTCAGTAATTACACCTTATAGCATCGGTTCCCAGCCTGGAAGCTTCACAAGGCTTTGTCTGCTCTGAGGCTGTAAAAATTAGATTTGAACAAACACTATATGGACAAAAGTATTCAACCACACCTGTTAATTATTGAATTCAGGTGATTCAGACCTGTTGCCAGGGGTGCATAAAATCAAGCACCTAGCCATGCAGTCTCCATTCCCTAATATCTGGGATACTAAATGGGTCGTTTGGAAGTGCTCAGTGACTGCAAGTGTGATACTGTGACTGATGCCACCTCTGCCATAAGATGGTTCATGAAAATGTATCCCATATTAAAGAGTGGAGGCATTTAGGAACAACAGCAACTCAGCCACGAAGCGGAAGACCCCGTAAAATCACAGAGCAGGGTTAACATCTGCTAAGGCTTGTGGTTCATAAAAGGCATCAACGCTCTGCTGATTCCATAGCTGAAAGGTTCTTCCACTTGCATTAATGTAAGCACAAAAACAGAGCATAAAGAGCTTCATAGCATGGGTTTCCATGGCCGAGCAACAGCACGCAAGCCTCACATCACCAATCTAATGGTGAGTGTCGGATAAAGGGGTGTAAATCAGTGGTTCTCAACTGGTCCGGCCTCAGGACCGACCAGTCTGTCTTACAACAGATTGTGACCCAAGTTTCCAAAAAATTTTCAACGACGCATGTTTAGTTAATTGAATATATTGCAGTTTGGAGCATGATTGGACCAAAAACCTGATAAAAAAGAAAAGGGACAAAACTGAAAAAAAAAAAATTCCCTATTTCCTCATCATTATGTGCCAATTTTTGCCTATTTTCCAGAGAACTTGTGAAATGACTTCATTATCAAAAGTATTTCATTATAAAGTTAATTAAAAGTTCATTATAAAAGTATCCATTTATTACAAGAAGAGGAGATAAATGAGTTGAAATATTGATCAAACATTTATATTTACCAAATTTCACAGTAAAACAAGGTAAAATAAGCGGTATCAATGCATGTCCAAAAAGGACTTCGGACTTTTGACACCTTTTTTTTCAGACCAACCCACTGAAAACTGCTCTTGACCCACCAGCTGAGAACCATCGGTGTAAAGCATACAGACACTGGACTGTGTAGCAGTGGAAACATCTGTGGAGTGACGAATCAAGCTTCTTTGTTTTGCAGTTGGATAGGCCAGTCTAGGTGCGAACATTACCTGCCTGACTGCAGTGTGCCAACTGTGAAGTTTTGTGGAGTAGAGATCATGGTACAGGGCTGTTTTTCAGGGTTTGGGCTAGGCCTCTTATCTCCAGTGAAGGGCAATCTCGGACAATGCAATGCTTCCAACTTTGTGGTAACAGTTTGGGGAAGGCCCTTTTCTATTACAGCATGACTGTGCCCCAGTGCCCAAAGCCAGGACTATAAGACATGGTTTGATGGGTTTGTTGTGGAAGAACTTGACTGTCCCACACAGAGCCCCGAGCTCAACCCCATCGAGTACCTTTGGGATGAACTGGAATGGAGATTGCAAGCCAGGCGTTCTTGTTCAACACCTGACTTCATAAATGCTCTACAGAATGACTGAGCACAAATTCCCACAGAAAGAGTGGAAGCTGTTATAGCTGCAAAAGGGAAGCAAACTGTATTTGAGTGCAACGTCATTACAGTCCCTGTTGGTGTAATGATCAGGCGGCCATATACTTTTCTCCATATAGTGTATCAACTAAAATAATGATAAAGCACTGACTAAATAGTTTATACAAAGCTCTTTTTAAAGATTTCATTTTGGGCTTTTTCATGCCTTTAGATAGAGGAAGGACAGTGGATGGACTTGAAATCAGTGAAGAGTGGGGAGAGACATACACTAAAGGGCCACAGGCCAGATTTGAACTTGCACTGCCTGCGCACATGGGTAGCACCTTAAACCACTCTACCATCTGCACACTCTTATGCAAAGCTCTTTTGCTTACAATAACACATGTAGACTTATGTTCTTTGGGTTTTACTGATGAAACCGTTAAAATTGATGTTGACTTTTGACAGTAATGTATCACTTCTTTGGGTCATGGGGGCTTCGCTTTTCTTACATACAAAGGTGGGGGGGAGGGCTCTAAGGAAAAAAGGCTGGGAACCACCTGGCAATATCCTTTCAAACAAGAGCTGACTCAATCTTTTATAGCACTGTTAAATGAACATTTTCTGGTTTAAGACTGTTGGTCAAGAGGAAAGCTATTTGGAGATGTCCTGTTCCAGAGGTTTTCAATATTTTAAGGTTCTCCTTCGTCAACAGTTCCTCTCCTCCTAGACTGGCGTCGTCCTTCTGTTGGCTGCACAGTTCCCAGGCAGTATTTCTGTGTTGTTGTGAGCAGCTACGGCAGGTAAATTATCCACATCCATGTCAATCTTACCGTCTTTGAGAGGCGGGGCCATAGAGTAGAGCATAAACTCTGAGCCAGCTGTCACAGGTGAAGGCAAACCCGCCATTGTGACCTTGGAATCATTTGAGAGGGATGGCTCTCTGTCTCGTACCAAGGTTGTCTGAAAAGTCTGCGAGTTGGAGTCCGCGACGCTGTGGTTGCTCCTGGTGCTGTACCTGCGGCTGCGGTTATGGTAGTAGCGGTTGCGGAAGTAAGATGAGCTGCGGGAGATAGGCGGCTTCGTGAGTGAAGGCCGGCCTTTAGTGCGCAGCTGCCTGTGTTTTTCTATGAAGACATGCACGGCCAGGACACCCACCATCTCAGCCAGCACGAAGGACAAAGCCCCAAAATAGAAAGACCAGCCGTAAGAGTAGCTCTTCTTGTTGTCGCTCTGGCTCGGGTCACCTGAGTTGGCTGATATGTACACAATGATGCCAATAATGTTGCTGAGGCCTGGAAGAGATGAGAAAGGTTAGGATGGTCAGAGAAGTTATAACATCTCCAGGTCAGGGAGGCTCAGATTGATTCTAAAGAATACTGTCTAGACCTCAGTGTCATGAGATAACTCTAGGTGTGGTTTGGTGTTGCATGAATAAAAAAGATAGATTAATTGATTGACATATTTGTTTCTGACCTGCAGACACAAAGAGTATCCCTGCACAGAGGATGACGTTGTAGCGTGACTTGTAGAACTCGCTGGCAGCTACACAGATGCCTCCAAGGAACAATAACCCCACACTGAGGATGGGGAAGAGGCTAGAAGCTCTTACTGCTCCTGATGAAAGGAAAAGAAGAGGAAAGAATGGGGGCATTTATATAATTTGAATACTTAAGACTGTTGTTATAGACTTAATAAATGGGCCACCAACACTTACGAAGTAAGTACTCTGCAGCATCCTGCTCATAGTCTCCATCCTCAGCAAAATGGTCGATGTCTTTGCAAACACCTCGAAATGTCCCTAAGGAAACACATGAAAATACACGACTAAATCTTAATTCAACAATTAATATGGCTCTGCTCTGCATTAATCTGCTTTTTTATGCATAAATGCCACTGCCAGCTAGGGCTTAGGGCATTATGTTTTCCTTCTTGTGAACCCTGTATCCCTAAAATACCTTGAGACTTAACTTCTTTGTTTATGTGCATGTAGGGGGCATAGACTGTAGAAAGAATTGGACAAACCCTGTGTTAGGTCAGCTGTCTGCCTAGACTAGGCAGACTCAAACAGCTCTTGAAGCCAAATCGTGACGGCTTCCATATTGAAATCGTGTTCTCAACCGAACTTTGGATCAACCTAATGGCCCGCCACTAAGCGCGACTTCCTGTCAGCTAGATAGCTAGCATTCTGGTTGACAGAAACATAGCCTCTGCCTGGCGAGCTATCTGTCAATCAGATGAGACTCGCCAACCAGTGCACAGTGAGGTTTATCCTAAATATAACTGAAACCACTGTGGTAAAAAAAAATTTACCCCACGTACAGTGAGAGCACATTAAAGCATCTTCACCCACCGGCAGTGGTGCTGCTGGTGGAAACAGACACATATTCTTAAGGAGTTTATTACAAATACTCCCTCGGTGGATATTTTTTAATACCCTTGGATATATTAGCAAAACATTCAGACATTCCCCTGATCATGCATATCTTTCTTAATACCAAAACAGAGGAGTTATTGATATCACCCATGTACAGAGTTCATGGGTGAAATAAGACCTGAACTATTCTGGCTGCAAACATGTTCATCTCTACTTTTAAAAGCAGCATTTTAACATGAAGAGTGTAGGTGACCCCTGGAGCTTCTGCAGCCAGCCTCAAGTGGAAACTTAGGGAACTGCACTTCTGCATGGGCTTCATTTTCAACACCACAGGTTGTCACTTGGTCTTATCCCTATGAACACAAAACCACGAGTCAGTGTAGTCATGCTTGTGCCACTGAAACTGACTGAAATCGAGAGTAGCAGCCGTTCCAATCAGTTTTTTCTTTGTCATGCTATTCAGTGCAGCATTTGTGCACATATCATATTCAGCATATTGATGTCTCTCACCTCCCTGCATTTCATTTCTGTGTTGCCTGCTATCACTGGAAAGCTTCCTGTTCTGCTTTCACTGCAGCTCTAAATATTAAAAACCAAAAATATGCACAGTGATATCAAACATGAGCAAATGGTGGGGTCATTACACAGAGAAACACTGAGAGACTAAAAAAACAACACAAACACTGAGCAGTGCCTCTTATCATCCTAAATAAACAGACTCCCTCTATAACATCCTACCAAGGCTTTTATGTATTTTATCTCCCACTCTGATCCTGTAAACAATAATGAACCAGCAGCATGCGCGTTTCCTGTTGTCACTAACCTTTGGCCCAGCTGTGCCTTTCAACATTTGCACACACATAGGGATTTATTGATAAAACATGTCCCCATGCGCTGCGCTGATTGACCAGTTATTGATGGTGTGACTCTGTCGCTATGGTTACCAAAACAAAGCTCACTCTGCAGCTACTCAGGCAGGAAAAGGCACGATTACTATGGAGGCTTTTATTCTTATTATTGTGAGAGTACAAAGAGGGTGAGGTAACGTTTGTTTGGGACTTTTTCTATCTGCTTGAAACCAAAATAGATGGTTATTATGCAGCAGATTTATCAACTGGCTGAGTGCCATTACTTCTTTTATTTAGACGACAGAAGAGAGAATTTTTGTTTAAGCATAGCATGAAAATAAACGGGCCGTACAGCACCTCAATACTGGAGGATGCTGCCTTCAAGCCATTATATTTAGCCTAATCTTATATTTCCTACAGTTTTAATGCCCATCATGTAATTCTTTATCAAAGACATTTAAAGTAAACTCCTAAATGATTCAAAACTGAAAGGATACAGTTTTTATGTCTTTATGTCCATCTTTAGTTTTGCTTTTCTTTAGACACACGCCAGCACACACACTGACACACAAACCTAGAGGATATTTGGATTATTGATGTCCTCGGCATGTGTTTTTTTCACCTATCCATTAAACCATTTAGGAGTTTAGAGAGACAGCGAGGCCAGCAGCTGAGGGAGGGGGGGTGAGAGGAGCAGAAGGGTGATATGAAGAGAGAGAAATAACAGAGCTGAACTTTTTCATTTCATTCAGACAAATTAGAAAAGCAAATGGAGGGTATGGGAAAGAGGGGTGCTGTAAGAAAAGCAGTAAATAATTCATAATGTCATCTCCTAGATGACTCATCCAAGACTTAAACTTTTCCCTATCACCTTCCACAAAATACATCCTCATGAATTCACCATAAATCTACAACAAACCATAGAGCCATCTGTGATTGAATAAGGGCTGAGGAGTGTTGAAAGACTCTTTAGGCCAACATAGAATACTTCAGTAAATATAAAGAGATAACAATAATAAAATCATAGTCTAAAATAACCCCATGGATGGAAATTGTTCATTGTTATCAATACAGATACCCTTATCCATACTCTTTCACTACTCAAGTCCATGTCTACACTGCTATCAATACTTTGTTGTTGTAGAATTGTTTTTTGACTGCACATATATAGTCTCACTGGCCACTTTATTAGGTACACCTTGCTAGTACCAGGTTGGACTCCCTTTTGCCTACCCGTCCCACCACATCCCAAAGGAGCTCTACTAGATTGAGATCTGGGGACTGTGGAGGCCACTGGAGTACACTGAACTAATTTTCATGTTCAAGAAACCTGGTTGAGATGATTTGAGCTTTGTGACATGGTACATTATCCTGCTGGAAGTAGCCATCAGAAGATGGGTACACTGTGGTCATAAAGGGAGGACATGGTCAACAACAACACTCATGCAAGCTGTGGCATCTAAACGACGCCTGGTTGATACTAAGGGGCCCAAAGTGTACCAAGAAAATATCCACCACACCATTAAACCACTACCACCAGGCTAAACTGTTGATACAAGACAGGCAGCTCCATGGTTTCATGTTGTTTACACCAAATTCTGACCCTACAATTGTAATGTCGCAGCTGAAATCGAGAATCATCAGACCAGGCAATGTTTGTGGACCAATCTAAGGTCCACATTCCTGCGCTGATTATCATCACTCATTGATATTGGTTCAAGTTAGAATGACCTATCTCAATTGGATGGTAGTCTGTCATGTGATTGAAACAGATAAAACAGGCAAAAGTGGACAGATTACTTTCTTGATTGTATATGCGAGTACAGTCTGACACCACCTCTGGAAAACATAATCAGTGTCGTTGAAAGGAAACACAGCAGTAAAATACCTGTAAAAATCTTGAATAAAGTGCAAATTTTACTCCAAACATTAAGAAGACATGGTAAAAGCAGACTTTAACTCCTGTAGTAAAGAAGGGTTGAACTATAGGGACTGAAAGCACCATGAGCTGATCTGGCGTTACTTTTGGGTATGACTTTATTTGATGGTCTGAGGGACCTGTGTGTATTCAGGCAGCATGTCAGCAACAAGGGAGGTGCTTAGCTATTCATAGACTTAAAATCAAATCTTTGTTTAACTGGGGGACAGTGGCGATAAGTCATGTAGGAGTGACGTATTCAAACTTTTGGTTGTTGTTAAAATCCTGGCAGCAGTGTTTGAACAAGTAGGAGCTTTTTTAGCACCTGGTTTGTAACTCCAGCAAAAAGTACATCGAAGCTGATGTGATGATTATTGCCTGGTAATTCAATTAGATTTTATTAGACAATAACTATAACAGTAATTTGATTTAAATCGAGACTCAGCTTTAGACAGAATTAATGTTTCAAACCCCATAAGACTGAAGAGTTCAAATGACAGATTTTTTGGGGGGGGGGTTGAAAAATGCAGAACCAGCTTTTGGTCACAGCTGGCCCCTAGTATTATTTCTGTGACGTATTTACAACAACAGCAGCTTCTAGTCTCCCGCTGACTTTCAACACACTTCTTCCTTCTCAAAAGTATCGATTTAGGCACAGCTTAAGCACCGTAAAAAAGCGTCTGGATTTAGCTCCAGTACCAGAAACGATACCCATCCCTAGGCAGAGAGCAGTTTGTTCCTGTGGTATGAACCACCAAACACATTTCTCCACAGTGCAGCAGAGCAATTTAGAAATCAAGATTTTCACAGATCATGTTTAAAGAGGCCTTTAAAATGTTTACAAGGTATGACTTTACAAGGTATGACTTTCTTATATCTGATATCTTGTCTCAGTCTTTTTTTACTGATCTTAATTTAATCATATTTCATTGTGCCTAAGGCGTTCTTTAAATGTATTATACTGAAGTTATTGAACTTTTGAAAAAATGATTTTATCACCTTATCTCCAATCATAAGGTCATCAACTACTGTCACCTTCTGTGAAAACTGTCCTTTCTCTGATGAAGCACTCTAACAAGCATGATTATACATATGAAAAGAGGAAAAAGCTGTCATTTCTGATAGTAAACTATCATTTGACAATGATCACTGCTTTAGGGATGGAACTCTGGCATACTGTATATAATGGGTTAACAGGCTGTGAACAGATTTAGGTATTGATTAAAGACTCAGCGTAGAAAAAACTTAACAGAAATAACCCACAGAAGTGTTTTATAACACTCAAATCAGAACTATTTTTCTGTATAGAGTACTTCAGTAGGAAATTATTTATCATAAAAGCTACTTGGGTTTTCTAATAACTTTTCGAGACAGGATATTTACTCTTCCTGAGTTAAGTTACAGCATCTTACTGCTGCATTCACTCCATTCTGAAGACTTTCTCTAGAAGTAGACATGAAGTCATCATCATCATCATCAGTGGCAAAAAGTTACCTCCTAACCTTAACTACTTACTTACTTAACTGTAAGTTGCATAAAAATGCTGACAACATTTCAGAACCAAAACTTGACCGGTGTTTTAGTGTATACTGCTTACATTTTTTTTAGATTCATTTATCTCTAAGCACTTGTAATAGATGTAGTTTTATTCTAACGCTTCAGCTCTTTTCAAAATCAAAACTATAACAAGACATGTGTTATGATGATGCTGGTGTTAGGAGTAAGACTTTCACTGTGGTTCAGTGTTAGAGTTGGTCGTCTCATAACTAGAAGGTTGGTGGTTCAGTCTCCAGCTCCTGTAGTCACTCATCATCAAAGTGTCTAAGGACAAGTTAGAACCCCAGATTGCTCTTACTGCTGCCAGTGTCTGTGAATGTGTCCGATGGACACTTCACAGTCACTGTGGGACAGGCATGAGTCGACAGGTGTGACTGTGGTGTATAAGTCAGATGATGACAAAGTTCCTCCAGCTGATTAGCCTTCATGAAAATAAAGAGACAATGCACGGGGCTCTGTGTGGATGTAGGCTAAATGGCCACACGGTGCCTTAAGCTAAAAGCTAATGTTTGCATGCTTAATTTCATGGGCTGTAAACTAGATAAAACCTTCAAACTGTGTAAAATGCACAAATATTGTAGCAATGTTTCATTTCAGATGTATTTGTACGATTTAAGCTTTGTGAAAGTGTTTTCTTACAATATTTAATGGGCAAATTCTTGTTCTCACACAGCTGTCTTCTGAAACAGATGTAGTTTTAATAAAGTTTTCATATCCCTTTTGATACGATTGTTCTGTAAAATCAGGGAGAATGTTCCTTTCAGGCTAGGTGGTACTGTTGACAACTTTACTGTAACACCTTTAATAGCAGGAATACTGAAAACACTTTCTAAAACAGAAAATAAATCATTAAAAGTCTCAATACATGAAGTATTAACTTTCCAGTTAAAACATTTTTCACCTTAAAGCTACAGTGATAGTATCATTTTAGGGAGTAACTATTCACTTGTACTCAAATTACTGTAATTGAGTAGCCTTTTTTGTGAACTTCTTTTTGAGTAGTTTTTAAAATAACTAATTTTACTTGTACTTTTAAACAACTAAGGAGTCAACTCTCACTGTATTCAAGGCCGTGGCTACAACAGACGCGTTTGGACTCGCAGTCTTCTCCAGCGTTGTGAACAAAGGGCAGAAGAACACTTTCAATACAGCAGGCTAAGAGGTGAAGGTACAACTACTTAGTTTTTCTAAGTGTTTTTTTTTTTTTTACATGCACCTTAAAGAGTTTTATTGTTGGAGTGTGCTCCTATTTTCGCTGTCTTTAGCTATATCTTGAAGGACGCTTGTACTTCACTACATTTTGACCATCCATTAGCTTCCATTACAGAGTAAAAAACATCAAAACAAGGAGGCTCTATGTTTCTGTGAATGACATGGACCAGGCCAGTGTGGCTGTAATTATTTATAGAGACATTCTAATGTTGATACTGCCAACAGGGTTAGATCATATTTTACAGTTCAACTCCTCAGTAGCTGCTCAGCACTTTAAGTAAACTTCAGATAAAATACTATTACAATTTCACTTATAGAACAATCCTTTTACTTCTACCTAAGTACATTTTACCAAAGTAATTCTACTTTTACTTGAGCACAAAACACTGTAAAAAGCGATGCAATCAATAAGTTATCATAACTTGTTTCTATCATTTTTTTCCACTTAGCACCAAAACTATACAATTTCAACTTCAGTGAAATTGAAATTTCAATGTGTCAACATAATTTTTCATTGTTAGTTTTAAAACAATAACCAGATCTCTGAGAAACGTCTGACCCCTGGTGTGTCAGCAGTATTAATATACAAGTAGTGCTAAAATAATGATAATGAAATGAGCACTCATAACTCTTGAGCAGCTGTTTTATTTTCTTGTTTAAGATGGATGAATACGGTCTTATTTGAACACACCTCTCATTTACACTGGATTTTAGGCTAGTCTCATCTGTCATCTGCCAAAATTGTATGAAGAAAAATGAAGAAGGAAGGTGTAAGTAGTTTTTAATAAAACATTTCTGGGCAGTGATAGTAGTTGTACTTACATAATCTTTTAGGAACTTTAGTGATTTTTCCACCATCAGTTAGATAGGGGATAAATATTTGAAACAGTCTAACCCAGCATTACTCAACCCTACTCCACCACAGAGCCAAATTGTTAAAAAATGCCTTTGCAAGAGCCACAATCTAAGTGGTGAAAAGTGGCTAAAACTGATTAAAGTGGCTATAAAAATAAGTACAAGGTGGCAAATAATGGTCAAACAGTGGCAAAAAAGTGTCAACAAGGGGAAAAAAGGGGCAAAGTAGGCATAAAATGGCAAGAAGTGGAAAAACAGGGAGAAAAAGTGGCAGAATATGGAAGTTAGTGGCAAAAACGGGTGAGACATTACCAAAAAGGAGTTGCAGGTGGAAAAAATGGCCAAATAACAGCAAAAACATGGCAAGAGAGAGTGTGAAAGTGACAAAAATGGGCAAAATTTTGTGAAAATGGTCAAAAAGCAGCAAAGAGTGGCAATAATGCTGAAAACAGGGGCATTTAATGGCAAAACATGGCTTAAATAAGCAAGAAGTGGCAAAAAAGGGAAAAGAGGGAAAAATTCAAATAGTAAAAAGCAGGATAAAAGAGAAAAAACTGGTGGCATAAATGGGATAGAAGTGGTAAAAAAGGGCAAAAAGATATAGCAAATGTGGTCTAAAAGCAGTAAAAATGGGTTAAAAGTAGCAAAAAAAATTGAAAAAAAGGCAAAAAAATTGCAAGGGCAATGGAAATGTACAGACAAAAAAATTAAGGTTGAAAATTAAAGCCAACTGTATCAATATGGGGATTCAAAATGATTAATGAGACTTGCAATGGATAATTTCTGAGGTCAGAGTTTCACTTTATGAAGGTTTTCTGGGGGAATAATATTTCAAATTAAGACATAAAAGAGCCACAAATTACAAAAGAGCCACATGTGTATCACTGGTCTAACCTATTTGCAAGTTTAACTTCCATCGCTGCCTTAAAAACATAAAGTACACTTACTTTGAAAGGATAGCCTAATTAAAGTAAAAATGTAGTTACTGATTCTAGATCAAATGTGATCTGAAAGGATGTATAATTATGTTTCTTTGACAAGACAAAGCAAGTTTGTTTGAATGTATTATGTAAAATAGTTTTTTCAACTCGGAGCATCAAGTTCAGATAATTTTTTTTTTTAGTTGAACCCACTTGGTATTTTTTACAGTGTAGTCGTGTACTTTTTCCACCTCTGTTGTTATTATAGGAAAAAATAAGTAAAGTGGGTTGCTAAAGCCATTTTAACTCCTGCTGTTTTATTATCACTTTAAATGCCCACTGTACTAGAAACCAGCCCAATTAGACCCAGTCAGGTTTCCGGTATCAGTCCTACCCTCGGTACAGCAGGTTCTCCACAGTCCGGAGTGGGTCAGCACCTCTTCGTTCTTTCGGACGGTGTCGTTGTCGTTCTGGCTCTTGGACCGGCACACCCCGCGGGAGTACAGCCAGTAGTCCGTGCCCACAGCGATGGTCATGAGGCTGAAGGCGCAGAAAGCACCCGCCGTGGTCAGCAGCATCATCACACCGCGGTTACACACCCTCATGGCGGCCTCTTCTTCTCGCTGGACGGACACCAGGAGGGTTCAGAAACTTTTCAAAACTTTCCCCCGGTGTTTTTTCTTCGTGTGGATCCAGTCGGCTGAGGGAAACTCGGATTTCGAGCACATTTTCTCTACTCTGTGCAGGTTTCCGGACTCATTCGTCTCTGACCTACACACCGAGTTGGGATGATTACAGGTCAAGGGCGCAGAGGAGGATCACGGGATGTTCCCTTGTAACTAAGTGAGAAAAGTGAAAAGGGTCCGAGAGATAAAAAGTTGAAAAGCCACAAATACACGATAAAAGAAAAAGTTTTAAAGAAATATCTGCAACAGCAGCCTTCGTCTGAGCACGTTATGGTTCATTTCAGCTCAACTGTGTGTGGCACTAGCTGCCAGATAACTCCGCCTCTCCTCATGTTTGAACCAGTGTAGTGATTCAGTTCGTAATGCTGTTCGATGGTTCAGCACCACGGACAGCGGTACAGGGCAACAGCCTGGTTTAGGACATTTTAGAAAAGCATAAATATCACAGCAGTAGAAAACTGAAAACACATTTTCTTGTCAAGAAGTTAGCCAGTTTTAACATTTAAAAGCATGATAGTAAAGAAAAACTACACAACTGTTGGTTCAAACTGGTTATTCTGTTGAGGAGTGACGATAAACGAGAGCATCATCTCTGGGACTTTTTCACACTAAGTATCACTCCGCCTTAGCCAGGAGTTCTTTCTGAATACTTTGAATTTACATTCACAGCTAACAGGGTTTTTCTTTGTCATTTTCATTCCTTGCAATCACACTACTAAAATTTCAGTTGTTTCATGATCAAATAACTCCAACAGAGAGATATTCAGTAGCAGTGTTAATTTTGACAGCTATCCAAAAATTAGGCGTATTCTTTGGATTGAAATACCGTTTAGTCTCGGTTTAGTCATTTGTACCCTTTAATGTTTTAGTATTAGTTGAAGAAAAGTAAACATATCGGGGCAATTTTAGTCCATAAGGTGATTAAATTTTGGTCAAAATTTTCAAGAATCTTCATTCCTTCATTTATAATCAATCACTCATTTATGTGCCTCCCTTTCCCTGCTCTGGTTATCAGCTGGTTTGGGCATCTACTCACTTAAGCTCTGAGCCAATCCCATTCTGCCGTGACCTCCCTACATCCAATCATCCTGCTGCTGTCACAATCTGCTCTCTTCTCCTCCACAATCAGTCTGGTGTTTCAGAACCATCACTGCAACCATCCTCCACCCCAGCCACCTCCATTACATCTCACCAGTGTCCAGGTCCAACTCATTCATGCCATCCTACAACCCACCACTGACATTTAACATTCCAAACATTTCCAAAGTTGTAAAAGAAATTACTGTTAAACTTATATTAAGTCTCTCCTGGTTAAAATTGTATTACCTTTTCCTAATTACTAGCTAAAGACAGACGTATGGTGTGGAGTACAAGGTTTAGTATTTCCTCAAAAATGTTAACTTTATTTACCCTATAGTCAGCCTATAATGCATTTGTCTTGGGCTCATTTATAAGCCAAAGCAATTTATCAAAAAAATGTCCAATATATCAATAATTAATCAGGATTCCATCCCACTGGAAATGGTACATCAGCAGTTCCTTCATACAAACAAATAGAAAATAAATAAGAATATTAATATTTAAGGCTTTAAATATAAACTGGGGAAAGACATGGAAATAAGTCAAATCAAATTATGTAAACAAAGCAACTGGTTGAAAAGCAAAATCCATACAACTTATATTTAGAATTTTTAAACCTTTTACATGAATATCAATATATTTCCATCAGTTTTACCCTGCATGGTGTCTATTCAAAGCCATAGTAATAAACAAACAAACAAAAAAACTCAATCTACACGTGCCCTGAGCACTGTGGAACAGGTCCCTGCTGTTGGAAACTCCCCCACAGCGTGATGCTGCCACCACGATGCTTCACTGTTGGGCAGATGACGATTGGTGCCAGGTTTACTCTATTGAGACCACACAGCTCAATCTTAGTTCCACCAGACCAGAAAATCTCACTTCTCACAATCTGAGTGCTTCAGGTGTGTTTTTACTAACTCAAAGTGGACTTCACTTGTTCACTTGTTTTACACTGAGGAGAGGCTAGGCTCCGGTCAGCCATAAAGCCCTGATCGATAGAGGGCTGCAGTGATGGTTATCCCTACTGGAAATACCCATATCCACACAGGTTCTCTGGAGCTCAGTGAGAGTGACCGTCAGGTTCTTGGTTACCTCTGCCTTCTCCTGTGATCGCTCAGTTTGGCTAGGTGACCATCTCTTGGGAAAGTCCTAGTTGTGTCAAACTTCTTCCATTTGAGAAATATGGAGGCCACTGTGCTTTTGCAGCAGACCTTTATGTAGCCTTTCCAAATCCGTGCCTCTCCTGTCTCAGAGCTCTGCAGGAAGCTCCTTTGACCTCATGGCTTGTTTTTTGCACAAATATGCATTGTCAACTGTGAGGCCTTCTATAGAAAGGTGTGTACCTTTCCAAATCATGTCTAATCACTTTAATCTAACACAGGTGGACTCCAATCAGGCCTCAATACTTACGCCAGTATTTATATATATATATATATATATATATATATATATATATGTTTTGTTTTAATACCTGCTTTAAATACAACACACTGTTTTATCTTTTTTGAAAATAGTTTATTTGTTCTTTTCAACTGAATTATTGATACAGAGCATGCATGTAAGGTTGTAGTCACTGCTCTAAGGTAACTGTAAAAGTTCAAAGAGTAACCACACTGAAATGTTCTTGTAGCTGTTAAGATGGTAATATATTGCTTATGTAAATACACTTGATTTCAAGGTCTTTTCAACACAAGTCAAACATTTGCTGTGAGATTCTGTGACGAAAAAGAAAACTTTTTAAAATGCTGGTCCTTGACATCATGGCAGATCTGAATGTTTCAGTAAAATGTCAACAGTGGTGTTATGCACAGACCAGTAAACACAACAGCCAGAGTTACTGAATGGTAGAGTGATATTTCACTTTAATGTAGGGATCATACTGAGTCACTCTCACGCGCAGGTTAAGACAGCGCATGCAACACATGTATACTGTTCTTTTACACAATCTCTTCATCTGCTTTATAAAAGTTGCCGTCTTAACCTCCACTTCTTTTTCTCCTCCTGCCTTTTGCATAGAAAACACTTTATTCTCCCCTCTTTTCCCCTCTCCCTCTTGTCTTACTTTTCTCAATTTCCCAGTTCCCTCTCCTTGAAGTGTTGGCTAGGGGTTAGGGAGGACATTAGGAGGAAAGAGGAAGAGGAGAGATCAAATGAAGAGGAGGGGAGATGGTGAAAGCTGAGAGTAGTTGCAGGGATAAAGTGCAGAGAGAAAGGGAGATGGGACAGTGTGGAGTAGTATACAATAACATGGAGCCACTTCTAGCTCTAGATCCCATTCCTATTTACACACAATAAAACATACAGAATTATAACATCAACTTTATATGTTCAATTCACTCATATTTTCTTGTCAAGGACAGCAAAGCAGTCTCTGCTCCGTGCTTTGTACTGCAAACTCTTCAGCCACGCTTATTTGAAAATTATTCGGGACACAGCATTCAAGGTGGAAACTTAAACTTGATTTGAGCATGGACGTTTCAAAATTCACATTGCATCAATAAATACAACACATCGAGGATTATTTTTTTCTTCCTCTGTGATGTCAAAATGAAATGTTGAGGAGCTACTGTACCAACAAATATGGCATGCATAGAGGAGCTGCACCACAAAGACTGTATAGGCCTACACAGCACTAACCCACTGCTTACACAGTGCCATAGAAAAGAGAAAGAGCAAGAGAATAAAAGACAGACAATTTTAAATATCGCTGCCTAACAGGCATTTCGGGGATTTCCATTTTTTTTTCCTTTTTCTTTTTTTTGCATCAGTTTGGAAGACAAGACGTGCTTAAGACTAAGTTTAAGACGAACTTAGACATGAGCTTATTGTTCAGGACTTTAATCATTCAAAAGGTTCTGCAACTAAGCATCTGTGTGGCATGGCTGCTTTAGGGGACATGTAGTAGACAGATATGGGACAGTTTGTCCAAGTGGGGACAAAACCAGTGTCCCCAGTATGAAGTTTATATTTAGGTCAGTGGTAAGGTTAAAGGCAAGGTTAAGCTGTGTTTAAGGGTAGGCCAAGTCAGCGTAATGTCCTCAGAAAATCTATGAATAACCTCTGTGTGCACACTCATCACATCCCTTTGTAAACTGAGGACTGTTTGTATTTTTCAGGTTTAAGGTCGAGGACCCTTTAAGTGAGGACAATTTAGCTGCTACTTACCTTTTGAAGGTTCAAATGTTGTTTTTTTCATTTACAGGCTTGGGCCAAGGTTATAATAGTTAACTGGAACAAAATAACTAGAACTAAAAAAACATTTACCATAACTGAAACAAAAATAAAAGAAAGGTTTTACACAAGAATGAACACTAACCAAAAATGGTTGGTGGATTCTGCACTGAATCTGATTGGTCGTTGGTTCATTGACCAAGAAAAAGAATCTAGAGTACTGGAACTAGTGGACTAGCCAAGTCAAAGTCCGGATTCGAATCCTATTGAACAAATTTGGGATTTAGTAGATTCAAAGATTGATCACATAAAAGTGTAATCTCAAGCAAGTCTGTGGGGACAGTTAGAGACTAAGAGCAAAAGAGATGGTGTCAAAAAGTAAATAAAAACAATGGCAAGAATGTAAGCTGTTATAAAGGCCAAAGGAGGCTGGACAAAATACTACATTTTTAGGTTATTATGTGTGATAAAAAAGACCTATTTAGTTGTTTCAGTTTGTTACTTGCTGAGAATGTGGATGGAAGTCTTTCAGTCCTTGGTCCTCCTGGTCTTACTATACTCTTGTGATGCCTGGACGTTGACTGATGGTCAGAGGCGCCAGCTGGACTCCTTCGTGACAATTCTCTCTGACGCATCTTTGGTCAATGTTGGCAAGACCGTGTGTCTAATGCAGACATGCTCAGGAGCGCGGGGACTGGAAGGGTCAGCTGCTTGGTATTGGAATGGCAGCATGTGCTTTTATCAGCCCCTGGCGCACTTTTCCGGGCCTGATCCAGCTCAATGCATACTGGGTGACCAGGACCCCGTGGGCTGGTCCAGACGCCGGGGGTGACTGGAGAGGTCAATAGAGAGGACACCTAGAGAGATTGGGCATGTACCGGGCACAGGCCTGGGCAATGGCCATCCCGACCAAGGTTGACACGGTGCCGAACCGGCATATGGTGCCATACCAGACCTGATGTATTTACACTTTCTACAACATATCCAATAATCATATCTTCTTTATACTCTAGCATTAAAGTAAATAAGATGGACCACCTGACCCTTACCCCAGCCACCCAAGCCTAGTGAGAGTAAAATGACCTGAACTGATTGGTCAAATTGTTTTCAAATACCACATTTTTGAATAAAAGTGTCTGATGTTGACTTTTCTCTCTCATTTTGGTCTTACCCCTGACAAGTATCCTATATTACTGTACAAACTAAGACTAAAACAAATTTTTTTAAAAAATTAAAAAGGAGGCATTTTTGCAAAATTAAAACTAAACTTAAACCAGCAGTAAAAACGAAACAATGAAAATAGAAAAGTAATGAAAAATCAGCAACTATTATAACCTTGGCTTGGGCTAAGGTGTGGGGAAATGTAATATCATCCAGTGAAGGTTCTTACTGGCACTGACCAAGTCATGTGCGTATGTTTGTGAGCACATACATTACTTATTGATCATGGAATGTTCATGACGCAACTTGTACTGGTTGAAGAGAAGAAAATCAAGTAAACAAACACACACTACTGTTGATCAATAAGAGCACATACATAGAGATGTACATTCACAGTGACTCATGGTTGCTGGCCTTTGTATTGACCTGCTCACCACATGGTCCTGTGAATACTACACACTGAAGTCTTCTGGTCCCTGGGCCCTGGTAAATCTGTCCTACTATGAACAACCAACGGCTACAGCCATCAGCAGTGTTATCTTATTCTGCTGCTTTTGGGTTTGTAGATGTGCGTATGTAGTAGACGTGATGATTCATGATTTACTTCCATTAGGATGCTGGTTGGAATTGAACTGGTGATTGAGTGGCTGTTGATTTAGCTTCAAAGTACTGAGTCCAGGTTGTGTGAGGATGTGCGTCTTTGATGAATGGATCCGGAAACAAAAGTCTTGTCCAGCTGTGTCTAACAAACATCAGCTTCTCAGACCTGTATGATGAACTCTGGGTTGGTGTAAGAGAAGCCCTGAAACTCGTTCTGGTCCAGATTCATAATGAAAAGCTTGTCTGTGGGCGTCAGCTCCACCACCATCTTTGTGAACTCCTTGTCGAAGTTGCCAACGTCACGGCGAGATTTCTGTGATAGAGAAAGAAGAAGGAAAGGAAATAAATGTGTGAGAAAGATAAAGTTTAAGTTATTTGCAGAGCTTTAAAAGGGCTGTTAGGAAAAGTACAAGGTTGACAAACAAAATGAACAACTGTCCCAATAAAGCACAAAGATGGATGGTAGAAGAGAGGAGCTTGATTGTTGTAGCACACAGAAAGACACACTTTATACTGCAAGCACCAGAGGTGGGAAAACAATGATTTTCAGGTCACAAGTGTACCAAAATACAGGATTCAATAAGGACAACCAAGTCAAAAAAGAGTCCACAAAGTTGTTTAGTCATCAGTCATCATTAACAGTCATTTAAAAATCTGCTTTTTTATGATATATTTGATTAATTTGCACATTATTTTTTAAATTTTTTTTTTTTTTTTTTTGCAAAGGGGTAGACAAAGTTAAGTACAGAGCAATTTGGGTTGATGGGAAGGTGGACTTTCACCCAGGAGACTGGGGCTGACTCTTGTGTGACATAAGTAAAACCATCTGTCTTGTTATTGTTTCAAGCCTAAAGTGAGCTTCTCCTAAACCGATAGGGGTCTGGCTGCAGACCGCAGAGTTCAGACGCCCCATCTTGTATACCACAACTGTGTGGCGCCACCCCTTTCAGAATAGAAAGGGCATAATTTGCCTGTACATCTTAGAAGTTTTTATTTTTCAAATTTGACTTCATTCCTAATCAAAGTCTGGCAGTAACATCAATGAATTAGCCACATTGCAAACATTACAGACCAAGCAACATTTCATGGATAAAACAGATAAAAGCTCAGATGTCTAATCTCCGATAAACGTATGTAAAGACCTGTTTTAGAAGTAGGTATGCAAATGGTGGCTCATTTTAGCTTAATTATCTACAATGTTAACATTACTACATAAACCAGTGTAGATATGTAAGCTTAAGCTAATGAAGCTAAAGCACACCACCACTCGCATAACTATTGTTAAAACAAGTCTAGCTTAAGCAAACTTAGCATCATCTAAAGAAGCTAACTTAGCTAATTTTCTTTAGCCACTTTAGTTATGTAGCTACATTACCTAAGTAGCTCATGTAGCTAATGTAGCTTGAGAACATTAGCACCATTACCTACATAGCTTATGTAGCTTTATCAGCAATAAATTTAGCTGCGATAGCTACAAGGCTACATTATCTACACAGTTAACCTAGCTAACGTAGCTGTGTTAGCTTAGCCTTAGCTTTGTTAGCTGTAGGTTTTCTAAATAGGCTTTGCAGGTCAGGCTTTTGATTTTGGTGTTTTGGTATCCTAACCCTTCCCTTATCCCTTAACCTAACCCGAACCAGGGCATAAATGAAATAAAGTTCCCACTGTCTCTTCTGCTCTGTGGACTAGTAATCCCTATTTTTAACCAAAATTGTGATTTTTTTTTTTAATGGGGCTTTTACCAACCTTCTGAATCTTTTAAGGAGAGGGTTTCAGTATTTTTTAATACTCACAGTCCCCAAGAGCCCACGCCCCTTGCGGTTCTCTTATCAGAGCACTGAGCTTTTACCCTAACTTAACCCTAATAAGAAGTTTCATCCAATTTTGTTTTAAAAGTTTTAGCATGTATATCTATAGGGACAGGTGTAATGTCTCACTGTAGTGATCTGCAAGAGGTGGCGTTTAAGACCTGTGGTCTGCAGCCAGACTGTCTTGCCCAAACCTGTTTCAATTAGTTTACATATTGCAAGAACGATGAAAGCTATGCTTCTAAATACTTAGTTAAGTGCTTACAACCCCAAAGCTCCAGTGCCATAGACTGTATAAAAGCTAGACAGCTCAACTGCTGCCTCAAAGTGAAGCCAAACCACTACTGACTGGCTGCAGTACAATTCATCGGCTCCAATTAGTTCATGCTGGCACATGGGACATGGGTCGAACTAAAAAATCAAAACAAAAAGGTGTAACATGATCCCATGGTAGATGCTATTGTATGTCTTGGCTCCAAATGGTGTCACCAGTGAAACGTGTTGCATAGGATGTTTTGGCTTCATTTTTGTGCAACATAAGGAGACTGACATTCATCGTCCATGTCTATTTGGAGTCAATGATCTGTATCCTTGGAGAAAATGTTCTTTGAAATGCAAAAACCCATCCTATGTTGGCCTATCATTTAAATCTCAGTTTTAGTTATGAGTCCTTGATGCTGTACAGTCAACTTGCATGTGTGTTTTTGGTTTAATCAAGTCTTAGTACTGTCTTGTCCACACCTCTGATCATCTGTAAATGGTAGCAACACATGGAGTCTAGACTCAGCGATACAGACTGCCGAGTCCATACAGGACTGAGGGATTTAATTGACAAATACAAACACACCCTGTCAAAAGAGCCACACAACAGCAGACAACAAAAGATGCAAGAAAGATCCAAGACAAACTTCTAAAGCCAGAGAGGAAACGTTCCAGTGCAGAACAGACGAGAAATCGATAAAACAGACCAGCTGCATACCAAATCACAATCCACCAATCCAAAGATTCACACAGTGAGGTGAAGCAGTGAGCCCCAGGCAAGACACATAGAATCACACAAACACACAAAGCATTTAGTTTCCTACCTCCTCCATTTGTCTCATCACAGGGCCTCCAGCTGAAATGTGGAGGGGCTGGAAAACATTCCCACCTCTACCACTGGTCCATAATTTCAGGTACTAATTCAGTTCAAGTTTGTAATGCAGGTATGTCTCTGACATATGTGGTTTAGCAGTTGAGAACAGATTTTTTTTTAACTCCAAGGTTTTCATACGACTAAAAACAGCAGAGAGGTTAAGTTTTTGTGGAACCTAGAGTAGAAACATACCCCACTAATTACAAGAAAACATGCAAGGTTTATTTTTATAACTCACACACCGTAGCATCTAATTGGTGGCATGGCATTTTCATTCACTTCAATGAATGATTCAGTTCGTTTACATGCATAGTAAAGTTGAGCTATGGTTATAGCATGATTGGATTTTTAACTAGACCACTATGACTTTGCAGTGCACAAAAAAATCTAATGATAGAAGTAGGTCTGACTCTGCTTCACTGGGGGCAATGAGACTTCATTTAGTTAGTTACTTCTGGGTCTTCCTCCAGTCGACATTGCTGACAAGTTTATAATGTGTACGTTTCTTATAAATGCCTTAAGAATGTGTCTGTTTTCAGCAGCAGTACCTCTGCCCATGTTTGAAGATGCTATAAAAGCAATGCCAGAACTCTTGCAATGACGCCAGCCTAATGCCTAAATGCAATCAAAATTGCATATCATGCTGCACAGCAGTGACATGGAGAGGTCTGGATAGATATCTCATTTCCATAGATATGAGAGCAGCAGTGTCTGCAAACCATAGCTCTCAGACAGCCCCTCTCACAGACTGTTAATCTGAGACGCCTAATCCGTCAGAGCGGACATACTTGCTAAAACTTTCAATATAAAAACAGATTCAACTTTCAGTTAGGTTAGGGTCAGGACTGAGGTGAGTGTTAGGAAACTAAAAGTTAAACGTTAAAACCCTGACATGCAAACCTAATTACGAAACGTTTACTAAAGCAAACATAGCTTATTTAGCTCCATTAGCTTCATAAACTATGTAGCTAATGTAGCTTAAGCTCATGAAGCTCGTGGATATCTATACTAATCAAACTAACAAAACAACTAACTAAGCTACAAAAGTAGTGTAGGCTACATAGCTACATTCTCAATCAACCAAACTTTATTAATATAGCACTTTTCATACAAATAAATCTAGCACAAAGTGCTTTACAAACACACAAATATATAAATCAAAAGAAACATGACCTTATCCCACCTCACTTACCCCTGTAACTGATTTACAAAAAAAACTGAAAAAATAGTAAAGCACATTATTATTTCTTGATTAATATGTCAAATTATAGTTATTTACTTGCATTCCTGAACCGAAAAATGAGTTCTAGTGGCTGAATGTTATGCTTGATTAATTTCTGACTTCTCAGAGAAGCCCAGTGAGCTGGCTCAAATTTGGGTGAATTCAGTTTGAAATTCCTCATTCGTGGAGAGTTCACTGAAAATGAAAGAGTCTGCATTAAAGCACTTCATGATTCTGGGTGGTCTCTGAGACAGGTGGTCTAATAAATTTGTTAAGCACTGTACATAATAAATGTAGCTACATTATGTATATAGCTATGTAAGATGTGGTTACACATTTTCTAATGATCATGTTGCTAAAACTGACTTATCTACATTGGCTATTGATGTACATTAACTACGTAGCTCCCACAGCTATGTTAGCTGGGTCTATACATAATTTACCACAAGGTTAGACCTCTGACCTTTTTCTCTGTTTTATCTATGAAATGTTGCTTAGTCAGTATTGTTTGCAAAGTGGTTATTTTATGAATGTAACTGCCGGACCTTCTTAAAGAATGAAGCTGAATTTTAAATAAAATGAGAAATTTGTTGTACTGGAAAATTATGGCACTTCCGTTCCAGCAAAGATGGTGTCGCAGATTAACTGTCTGCCTTCTAAGATCTACAGTCTGCAGCCAGACTGTCCCGGTAACATGAGGCCCAATTAAAACACCCACTGTTTTTAATACATACAAACATGTTTATCACATTTTTTAATGATGAATTGGATACCGCTGGATCCTAGCAATATCCACTTGTAGATTATATTGCAACATCTGCTCTGCCACGCATTCATGTTCATCAGCTTCAAGGTCAGAAACTGGCTTGGAAACAGTGGAGCATGTGCAGAATGCCTATATCAGTCTGGTCCAACTGAGACGACAAAGAGAAAATCGATCTCCAATCATATCATTAGTCCAAGGAGTCCAGTCTTAGATGGGCTTACACAATAATTCAACTTTTTCTAAGTGCATGTAAACGTACTGGACATGAAGAGCTCCAACACTGGTTAATAAGTGAGTTCCGAGTTTTAGTTGGCAGATATTTTCCAGCTAGGCCAGTCATTTAGTGTTGGCTAACAAAGGGACCTAGTAAATGTAGGGTTTAATTGTGTTGTGTTGTCATTTTTTGTGGCAGCATAAACAAGGCAGAAGCAGATGTAGTCTGGTAGGCACCAGTGAGTATATTATTATTTTCCAGTCATACAGGACAATTACACAATTCACAGAAGCATCTCTCTCATCCAGAACAGTTAATCCAAATCTCTCTCAGATATATTTATTTATATATTTATTAATCCCTTTACTATCGCTCATCTCACATCTTTTTAAACCATCATCACAATAAGTGCCTTCATTTTTCACACTGTAAGAATAATCGTCTTTATCACTTAGCATCTTTGTATAGCAGAAAAAACCTGCGATGCCAACTCCCTTTTTTTGATACAAGCTCAAAGGACAAGATTTGACACATTACTATCCTGCATCGTTACACAGTTACAAAAGAAAAAAAGTTATACAATCTGCCTCACAATAAAACATCTCTTATCAGACATTCATTTTTATACATGAAAATAACTTTCCAAGGGTTTTGTGTCGTTGGATAACAGATAAGCTATAATGCATATTCTAATAGTTATACATTTACTGCAAAATGGCACAAGATGGCTGCACTTCATCACAGTTGTTGAGGACAATTTTTTCATCCTCATGATTCTGAATCCTAGTTTGGCACTTTTGAACATCCTGTTTTTGTACGCTAACAGACTACCACCCTCACAAGACTTGACTGAGCTTTGTAACATGTCAAATCCTCCAAAAATGGTTGTTTAAAATCTAAGAGATATGCCCTCCGTTAATAAATGCACAGTGTTATGTGGTGAATGTAAAAAGAAAGTGAGAAAAAAATGAGCTTTCAGTCAAAAATCGCAGACTTGATACAAACTTAAACTCTTGCAGATTGCATGTACACAGACTTCTAACCTCTGGCTAAATTAAATCAGTTGAAAGATAAGCTCACCACAGCACTGACTTAACATAAAGTGTAGAAGTTTTTGGTCCCATTGAAAAGGAAAGTCAACATTAGGAGACGGATTACTCAAACAATCATAGCAAAGCAAGTTGTCAGTTTTCACTTACACTGTATGAATATTAGCAATATGTGATCATAGTACACTCAGCAATATCACTGATAGGTCGTCATATTCAATATGCAATTACAAGGAGGAGGAGGGTGACATAGAGACGGAGCAGGTCAGACCAGAGGTCAGACTCGGATGTGAACCTGCTGGTGAGAGCGGCTAGGCGGCATTCAGGAGAGACATTTCTGCACGTAAGATAGAAATACAGCCAGTAGAGCTGATAGGTTTGCAAGCCCAAACTTAACATGCATCTAACATTTTATTTCACCAGTGAAACAACCCATGATAACAAGGTTTTCTCAAGATTTTAACTTACTTATTTGCTTGTTGTTTTGCATAACAATGCCGTCTTTCCTCTGATAATGAGCAAATTTCTGTCATTTTCTCAAGATCTCAAGAAATTAACCCCTCAGTAAGGAAAAAACAGCAAAGTTATCTTGAAATGACTGCATAAAAATGTGTAAATCTGAAGAAAACAATCAGTAACATCTTGCTATCATGGGAAAATGGAATAAAATAAAATTCATGGATGCATGTCTGCTTAGGGTTTCCATAGATATAAGAGCAGCAGTGTACTATGACATGCTAACCAAGGGATTCTGATAATCAGTTTCATCACTGGAAACAAGACGAGTTTCATACTGGCAACTTGACACTTCACAAGAAGATTATTCTTCTAAAAGTTAGCACTGGACTGGAATACCTGTCTGCATTTCCATCTGCATCTTATTCACATAAATAGTTGTTGCATTTTGTAAAATACACTTCCTCAGCTTGATTTCTGAGAATGAAATGAGGGGATTGATGCCACTCTTATGTGGTCACATGAAGTGCAGAGCTGCAGGGACATTAAGAGTTTCTAATGGGGTAGAACCTATAGAAAAAAGGGCAAAGGTCACACCAAGGTCATAGGCTACTGATGGAGAGCTTTTCTGCTAGCATGTCATG
The DNA here is from genome assembly GCF_018320785.1 of Cheilinus undulatus. NCBI lineage: Eukaryota > Metazoa > Chordata > Actinopteri > Labriformes > Labridae > Cheilinus > Cheilinus undulatus. Next base: position 43,965,624 of record NC_054868.1, read on the forward strand.
AGACCAGCATTTTAAACTTAAATAAGGTACTAGTAAAAATCAAACACTAATGATACCCGGGTAAGCAAAACTTCCCTCCTGAAGTTAAAGAAGTTTTCATCCATGATTCTTAGCTTGCCTTTGTTTAGCAGGTTTAAACAGAGTTGATTGTGTTCATCATCGTAGATTAGCCGGTTAGCATGCTTACTACGTCTCTGTTAGGAAAGTAAAAAGTAAAGCTGATGATGACTGTACTCTTTTCATTGATTACATTCAATTCACAGTGATGAGATACAACTAAACTACTGTTGACAACAGCAAGGGTAAACTTTCCACAGTTTCCCCTCTGCAGGCAAGAGGGTTCTCACAGATTAGATTCTTATAGCGTTAACAAACAAGCTAACAATGCAAACAAAATGCTTAACGGCCTTTATCCTTTCACTAGCTTTTATATAAAATTTTATATTAGTTTTATTTTTCTTTTTAGATGTTTTTTTGGGGGCTTTTTTTTGCCTTTTTTGGATAGGACAGCTGAAGAGGGACAGGACATATTAGGAGAGAGTGGGGGCTAGGTAGAACCAAACAGTGCAGAGACCCAGCAACCACTGCACAGAGGACTACAGCTTCCGTATATGAAGTCTGCTCTACATACTGAGCTAAACTGGTGCACTTATAAATGGTTTATTTGATGAAGTTTAACAAAGGAAAAAGGTATAAGGAAAGAAGGAAAAACAGATACCTGTTCTGGCATTATACTGCAAGGACTCAAATCAAGTGTATTTGTGCTGTTTTTTTGTCAAAAGTGGCTCATTATTTTACAGCCAATAGATTTTTATTTGGGATGAGAAATCTAAAAGAAACAAAGAGGCTGTTTCCTAATTACTGTTTGAAAACAGGCAAACAGACTTTGATCCTTTAAGGCAAACTGAGACTAAATAATATAGAAAAACAAAAAAGTTTCCTGTTTTTCTTCTAGTTCTTTTGTTTAAAAAAAGAAATGAATCAATAAAACTGATTTCTTATCTTAATGTTTGGTGTTCTGATTAAGAAAAACAGAAAACAAAACAGAAAACTGTTGATAGCCTTCTCCAGTATTGCATTCTTTGATCTTCCTTTTTGATCAAAACACAAAAACAAAAGGATGAAAAATGAACCATTTTTCACTTCAATCTGAACTCCCTGAAAGCACCAAAGGCAGTTTCCCCCCATATTTTGTTTTCCTGTTTTTAAACAGTAATTGGTAAAAGTGTTCCTTCTTGTTTTGATTTCTCTTTTCAAACTGAAAATCCATTGGCAGTAAAAAAAACACAGAGGGCTGAAAAGCCCTAATAAAACTCTGTTTTAAGATTAAAATAGCGAAAAAAAATGAGCCGTCCTTTACAATTCCCTCCCCATGCGTAGGGAATGTCAGCGTTGATTGAAACAGGCTGCGGAGTCGAATTCTGATCTTGACTAGCTGCCACATAAACGACTTTAAAGCGTCAGGAGCAAAAGCAGGGTACTTTCCATTTCATTTGGACCACTTCTTTGCTTTCTTGCAAGGAATCATATCAACGAGAAATCAAGGTTTAAGTCAAACCCCTAATGCACTACAATGGATTTTTGCCAATCTCAAATATCCTGATATTTACAAAATAATCTGATACCGATATTTTAATGTTGTTCGGACCCAAAGATCATTCCTTCAAACATAATTTAAAGTTTGTGGATAAACAAATTAAAAAGTATCAGCCCCTAAAACAGACTTTAAAAGGCAAGGAATGATGGGGATTGATAAAAAAAGATTTCTGCTGAGCTAAGTCTGTTGATCCGGCCTAAAACTCCCCTCACTTATTTGTTCATACAGCTGATATTTGCAGCTGATAAAGGCAGATTTTAATATCCAAAATAACAATTGTAAATATGGAAAGAATTTTTTAGATTTGCCAATAATTATTTTTTACTTTTGAAGCTAATATCTGCTGATACTGGGATCATACTAATAATATCTTGCATCCCTACTGAAACACCAAACTGCATTATATTTTATTATTTAAAAAAGGGTTCTGGGGGACTGATAGCCCAGGGTTCAAGTTGGCATACCCAACGTGGGCAACCTGGGTTCAACACCGACCTGTGGCTCCTTCCCCTCACTCCCTCTCTCTCTGGTTTCTGCACTGTCCTGGCTCAATTAAGGCATAAAAAGCCAAAAAATAAATCTTTAAAAAGGGGGTTACTGCCACCCCCAAAAACAGCGTTCATGGACATAGGCCCTAAAATTGTCTCGACCTGTCATCTGACCTTTGCTTTGCAGGTGGATGCTGGAGAATCTTTGGGCTCTTGGATGACTTTCATAATGCAATTTTACAAGTAATTAGACATTTCACCTTGTTAAACATCTTCTTGAAGAAGTGAAAGCAGTTATTTGTCATTTTAGTACAGATGTTGCTTCCGGCTCTCAGTCTGTAATCTAAGCTAAGCTAATCCCCTGCTGGCTACAGCTCTGTACTCCATGCACACGTGAGACTGGCATCAATCTCCTCATCCAGCGCTCAGGAAATAAAACAAACCATTTCCCCCTAAAATGTGGACCAATCCTTGGACATTTCACCCTGCTGAATGCAGCCCGTAGATGACAACGTGGTGATATTTTGTGTTGTTTTCATGTTTTCACTTTGTTTCCGAGGTGTGGGGGATTACTAGTGCAGCCCGGTGATATGTGGCATGGTCAGTGAGTTGTGTGAGGGTACTCAGGGTTAACAAATGAGAAGCCTTGGAACTCTTCCTGGTCCAGGTTGGCTATAAGCTCTTGATCTGGGGGGGTCAGCTCTGGGGGGTGGCGTGTGAAAAAGCGATCAAAGTTCTCCGCATCACGCCCACACTGCCGTGAAGAGGAGAGAAGAGAGAGGGATGGAGAGAGAGATGGATGCAGGATGGAGTGAGTTTGATGAGTTTGTGAAAGAAAAAAAGGACAACAAACGACAAAGAGAAAAAAGAGAAATACAACTAAAACATGGCATCAACCAATCAAATCACTCACAGCCGAAACTGTGGATTTCCATTGGTCCGTTTGTGAGTAAGTGACATTTCAGCTTCATCATTGGTGACTACAAAAACAAATCTTAGCTTTGATTTGTCAGTGTAGTGACCAATGGCAGGCGATGGTTGGGTTAAGAGGAATGAGCTTTCTAATCCTTTATATAACTTACCTTTAAAGGTGGACTAAGTACGATTTTCCCTCCATTCTGAGACAAATTTTTAACGTATTCAGAGCAGCACAGGTAATGTCACAATGGAGACAAAACACCATAATATACTCACAGCTTTTGGTTTGAAAGGGGGCTGGACCTCTTTATTTTCCAGTTTTTCCCAGTCTATATAGCGGAAGAAGGCGTGCTCTTTGATGTCTCTCTCCCCCTCTGGACCACAGCCGAGACGCTTACCTGGGTGCTTGGTCATCAGCTGAAATCACAAAAGACACACAGAGAGTTACAAGTTTGGACATGCAGATGTGTGTCTGTGTATACTTTACACATCTCTTTTACTAACTAATTACTACATATTAGCCTTTTATTAAAATTTATGTGAGCCGATTTTAGGCCAAAACAAATGCCCCCTTTGTCCCTCAGCTTCCCCCTCCCCTCCTTTCGTCGCACTTTCAACTCTCCTTTCCTGTTTGATCATCAAATGCCAGAGAGGGAAGCAGCAGACGTGCTGATAAACATCTGATCACAAGATTAATGTAAAATAATATTCACCCCCTTTAAAGTGACTGACCTAATTCAACAGAGGTGCTTGTCGTCTCACAATTAGTGAAATGGGGATCACCTGAGTTCAGTGAGTGTGTCTCAAGTGATTGTAGTATAAAGACACCTGAGTTTGGAAGGTCCAGTCATTTGTTAATCAGGATTCATGGCTACCATTACACCATGAAGACAAAAGAACACTCCAAGCAAGTTAGCGAAAAGGTTATTGAAAAGTATAAGTCAGGGGATGGATACAAAAATTCCAAGTTACTTAACAGTTAAATCCATCATAAGGAAACAGAAGGCATATGACACATAGGTAAATCTGCCTAGATCAGGCCGTCCTCACAAACTGAGTGACCGTGCAAGAAGGAGACTAGTGAGAGAGGACACCAAGATACCTATGACTACTCTGAGGAGTTACAAGCTTCAGTAGCTGAGATGGGAGAGACTCTGCACATAACAACTCCTGTCCAGGTTCTTCACTGGTCAAAGTTTTAAGGGGAGAATGGCAAAGAGGAAGCCACTGTTGAAGAAAACTCAGATTAAATCTGGACTAGAGTTCCCCAAAAGGCATTTCAGAGACTCCATTTTCAAGTTGAAGATAGGTTTTTGGTCTGATGAGACCATCATGGTGATTTTTGGCCATCAGACATTACTAAAAACACACCATGCCCACTGTGATGCACAGTAGTGGCAGCATCATGCTGTGGGGATGCTTCTCGGCAGCCGGACCTGGAAGGCTTGTAAAGGTAGAGGGTAAAATGACTGCAGCAAAATATAGGAAAATCCTGGAGGACAATCTTATTCTGTCTGCAAGAGAGCTATAGCTAGGGAGACTATTTATTTTCCAGCAAGACAATGAACTAAAGCATACAACGAAAGCTACACAGAAATAATTTAATGACAACAAGGGGAATGTTCTTGAGTGGCCGAGCCAAAGCCCAATTGACAAGCAAAGGAGTTGGATGGAAATTGCTACTGCAGTGGATGCTTAATGTAGCTAACAGCGAGCCACACTCAGCTTCTTTGCTCTAAAGTTGCATTTGACCCGGCCAGATCTGGAGTTTTAAGAGTCAAGACTCTGAAAATGAGTAAACAGAACCTCTAAGTTGTTGTTGTGCTGTGTTGATCATCAGTTAACTGTAAAATGTGTCATTATGTGTCGCCATGTGTCCCTCACATGGAAAAATCGGTTATGATTTAGAAATTTTTCATGGGTAACAGGCTTATGATGCTATGTGATGCAATGTGAGACAGATGTCTGTTGCCATCTTTATATACAGTATGTGAGTCTGAGCATGCATACTCACCCCCTTGCAGATAGCAACAGCTTCTTTGGACATGGATTTAGGGTACGAGACATGATGCTCCATGATGGACTGGAACAGCTCATCTTCATCCTCTCCATCGAATGGTGGCTGAACAGTAACAAAAAATACTTAATCACTTTCTGTTCTGGTTAAAAACACCCTTCATAAGTTTAAAAAATGGCTAAAGTGAATGCGTACAGACCTGTCCTGCAAGCATTTCATAGAGCAGGACTCCAAATGCCCACCAGTCCACAGACTTCCCATAAGGCTGATATGCTATAATCTATGAGAAAATATTACAACATTTGAATTTTAGAGTTAAAAAGCGTGATAAAGCACAAGAGTCAACCAGCTCCGAAATATAATCACACCTCAGGAGCGATGTAGTCTGGTGTCCCACAGAAAGTCTTTGTTGTGATCCCGTCGTACATGTTCTCTTTGCACATGCCGAAGTCAGCGATCTTTATGTGGCCTTCAGCGTCCAGCATCACATTATCCAGCTTCAGATCCCTGGAGACACAAATATGCAGAGACACGCTGAAGTGTTACTCACAGCTGTAGCCTAAGCGACCGTAAAGGGTTGGAGCTGATTCACGTACTGACTCACCGATACACGATGCCTTTGGAGTGAAGGAAGAAGAGTCCGATGGCGATCTCTGCAGCGTAGAACCTGAAATACAGACACAGCAGTTTGTAACCAGAGTCATAGCCTCTATACTAAGGTGGAAACACAGCTGGTTGTTTTTGAGTTTATAGTATGAATGCAATAGAACATTTTAATGTATTTTCACATTGTTTGAACTCCAAAATGTCATTTGAGTTTGAATTATTGGAAATTTTAGCACCATGAGAAAAAACAATTGTTGCCACCAGCATATAAAGTTTATGAATTAATTCAGTGAATTGTGCAGTGTTGTAAGTGCTATGCAAATAGTAGCTTTGTTACAGCTAAAACTGAGTGTGAAAAACTCAAACATTTAATAACTCCAGTAAAGGTCGTAAATTAAAGAGGGTTGGTCTGATCCATGACCCTCCAGGTCTGAAAATGAGTTCCACTCCATCCCTGGCAGAGTTCACCTTCACGTCACATATCACTGGTACTATCTCATAAAGTTTTATTATACAACTTTTGTGTACTCACACAGCATGAGGCTCCTTAAATTTGCCGACCTGTTGAATCTGATACATGAGGTCACCTCCGTTTATGTACTCCATGACAAAATACAATCGGTCCTAGGAGAGGAAGGTGAAAAAGCAGAAAAGGTGAGTGAAACTGATTGGTGGAATTGCCCAAAATACCTGGAATTTGCCCTTATTCTAAAATATAATAATAAATAATAATAATGCATTTTATTTATAGGTGCCTTTCTCTGCACTCAAGGACACTTTACAGATAATATAACAAATCCAATAAAACAACAGTTAAACGCTTAACACAGTATAAAAATAGGACGAAGTTATTACAATGAGTGTGCTACCCTGAACAGGTGGGTTTTGGGTCTAGATTTGAAAATATTTCAGTTTGAAAAGCCAGCTAACTAACCCAAAATGCTCTGCTCAGGGGTAACTGCATGCATATACAATCCCAATGACAATCAAGTCTTGAATAACATGTTAAAGCTCAACTGTTTCTCTTTCTGCCTGTGATTTGATCACTTTTCTACAAGCAGTCCTAATGTTCAACAGAACAGAAAGCTTAAAACAGTCTTGTAAAAAGTGTCTATTTCTGATTTAACATCAGTACATTCAAGGATCAGTCAATCATGGTTGAAATATATGTTTTATCATGTTTCTGTGTCCTACCATGGTTTGGAAACAGGAGTGCAGCTGAGTGAGGAAAGGAGGTTTCCCAGACAGAGCAAGGACTCGCTTCTCCACCATGGTGCACTCCACATCATCGTCCTGGATCACCACGTCCTTCTTCAGGATTTTAATGGCGTATAACTCATCGGTGCCCTTCCTCTCAGCCAGCATCACCTGAAGGGAGACAATGAGAGTGGAAAAATGAGCCTCAGAGGGACTTTAACAGTTGAAATGAATAATAATCTGAGCATGTGCATCACCTTGCCGAAGCTCCCTTTCCCCAAAACCATGATGAAGTTGAAGTCTGAGAGCTTGACCCGGTCCTGGTTGCCGTTGCTGTCGTACTTGCACACTGCAGAGGATGAAGACGAGTCTGTGGGCTTCCCTGGACCCACCCTGGCCCTCTGAAGAGAGGAGAAAATTACAGGAGACTAGATTAGGACTGACTCATTTATAAAATAAGATGTGCAAACCTGCTATATATGTCCAATTCTTCACATCTTACCTCAAACTTTTGTCTCAGCTCCTCATTTCCTTCCTCTCCTTCTGGCTGGACGGGAACATTAAAGTATTCTCCTTCCTCCTGGGACAGCAGCTTAAACCTAAACCCCACAATACAAACAGAAACATCTTATCAGAACAGCTTTAATATTTCCACTCGTTTTCCCCTGGCTTTCATTATCTCGGTCTACACCAGGATAATTTCTCAATTATTTACAGTTTCCTGTGTGCTGACTGCTCACCATCCATCCACTCCTTGTTTCTGTAGCTCTGAGATCCCAAAAGACAGCGAGCCCATGAAGTCATTCCTGCTGGTCAGATCCCAGTCCCACACCTCCACAGAGAGACGGCGGTCTTTGTCGCTTTCTTTTAAGTTGCTAGGACATAGAAAAGTCGAAGAACAGTCAAATAAAAGGTCAAAGAGGGGACCATTTGGTATATTCACTTCTCTTTTTTGGCCTTTATTTTATCTTTCTTTAGCTTTTTAGGTTATTTATTCTATTTTTTCTTACCCTTAATATTATTTAAATCTTTTTTTGGCTGTTAACTCTCAAAGTTCGATGCAGGAAAATTGTAAAAGTGTTGTTTTTAAACTTAAACCTAGATCATAAATTGATTTCAAAGCCATAATCCTCATTTAGAGATGCTTTCTTACACTACAGGTGTCCCATAACAAATCAGAAATACCTCCAATACATCCTATAAATATATAATCACAAATTAAGTGTGCCAGTTGGTGCAAATATCCATTACCATCAATTATTTAAACCCAAAACAAAAACAAAATCTTCCCTCTCTTCCAAAACTATAGCATGCACACCACTGATACATGCATTGCAAAAATGCACAGATCTGTGGAAGATTATCTAACTTCAGGATAATAAAAATTACACTACAGATGGTCATGTGCAGACGTAGGGTGCTAAGAATTCATCATGGGGCCTGAAGTTTTTCGTTCCCTTGGTACATTTGCAGAATGACTGGGGTTCGTGGCAACCCTAGTACCCGCCCATACAGTACCCTTGGCCATGCTTCCTCGCCACATCCACCAATTTCCACCCTAAAAGTGTGGACTTCATTTTTTTTCAACAGGTTATTTTCCTATACACTTGGTCATATGCAAGGACATCCAGAGCATTACCAGAGTTGTGTCAATCCTCCTTTCCACCTGATGGTGCCCTCAGGCAGCTTACTTACTACATCTATGCCTAACTTTAGCCTCAATTTCTGGCCCAGACATGGCTAAGAGTTCTGCATAGTACTGCATTTCTTAAGCTACATTTGCCTAGCAAATCCAGACAAAAATTTCCAGATAAAAATCTTACTTCAAGATACAGCAAGCAAAAGACCTGAATTGCATTTAATGAGTTAAACTGGCTGCAAGGTACAGTGCACAAAATTCAATGTAGTTTCTTAGAATTAGATGTTGCTCTTGTTTAAATTGACTTGACAAATAAACGATTATCACAAGAGCTGTGTGATCATTTTCATTATGTTGAGCAGAGTCCATAATGTGGTGTTTTTGTGCAGCTGTTGCACTTGTAGCACCATCTGATTTTACCACATAGATTTGATGTTTTGCAAGATAATATGGTAGCTGAGCCTGCAGCGAGAGATGTTAAGGACAGACCCACAGCCAACAAGCTGCTCTTACAACCTCCACTAGTAACTTACTGTCTTTAACTGAGGTGTCATTTTCAATCACTCCACAAGGTTTATTTGCTGAACAGTATACCACAGTTTCCTTTAAGAGGGACATATTTTACCCTTTTATTACAAGTTTAAGCTTGTTGCTGAAAAAACACTCCAGTTTAGGATTATTGTATGTCTGGAAAACCCCTCTGTTTCAGCCCTGCTCAGGATGAGCTGTTTCTTTGTCTGTGGCTTTAAATGTTACTAAGCTTCCTGACTCTGCCCCTGACCACGCACCTCTCAGGAAATGGATGCGGCTCTCCTGATCCTTCTCTCAGCTGGCAGCTGAGAGGAAGATCAGGAGAGGAGGGCAGAACTTTCTTCCAAGCGGGGATGGCCAACTGAATCTGGGGCGGGGCTAACTCCCTACATGACATGATGAGGGGAAAATCTGAGAACAGCTTGTTTCAGCACACATTTTCTGCAAGGGGGGGGGGCATTTTTCTGGTACTTCAGGGGATTTTGGACAGGCCAGGGGCACATATTTGTTAGAAAATCCTGAAAAAGGGATTTTTGCATAATATGCCCCCTTCATATGTAGGATTCTGGCCTTATGAGTGGTAAAGGGTTGAAAAGGGGCACTATTCCCTGCTGGTCTGGTCTGCATTGGTGACTGGTGACTACACTTCCAGTCATGACAGCATGTCTCCAAGTTTTAGACCCAGAAACTAGATGTATCTGTATGCAGGATGCAGCCATTTCCTATCTTGAAAATTGGGGGTCAAAAGTGCATCTTCTACTTTAAATTTAGCTAACAAAAATGAGTAAACCAAATTCAGGAATTATTGTCTTACAATTACATGTTTTTTCTGACTCTATTCAGCAGTGATGGTATCAGAATACTTCTTTAAACCGCAAATCCGTCAGAAATGTGCATTTCCAAGCAGCGACTCAGAACAGCTCCAGCAAACAGGATAAAGAGCAGGGACAGGAGACGGCATGAGCCGAGATTATCTCTGTGCTTTTATGACTGATGATGGGACCAAACCAGAAACTTAAAATCAACCCAGTTAAGCCAGAAAGAAAAGACTGTTGATAGGGTATTTAAAGCCTTCAAACTCATTTGAATACAGAATAAGAGATGTCTCACAAGGTGAAGCTTTCATTCCAGACGGGGTTGAGGCAACATTTGATGGTCTTGGTCTTCTGTTTGCTCTCACTCTTGGGGTCTGGGATCAGCTTGAGCTTGACGTAGGGGTCTGACAGGCCGTTGGGGTCCATGGGTACCAGGTTCTTTGCCTCTTTGACTGTTAAAGACATGATTTTAAACACACATTTAGACATGCTGAAAGGATTTTGTCCTTTTCTAGAGGACAGCAGGACTGTGAGTGTTGGTGCGAGTCCAGTTGTGTCCTAAATAACGCACATCTGACAACACTTAACAACAGTTTAGTTTGTGTTCTATAATCAATCCACTGCTGTCTGACAGAGAGAGGGGACACGTGGACGCATGTCCCACTGCTGATGTGGGTCAATCATTGGACCATTGATTGACTAATGGACTTTCCAGTTATAGTCTTCAGCAGATACAGAGTGTGTGTTTGTGTGTGTTTCAGAGGGACTAAAGTGAAGAGAGAGACCGACAGAAGGTGAGCGACTCACTGGTGACGCTGAGAGCCTCCCCGGTGATCTGGGCAGAGATGTGGATGCGTCCTCTCCTCTCGGTGTGATCCGTCCCACACAGGCTCGGGACGTTGGCCACGCACCGCTTATGGATGTTCATCATACAATCTGCATGCAGACACAAAGAAGACACATCAAGCTGAGTTTGTTTCACTCAGACAGTCCATAAAATTATAAATCTGTGCAACATGTGACACATTCAACCCTGCAAACATTTTTAAAACAACAGGACCACTCTCAGCTCGCCATGCTGCGCTAAGGATGCTACTGGATGGGCATCTGGAAGGATGTTTTTAATACTGGATGTTTTTCCAATAAAATGCGCTTTGTAACAACAAAGCTCCAAAGAGCAACAGATCTTCAGCCAGATTTTTATTTTCATGGAGTCACAGAGAAAAGAAAGACAACAGCAGTGGTCGAGATACAGAAGCACTTCTCACACATGAACAAAAAAACCATGAAAATGAGTCGGCTGAGATGCATGTGTAAATGCAAACAGTTACATTTTTACCAAAACATTTCCCTTCCCTTATGTTGCCTCTCTGACTACTCTACCCTCCCCTTGCCTGGCAGAACTCATCTTCAATGATCCACAAGCGTAATCCAGCAACTCTCCAATTTTAATACCCTGAAAAAATTCAGGGGCAGAACTGTTTCAAGAATTCTTCAGGAGTGCACGTAAAGAAACTTTCAAAAAGCAAAGTAAAGACAGAGAGCACTACAACATAGCAAGAAAACAGAGAAAAAGACTTTACTTTTTATTTGTTTAGCAGTGGTTTCAGGAGAGAAGTAACAAATGTTCCCAAAAACACCAACTTTGAAAAATTCCATTTCTGTTTTCCCCAAAAAAGTGCCAAAGTTGTAAATAAACTCAGAATCTTCTGTCATGTTTGACAAAAGCTGAAAGCCAGAGAGAGTGAGGGAAAGAGAACAGTCTGATTTTTTTAGTTTATTCGCAGGTTATAAAAAACAAAAACAATGCATGTTATTTAAAGCAAAACACCTTGCAGGGAGGATTAGACACCCAGAGAGACAAAACAAAGAGGTATCAATACACATTAAAAAACATTTCATCACATTTTTGTCATCTTAATTTGCCTTTTGAATGACAATGTAGATGTTGATTGTAGAGAAACTGGTAGTTTCTCACAAATATGTTGGCAATTTACACTACATGGACAAAAGTATTTGGCCACACCTGTTCATTATTGAATTCAGGTGTTTCTTACAGACTGGCATCAATGTAAGCACAAAAACTGTGCAGCAGGAGCTTCATGAATGGGTTTCCATGACCGAGCAGCTGCATGCAAGCCTCACATCAAGCTCAATGCCAAGTGTTGGATGGAGTGGTGCAAAGCATGCCGACACTGGACTGTGGAGCAGTGGAAACATGTTCTGTGGAGTGATGAATCAAGCTTCCCTGTTTGACAGTCAGATGGGTGAGTCTGGGTTTGGCAGATGCTGGGAGAACATTACCTGCCTGACTGCATTGTGTTAACTGTGAAGTTTAGTGGAGGAGGGATCATGGTATGGGGCTGTTCTTCAGGATTCGGACTAGGTCAATCTTAATGCCTCAGCATGCTGAGACATTCTGGACAATCCTATGCTTCCAACTTTGTGGCAACAGTTTTGAGAGGGCCCTTTTCTATTCCTACATGACTGTACCCCAGTGCACATAGCCATACTATAAATACATGGTTTGATGAGCCCTGACCTCAACACCTTCAAGCACGTTTGGGATGGACTGGAACGGAGATTGCGAGCCAGGCCTTCTCGTCCAACATCAGTGCCTGACCTCATAAATGCTCTACAGAATGAATGTAGACAAATTCCCACAAAAACACTCCAAAATCTTGTGGAAAGCCTTAAAAGAAGAGCGGAGGCCGTTAAAGCTGCAAAAAGGTACATGAAGTACCTGAATTTGTAAAGACTATCATTACAATTCCTGTTGGTGTAATGCCCAGGTGGCCTAATACTTTTGTCTATATAGTGTAGGAGCCCAGTACTTTTTCTTTTGCTCCCAAAATAGATATCCATACTATTGTCGATTTGGTTTATTTTTTGGTATTGTATTAAAGTTTTAAAATTCTGGTATCGCGTCAACTCTAGTGCAAAAAAGTCCTTATTATTCCGCCCTCCATGGTTTATTCCAAACCACTGTTTCTTGTGGTCTAACCTCATGGCTTGCCAAGACTTCTTTAATGGGACTAAAATTTCAGGAAAAATTTTAACCACTCATATTAAAAGCTTTAAATAGATAAAAGTGTGGCTGAACAAAGAGACAACACTAAACAAACATGTTTAAAAAACTTAGATTCTGCAGCCCTGAGAGTTGTCTGCATGCAGACATCATATTTTGCTCTGTGTGATTGATTACATGTACATTTTGGTACATTTCAGTAACTTAACACATTATAGTGGAAAAAAAAAGCTTTATTATCCCAGGAAAAAGAGAAGAATAAGTCGAGATCTCAAGAAAACAGCAAATTTATACCAATTATCACAGGTGCAAAACACATAAATAGATATGTGTTTGCTAAGCGCTTTCATTTATGAAAGACTTTTGAGAACAGCTGAACCAATGATCTGAACAGTGTAGGTTTTCTGCCCTCTTTGTTCTCATGCTATGTCTTGTTTTGACTCACTGGTTCCTGTAAGGTATCACTGTTCGCCTATTTCAGACAAAGCTGACCAAATCCTTGTATGTGTGAATTTAGCTTTGAAATAAATCAACCAATCAGAGCAGCTCAAACGAGGAGAGACACTGAGAAGAATTCAATCAGACTTGAGTTTTGTTTTCGTCTCAGATCTGAGAAAAGTGACTGTGACAGGGATATTTCTAAAATAGCTGTGAACCTGGAATGACCCTCATTAATACAGTATTTATTTTAGTTCATAAAGGACATTCTTAGAAGAAATTTTTTTAGTAATTCCTCTTTGTTGGATAAATATCAAGGTGAAGAACTAAATATGTATTGTTATTTTTTCATGCACAAATGTGCACAAAATATAATTGCATTAACTCCTGAACTAATTTAGTATGATTCAGATAACTGTGTCTTTATGGTGAAGAAAATACCAAAGCCCTCTTTGTGTAGTTCCTCAGTTTGTCCACTGGAGGTCAGACTTCTCTGGCATACAAATTTCACTACACTCAGAGGAAGTGCAGAAAAAGTAGACATCCAGCACTTCAACATCAGATTTATCACTGTGATTCTGTTATCAATGGAACTATGTGAGAGATTATCATTTTATTTCATTTTAATGTTACAATAAATTTAAAATATCTCTCTGTATTCATATATCACTGTAGACAAGACATTACATCCCATTGCTAAAATCAACACTTTTCAGGGAAATTTTAAAAAAATGTATTCTTCAGATAATTTAACACTGAAAAATGGGGGTGGCAGGTTTTAGCCTACACCAGCGTAATTCTTGGGTTATATGTAAGGTTAGATTTTTGTATTTTTTTTGAAGGCATGACACATGATGACAAGAAAAAATGTTTACCTACAAAGGTAAAAATTTCAGCAAAATAAGTTAGCCCCAGTCTTATTTTAATAAAAATACTTGATATTAAAACGCTAACTTGTTCTTTTGAACCATGGCTCAAGTTCAAAGAGAGAGGAAGACTTATTTTCAACTGGATTATTTGATCAATGTATGATTTCTGTTTCAAAAAGGAAACAAAGAACGTCCAAAATTTCCACAGACTGCTCATGTGGTTTCATACATTAGAATTTATTAGTTAATGCTACGAACTGTGACCATTGTAAAACCGAGACTCTTTTTGGGGTTTTTAAAGATTCTGCTATGATTGATAGCAATACTTCTGCAGCAAAACCAAACCAAACCCTGCTTATATTCGATTTGAGATATTTGTAAAGATGAAATTATCAGCCTCTCCCATGAAAATGTCATTTTCTAAAAGTATTTTCCAAGGATTTTAACACAGCTTTTCCAAACATCCAAGATTATTTTTACATACACAAAAAAAATATTTCACTAAAACAAAAAACTACCAGGGTCTAAATTATTACTCCTCCTGATGCTAATAGTCAATAGTGTCTCCTTGTTAATGGAAAACAGCCTGGAGTTTTTTGCTGTAGTTTTAGTCCCAGACTCGTCTCCTGAGGAATCCAAGCCCATTCTTCTTAGGTGGATCTCTCAGGCTCCTCCAGATTTTATGGTCTTCTGGCATGGACCTTGGCCTTCAGTTCACCCCACACATTTTCAGTGGAATTCAAGTCAGGGCTTTGAGCAGGCGGGTCAGTAAGGCTCACTTTGGTCTTCTGAATGCAGTAGTTCACCAGGAGCCACTTACGTTTTGGGTCATTGTAGTGTTTAAAGACAAAGCGACGAACTGTGTTCCCAGTTCCAGATGTGCCGAAGCTTCCCCACAACAAAATACTCCCACTGCTGTGCTTCACTGTGGGGACGTGTTCTTCTCTTTTCTCCAAACATAATCAACGTCTCTGTGGCCAAAGAGCTCTAGTTTGGTCTCATCTGACCAAAGGACATGCTTCCAGTATGCAGAATTCTTCTCCAGGTTGTCCTTACCAGACTTCAGTCTGGCTTGAAGATGTCTCTTCTGTGTTTTTTCTTGGTCCAGTCCTGTGCAGGGCTCTAGTGATGGTCTTCTTTAAGACTACAATTCCTGACTTGGCTAAGTCCTTCACTAGTGTCTTGGCAGTTGTTCTGGGGTCTTTAGACACATCTCTCACTGGTTTTCTTTCCAGGGTCTTTGAAATCTTTCTCTTCCTACCTCTGTCAGGCTCGTTCTGGACTGTGTGGCTCTCTTTGAATTTCTTGATGATATTTCTTACTCCAGTTCTTGACACTTGAAAATGCTGTGATAAATTTGCAAATCCTCCTCCCCTGTGAGCATCAACCATTCTTGTACTCAAGTCTAAACTGACTGATTTGTTTTTTTTTCAAGATGATTTCTCAGTAAAAGCTCAAACCTTTACTAAAGTTTTTATACTGTATTTGAACTGGGAAATAATAAGAAAAAAGTCTACACGCACATCCAAACCTAGGTGGGCAGGTGCTGAGCCGAAAAGGAGACTAACAGAGAACAGAAAGATGTCTCGCACACTGCAGGGCTCCAAAAATATAATTATTTATCATTATTTATTTATTTTACATTGGTGCAATAAATAATTATATTTTTGGAGCCCTGCAGTGTGCGAGACGTCTTTCTGTTCTCTGTTAAACTGGGAAATAACTCTTGGTTTTATCTTGACTTTACAAGGTTTGAGCATTGCAAAGTTAAAATACATCATTGCACAACAGTGGTTTTTGCTATGGCTCAACAAAAAGGTCATTTCTAAAGGGGATAATAATCAGACCCTGGTAGTTTCTGATTTTGTGAAAGAATTTAGTTTCTGTGTCCAAAGTAAAATAATGTAAGCATCTAAAATAAAACTAGGATGTTTGAAAATGCTTGTTGAATTTGTTTTCTCTCTTTAACAGCACTTTGGAAATACTTAAAAAAAATGAACTTTTCATAGGGGGGCTAATAGTTTCATCCTTATCTGGGTCATATAAATAATAAGGTTGCATTATAGGTTTATATGTTAATGTTAATGCCGTGTCAGGACCCCAAAGTTGGTCACAGAGCTGTTTTCAGTAGATAACATCGGTGCAAAACAAAACAGGGCAAAAAGTCTGTGAAATATCAAAGCTCTTTGTAGATACACATGCATTTCTCTATTTTATGCAGAATTCCCCTGATTTCAAGTAAATTTTGTTTGTTTTCTTTTTAATGTGGACCTATGTAACTGGGTATCTTGGGATAACAAAGCTGATTTTCTGATGACAAACAGTTAAATTCTCTACCACTAGAAAAATTTTACGTTATTACAGGACATAGAGTGAAATTAAATCTACCATGCATGTCCTCTTTAGGACTTCTTTAATGATGTGCTTTTTATACAGGTTGAAAAGCTTCAAATTTTCCATTACATAAATCTGAGTGGTTATTTTTTTCTTGTAGATTTTGGTTGTGATATCTCATTGAGGAGGAGGTGGTGGAGCCTGAGGCTAGACCAGTTGAGAGACTCTGATTTAGACCACACGATAACCAGAAATAAGACGACATTTTAAAAAGGAGGAATTTCCCTTTTAGGGTTTTGTAACAGAACTCAGACAGAAATGTAAAGTAGACGTGGTCTGACTCAGAGGACTGTGCACTTGCTTCCTTTGACTGAGAAACCTCAAACATTAAAAAAAAATCCTTACTTCTCAGAGGGAGACGGTCATATTGTTGCTGTTTTAATGTCGGTGTTTCTCTCAGCCATGAAATGTCACGCTTTGTTTGTCGTCGGCCAAGCGGTGATACTCGGAGCTAAACTGTACTAACTTTGATACTTTCTCTTTTCTCATTGTGTAAAAGTGTGAAAACAATACAAGAGCTTCATAATACAAGACAAAGCATGCAAACATAGCGTAGGAGGAAGATAAACTTAAATACTAACCACAGGAGTATGGAAAATGTGTTGAAGAGAGCCTGATGATCACTGAGATGCCAGATCTACTGCATTCTTGTTTCTCCCTCATATTCAAGCTAATGTTAAAGATTTTTAAACAACTCATATCTAGTCATCAAACTGGTGACACACTCATGTCTGCAGTTGCATTATTTAGAGCAAATTCTGAACGTAGAGCTGGCGTCTGGTGGTTATACCCTCTGTGAGGTAAACGATTGCTGGACAATGAAAGTGCAGGTCAAGAAGAAGAGCTGGGGCAGGTTTTTGGTGCATGGTGGTGTGCTTTAAAGAAGCTACTACTCATAGCCTCCAGTAATATGACTGCACGGAGGGCCACAGCCAGACTTGAGCCCAGGCCGTCTGTGTACATAGGGCGTGACCTACTAGCCAGAACATCTGCACCCCCTAAATGAGTAATGTTATTTAGTTCAGTGGTTCTCATGTGGTGGGTTAGGAACCTAAAGTGGGCTGCAAAGCTCTTTCCAGTGGGCCCAGAGAGCCTGGAAAAAAATGTGGCCAAAAAGTCTAAGAAGTACTAGTCTAACAATAACAATTCTAAAGATTTAACCATAAAAATCTACTGTTTAAGGATAAGAAAGCTGCTTTTACCAAAAAAAAAAACAAAACAAAACAAAAAACAAGGCAGTTCCTAAAGATAGTATACTGTAAAAGTATAACCCTGACTTGTCTCCTCTTAAGTTAATGCAAACAGCTGAAAAAAGGGCTGTCTTATTAAAAAAAAAAAAAAAAAAAAAACTGTTTAAAACATATAGATGGCAATTTGTCCATTGTCTACAATGCAGTTCTTGCACCCCAGGGGGTGGCTCCACGAGTGTATAATTTCATGTGAAAGCTATGAAAATGGACAAGGTCACTATGATCTCACAATATGTAAAGTCCTCATGACCTTTTACCTCCAAAATCAGCTTTCAGTTCAATCTCAAATCCAGCTGTAGGTCTAAGAAAATCCCTCACTGTGTTCCCAAAATACTGCGCTCAACAGATTGGAGGTCACAGTGATTGCAGGGAGAGTGGACGTTTCTGCAAAGTTTGAAGAAAATCCCTCGAAGTGTTCTTGAGGAACACTATATGAACAAAACTATTTGGCCACACCAATAAACGATTAAAATCAGGAGTCTCAGTCAGACTGAAGTTGGACAGAAGTATTTAAAATCAAGCACCTAGCCATGCAGTCTCCATTTGCAAACATATGCAATACTGACTGGGTTGTTCTGAAGAGCTCAGTGACTTCAAGTCTGGTACTGTGATGGATGCCATCTCTGCTGGATATTCTACAGTCAACTGTGAGCGATATTATCAAAAAGTGGAACAACAGCAACTCAGCCGCTCAGTCAATGAAAGCTAAGGCAAACGGTCAGAAAAGTCTGGGTTTGGCGGATGCTGGGAGAATGCTCTTTGTTTTTCAGGGCTTGGACTAGTCCTCTTATCTCCAGTGAAGGCCAGTCTTAACTCTTAAGCATACCAAGACATTTTGGACAACGCAATACTTCCAACTTTTTGCCAGCAGCTTGGGGACAGCCCTCTTCTATCTCAACATGACTGTGCCCCAGTGCACAAGGCAAGGACTATAAAGACATGGTTTGGTGTGGAAGAACTTGACTGGCCCCTCAATCCCATCGAGCATCTTCGGGATGAGCTGGAATGGAGACTGTGAGCTAAGCCTTACATCAGTGCCTGACCTCATAAATGCTCTACAAAATGATTGTGCAAAGAAACTCAAAAATCTTGAGGAAAGCCTTCTAAGAAGAGTAGAGGCTGTTATAGCTACAAAAGAGGGAGCAACACCATAATAAAGTTTCTGTATTTAATTTCATTTTCAATGTCATTCCAGTCCCTGCTGGCGAAATGGTCAGGCGGGCAAATATTTTTGTCCATGTAGTGTATCATCTTCACACAAATGGCCCAGACGGATGGACAACCTGAAAACAAAAAGCCTCTGACTCTGGCTCTCGCCTGCACCGATGCCTAAACATTTCATTTGGTCATATGAATAAAATTTAACCTAAAAAAAATTTAACCTAATTTAACCTGACGAGACTTCTGTGTGTTGTTGAGATACTCTGCTCGTTTTGAGAGACATCACCACGCTTTCTCCTTGTCTGCTGCAGAGTCTATAAACACAGGTACAAGGAGGAACTGTTTACTTGATAAACAATGTTGATGGCTGTTGGAGTCAAAGATAACTCTCTGTTTGTGTGTTTGTTGCCAACAACATGCAAATAGTCAGCAATAAATTGAACATGACAGCAACACAGTAAAGAGTCTTCAATCACGGTTGTGAGCGGCTGATGATATCTCTGCAGCTGTCATTCAGCTGATCCTATCTGTTTAAGCGATTATTATGACTCATGACCGTGTTGATTATTGTAAATGATGGATGTGGTCTAAATTTAGAGTTGAAACATTCTCAACAGCCCACAAGTCACAAACTACACGCTGTTTTTAAAACTATAAATCAAAAGTGTATTCTTTACATTGGTATATCAGTGATTCCTAAATGTAATGTGTGCTTCTCGTAGGGGCAGCCTGTCTGATGAATGTGTTGTCGACGATGAATCTTCAAGAAATGCCACGGCGAAAAATATACGATGAGTCATACCTCACCATCTGCTTCACCTATACAACAGGTTATAATTAAGAGAGCCGACAGTGTGGTGTGCCTCAAAGTATTATCATCTGACAGCATGAAGCTGAACCAGTAAAGACGCCTCAGAGACCTCCGAGTTTTATAAAAATCTGTTAAAAGCAGCGTATGGTTAACCTGACACACCAGATGGACTTCTGCACATATCCAAGGCATCGGATATATTTTATTTCACATCCATCTGGGCAGCATCCTATAGACAGGGACACCCCTATTAATGATACACTAACTGGGCAAAGCTAATTGGATTGGCCAAATCCCATGTCTGTTAGGCAGAGGCTGACCAAACCAATCAGTGCCATTTAGGGAGAAAGAGGAAGTAGCTAATAGCTAAAGCTATGGGTGTGGTTTAGTTGTACTGCAAGCCTGTAAACAAAGGCAGCCAGTGAATAGAGTAGCATGGATGAAGCTATACTTGCAGCTTTATCAAGACTGGGCAGCATTTCCTTATTAAAACACTGACACTGACAGTAAACAACGATAACAGCTGTATATTGAGCTGCAAGAGGTGGTTTCTACATCGAGAAATACTATCAAAAAAGGTCATGTTGTGAGCTGATGACGACTATGCCAAGCATTCAAAGTGTAAAAATATAAGCACTCTTTATTACTGAGTCACTTTTGTGTCCTGAAACTAGAGGTGGGAATCTTTGGGCATCTCGCGTTTCGATTCGATTACAATTCATAGGGCTACGATTCGATTCTTGATTGATCATCAATGCATTTTGATGCACTTGTTTTTTTTTTTAACATTTCTGTTGTTCTCACTGTGTCTGACATAATAAAAACATTACATTTGTGTTTAGAGAAAAAGACATAAATTAAATTTTCCCTATCCTCTAATGGGAGATGTGTGAAAACTGGAAAGTCACAATTGCACTGAACCAAAGGTATTAGCATCCTTTCCTTGTAACACATCTGAAATTACAAACATAAAAGTGTCCATTTTCACACATGAACAACTGGTAATCCAAATCTCGCTGTTACGTGCTGCGTGTCAGAGTTCTACCTTTTTGTTCCTGCTATTCCACAGTATTAAATAATTTAAATAATTGATTATTATCAATATTTGGACATTTATAAATCGATTCAGAATCGTCCTCCTCCACATCACGATGCATACAAGAATTGATTCTTCATTTGGTGTCAGTTTGACTTTTCAAATGTAGATTACATACAGCAAAGAATGGAGGAAAAGAAACTTATGGAAGCTGGATGCTCAAAACCTGTTGCGTGTTTGCATGGTTATGATTACATCTACATCAGTTGCCTTGATAATTTTGAACAAAAGACGAAGGCAACTGATGACAGTTCAGAGGCAAAGTCCGTATGTATGGCAAAAGCCACGTTTAAGTATGATGTTAAGAAAAGTCTCGTCTCCTCTTCTGTCCACACGTACCGCGCCATGTTGTCTCGGAGTGAACTGGTCATGTGACACCATACGTTCACCCTGTGACTTCTAAATGAGGAAAAAGTGTTTCCATTGCACTTTTGCGATACACCTCTATATCCAAACATCTTAAAAACCTCCTCATGAGAGCATAAAAACTTTTTGCGATATTTGAGAGCTTTTTTGAAATTCAGGTATTTCCATTACCAGTTTTTCATTGCGCTATTTAGATTTTGCGCATTTCTAAGGCTAATAGAAACACAGCTTCTGTTTCAATTAAAGCCATGTTTTTGATCAAATGAGGATTTTTTTATGCGTTAAAGGGTCTGCTAGCTCTCATTGGTTGTTGTGGGTATTCTGTCAGAGGCATTACAACATGTTTGATAACAACGATTCGAAGTCTGGGAGGCTATGAGGCGATTTGGAGCACTAAAACAATTGCACTGATTACAGACTTAAGGATTTTTCAAATCATGTAGTGTGTTGCCATCCTTGCGTAGATTCATGTTGATATCTGTATCAGAAAAATGAGTTTGGAAATATTGGCTTAATGGATGTGAGCTGGCAGCCTGGGTTCAAATCTGCCCTGTCACACCTTTATGGCATGCCATTTCCCGCACTCTCTGCCCAGTTTACACACTTCTGTATTTGAACAAAGGCAAATAAAGTCCAAAAATAAACCTTAAAGGCAAACATCTGATCAGGAGGACAAGATGGACAGAGATCCGGGCAGCAGGTCATCAAAAATCAGTTTTGCACACCGCTTGTCTCTTAACAAAAGCTTTAATTTAAGCCACATGTTTGAACTGCAGTCATACACTAAGTTTATGTACGTACGGTCACATTTCATGCCCTGGTGAATCAGCCCGTAGAGAAGAGATCCACAGTGGTCGCAGAATGTCGGGCTGGAGTAAGTGTGGACCTTAAACTTGTGTTTACTTCGAGGATCCTGCAGAGACACAGACACAGAGACCAGAATTCATTCATTGCATAAAAAAATCCAAACAGCAATCATTTTATGATGAAGTTTTAAACATTTAAAGAGAGTTTTTGTTAGTGGGACAACTAAATTATAAAGAAAAGAATAAATATCTGTTGTTCCTGCTAGTTTTAATGATGCCATGCCTCATGTAAAGCTGTTGTATAAAGGTAATATCACACTCAAATTTGTGCCATTG
The DNA here is from genome assembly GCF_018320785.1 of Cheilinus undulatus. Classification (NCBI taxonomy): domain Eukaryota; kingdom Metazoa; phylum Chordata; class Actinopteri; order Labriformes; family Labridae; genus Cheilinus; species Cheilinus undulatus. Next base: position 43,987,987 of record NC_054868.1, read on the forward strand.
TAGTGAGTAATCTTTGCTAATGGAACAGCACTCCCCCTCCGGGAATGACTGAATAATGGTCTTCTATTTTAACAGAGAAATTCTTTTAATAGTTGCTTCGTTATAACAGAGATCAGAGTTAAATAACACAGATCAGATGTTAAATAACTGAGAGAAATCAAACCACTGATGGAAGAAAACCGAGAGACAATAAAACAGATTTTGTGATGTAACAAAGAAAGAAAGGCAGAGGAGTTAGAGATTAATAAACATCAGTCATATGACTTTAGATCCATGCTGACTCACAACTTGGTGTGCGTGGTTGTGTTTTGTTTGTGTGTGTGTGTGTGTGTGTGAGAATGAGAGATACTGGCTCATTAACCTGAGGCAGCCAGGCAGCACATTTTCTCCTCACTGACATGTCTCTGTGTGATTGTGGGCTGACAGCTCAGCAGGAGAGAGGACAAGAGGTTACATCTGTGTGTGTCGGTGTGAGCGTTCATCAGGCAGCAGTTACAGGAACTACATGGAAGTTCACTCACACCAAAAAAACAAATGCTGACCTTGCTAATGTTATAAATGAACCGTGAACAGGAAACAATCACTAACCGTGAGTGTTATAAACATTAAAGTTTCACACGAGAGGAGTCTTGGGATTTTTATCTTCTTCTTTTTTTATTAATATCATTACTACTGCCAAGACTCTTTTATAATTCATTACTTTATTGAGACACTATTGATACTTGTGCTTGAACAAAAGACTCGAGGGCATTACGTCTAAAAAAAACAGGTGCTGTTTTAGTTGCTAACTCCAGTAATCCCAATAATAACTCCAGTAATCCTACTATTGTGACCTTTTAACTTGGCTGACTTAATATTATTTATCTGCCAGTCGGTATAATGTATGGACAGAAAACAAGTCAAATATTCTTTTTCATGCATGCATGGTATAACTCTCGTGACACTGCCTCGAGTTTATGGAGGAGGAAAATGAAAACGGCAGTGGGGGTCAAATCCAGACATTTTGTAAGGGTTGGAGCTATACACACTACTTTGACTTTCTTGCACAAAAGGAAAACAATGTTAGGGTTAAGTGTAAACTGTGCCAAGGCTTTCAACAACTTTCTGCTGCTGTGAACTCAACATCAACTCTTTCCAAGCACCTGAAAGGCAACCTGCCAACATGAAGCTTTAGCTTTGCTTTAGTAGCTTAAACCACCAGATCCTCAGAGAGGCTCCTGATATGAGCATGGTGCCTGTAAAAAATATTCACCCCTTTTATTGATTTTATAAATCAGTCATGGTCAATGTAATTTGGCTGTTAAGACAAAAAATGCAAAAAAATGCAAAAAAAACAAAAACAAAAAACAACAACAACTCTTCTGTTGAGGGGAAAACAGATTTCTACAAAGTAATGTCAATTAAACAAAAATATTTGAATGCATAAATATTCGCACCCCTCTTGTCAGTATTTAATAGATGAACCTTTGGCTACAATCACAGCACTGTCTGTGTGGGTAGGCCTCAGTTGTACACTGCAATTTTACTCCATTCTTCTTTGCAAAACTGCTCAAACTCTGTCAGATTGCACAGGGATCAAGCATGAACAACCCTTTTCAAGTCCAGCCACTAATTCTTTATTGGATTGAGGTCTGGGCTCTGACTCGGCCACTCCAGATCATTCCCTTTGCTGTCTTTTAACCATTTCTGTGTAGCTTCTGCAGTATACTTACTGGAAAATAAGCTGTACTTCTCTTGCAGAGTGAATAAGCTTGTCCTCCAGGATTTTCCTGTATTTTGGTGGGGATGGTGTGTTTGTTTTGATGTGCAGTGTTCAGTGTCCGCCTAACGTCCCCCATCTTGTCTTATGGACAAAAAAGCACCATTTTGGTCTCATTAGACTAAAGCCTCTTCTTTCACTTCACAATGGAGTCTCCCACATGCCTTTATTGAACTCTAGTCAAAATTTTATACTAGAAAGAAATCTTAGAAATGAGAAATCTTTAGCAGCCTGTCATGGAAAAGCCACCTATCATAGAGCTGCTGGAGCACACAAGGGACATGCTCCTACTTTTTTACTCCAGGTGAGGAAAATCTTTGCAGGCATTTAATCCAGATTAAATTTAGATTTATGTACTCACAAAACCAGCGATCGTTCAGTGAAGATTCTGCACCAGAAGATCACTGATTTCAGAAGTGCTCTGGTATCAGTTTGATAGTTTGAAGTTTTCTTCAGCAGTGGCTTTCTCTCTCCACTCTCCCATAAAGCTTTGACTGGTCAAAGACCCAGGCAGCAGTTGTTTTATGCAGTCTCTAAATCTTGTAACTCCTTCAGTAGTCATACAGTAGGTGTCTTGGTGGCCTCTCTCACTTGTGTAGACGGACTGATCTATGCAGATTTAAAACTAATTTCATCTCCCAAACAGCTGTATTACCTAAACTATAGCTATATTTGAAAAAGTAATCTCATTCATAAAAGATTAAAAAAAATCACCACCATCTCAGTGATGTTATTTATATAGAACATTTCACACATTGCTGAAAATAAACCCCCTCTCTGCCTCCTTCTCTCATCCACCGTGGTCCCTACAATCTCAGCCTCTAGCAGCCTGTCAGCAGGGCACAGTGTGAGAAATCTTAGCAGTCTGTCACAGAAAAGCCGCCGATTATAGAGCTGCTGGAGTGCATCAGAGCCATGCTCCTACATTTTTTTTCTCCAAGTGAGGAAATAAAACCTTTGCAGTTCACTTAATCCAGATTAAATTCAGATTTTTGTATACAGAGATCATTGGTTTCCAAATTGCTTTTGTATCTGTTTGTAATCTAAGTAGTATTGCTATATCAGGTTCAGCAAGCTCTGGCTGTATGCAGAAAAACACTCTATATGGAGGGCAGAGGAGCAGAAAGCACCATCTGTAGAGCAACGCTTGATCAGACATCTTGTATCTCTGCCACTTGCTAAACCAGAAGTTTCAAACCTTCACTCAGAGAGACTTGAATCAAATTAAGATTCCACATAAAGACACTCAAACATCATCTGCATACGCAGCAACTTTTCTTAAAGCCTGGCTCACACTTAAAGATTTTAAAATGTAAACAGATATTAAAACAATAAAACCCTACATACAATGAAAAATAATGGTAGACTGAACTATTTTCTTTCTAATAGTATTTGAATTGTTATGATATGACCAAAAGAGCATACGACTTAAAATCTCTCTGTCAGTGCCTTTAGATTTACTAGCTTGAAGGACAGCTGGCAGGAAGAGCTGGCCGACATAGCAACAAAGCTTTAAGACTACTTTTACTGAAAATGACAGAACAAAAGGCTACATGCTTCAGATACATCTTAAAGAAGTCCATCATCAGCATGAATCATACATTGTTCTGTGTGTATTCTGTGTCTTCAGTGGCACAATGAACGATGGAGAAGTTAAATGAGCCAGCTGGAGTTCAGTTCGTCTATGAATAAAGAAAAATATCCACAGTTAAAATACCAACGCACCAGGCAGCAGGCGCACCTGGCTTTTAAAGTGAAAGCTGAATTTGAATTCACTAGCCACACCCATCAGTATGGAAAGGGTTACAAGGCCACTCCTAAGGCTTTGAGACTCCAGTGAACCAGGGTGAGAGCCATTATCCACAAACGGAGACAACTTGGCTCAGAGGCGAACTTTCCCAAAATTACTCCAAGAGCACATCGACAACTCATCCAGGATGTCACCGAAGAACCCAGGAAAACATTTTAAGACCTGCAGGAATCATCTGATTCAGTTAAGGTCAGAGGTCATGATTCAACAATAAGAAAGAGACTGGGCAAAAACGGCAGCCATGGGAGATGTCCAAGGTGAAAACCACTGCTAAACAAAAAGCACAAAGGCTCGTCTTACGTTTGACAAAAAACTAGGGATGTTTGGATACGATACCGATACCAAGGTGTTGGGTATCGGCCGATACCGAGTACTGATCCGATACCAGCGTGAACTTTCTGGGCTGACTGTACAGACTAGCAAATTATTTTAGACCTATATTTGACTCAGAACATGGCTCAACAAATAGAATCATAATGTACAGCATCGTGACCCTAAAGTTGTTTTTCTGCTGATTATTAAATTTTACTCTTAAATAATAAAATAATAATACAGGGGGCTTTATCACAGGCTCTCTCTCTCTCTCTCCCATGCTCTACTCAGGCACCATGACGTGATTACGGGACAGCCTGCAACTGGCTGACAGACCCAAACAAATATAGTGGTTAGTATTTGAGTTAGCATTCAGGCTAACAGTAATAAATGATTGAAATTCTATTAAAGTAGATAAAAAGACGTTCAATATCGGGTGTACTGGTGTGGATTTAATCATTATAGTCCCCAAAAGTCACATAAGCTCCATACTTGCTGAAAAAGCTGCAGCGAACTGCATGGCTAAACGAAGCAAAATATAAAGCTAAACCAAACAGTATCACATCGGTGCATAAACTTGTGTACTCACTGATACCAATACCTGCATATTAAGCAGAATCGGATGTATTTCCAATACTGGTATAGATATCAGAACAACCCTACAAAAAATATCTTGATGACCCCCAGTACTTTAGGAAAAATATTCTGTGGACTGATGAGACAAAAGTTGATTTTTCTGGAGGGTGTGTGCCCCATTACATCTGGGGTAAAACCAACACAGCATTTCATAAAAAGAGCCAACAGTCAAAGAAGGTGGTGGCAGTGTGATGGTCTTGGGCTGCTTTGCTGCTTCCAGACCTGGACGATTTGCTGTAATTGATGGAACCATGAATTGTGGTCTCTAAAAGTTTTGGAGTAAGTTTTAGAGTAAGTCTTGATGGCTTTTACCCCTAATAAATGAAATCATTAATTAAAAACTGCATATTTTTATTTACTCGGGTTATCTTTGTCTAATATTAAAATGTGCTGGATGATCTAAAACATTTAAGTGTGGCAAATATGCAAATCCAACTCTTAATCCAACTCTTTTTGTGCTGCCCCTCAGATTTTGCACTGTTTAACTATCACAATGGGGCCCTAAATGTCGACCCCCCCTCAGAGTAGCTCCTTTTTTAATATGCATGTATTTGTTTGTGTTGTGTGCATGTTTTGAGTGAACCGTCTCTCTACTCACATCAGAGGCAGGTCCTTTGTCGGCCCCCGGACAGGAGAAGGTGACAAATTCATGACAGCGCTTATGGACCACGAAACAGCACACTGTAGAGGGAGTGAAGGGAGAGAAAAAAGTAAATGTCAACTCAGGCTTCCTTGCAAAGCCAAATAAGGCGACACACAAAAGCAACAAAGAGATGAATCAATATGTCAATTATGTGGCATTAGTCATTGCACAATAGGCCTCTCATATTTCAGCAGCTCCCTTTTGCTCCTTCCTTGCAGTCGACACCTATATTTAGTTTTATTTGCTTCAGTTTAGAAGAATTTATATTTAACCACAGACGGCATGGTGGGATATTTCATGATCACGGCCAATATCGCTGAAGCTGCTGCAGGAAACTTACAACAGAGGCCGATCCAAAAGACAGCAGGAGATTTCACTGCTTGATGTCTAAATCATTCAGAACACTGTACGACCAAAATAAATATCCTGCATGGAGGTTTTTGGAGAATGCATGGGACAACAGTGTATCACAGCAGATCTAACCAGAGATCAGGAAAAGCATTTTATCTGTGGTACCAAAAATCCTCTGGTGACGGACTTCTACATCCAACTGAATAACAAGTTTGTGATTTGGCTATTTTTCAAGATCCTTGAATTTAATAGATTTTCAGCAAAAGCACCAGATAGAGAGCTTATGCACTCTTCAACGTTTAATATACCAATTCTTGTCTCCATAACTGTATAAAAAAGCCCTGATGTAAAGCCCTGATGACTTCAAATTCAATTTTTTCTTTCAGGTAAATGTCGACACAATTATATATACTGAAAGTTCAGATTCAATTCTGTGGTTTTCAGATGAAAAAGAAAAATAACATGATGAATACTCATGAGTTTGTCAGACATTTCAGAAAGACAATACAATGTGACAAAAACTGACCAATTTAAAACTTTAAAAATTTTCAGATCTGGACGACGTGTATTGCTCACTGAACCCTAACCCTAGAAAAATCTAAAGAGATTATAACTAATTATATTAGACCAGTGTTTCTCAAATGGTGTGCCTTATGGAAAGTCTAGGAATGCCTTGAGAATTTGCACAACCATGCATGACTCAATTGTACAGCAACTCAAGATACTTTCATGTGTTTTCACAGGTATTTTTTGATCCTATCACTGATTAAGATAACAATTGTTACGATAATATCATTTTAAAACTTGCATTATTATTAAGTATCAAAAAATCAGACAACCTCTTATGAAGGTAATTTTTTTGTGTGGTATTTCTGGTATTTTCTAGCTTTGCCTTTATTTCATATGTACATATTTTTGGATAATTAGGTGTAAAAATCCCTTAAAATGTGTGCAAAAAGTTTTGGATTAGCAGCAGAAGATTGCTTTAATTAACAACTGTGACTAAAGCAGATGTAGCTAAAATGTATGTTGCAAAAATAAACATTTTAGAGTGTCTTTGTGTACTCCAGTTGTTCCCAAATGGTGAAGGCCAGGAATGTCTAGGTGTGTGTTGTAGATATAAATAACCATGCATTATCATCATGTCAAAGAAAAAAATTTGCATGAATATGGAGAAAGTGTGCCCTGAGATTTTGTCTCAATCGAAGGTGTGCTTTGGGCAAAAAAATGTTTGACTAAGGGTCAGCCAACGCGTTTAACCACAGAGTTAATGATTAAAGTCCATGTAAGGCAATGAGAAATATGATACAATGTATTTAAGGTATTTTAAACAAAAGAAGACAGAGTTATTCACCACTATACCAAATTTAAGAAGTGAAAAACATCTACAAGTATATAAAATTAAGTTTAAAAAAAAAACAGAAGCAATAACATCTGCCACAGCCAGAATCAGATTCATGTCTTAACATGCTGATTGTTCTGTGCTGAAAATGTGAGTTTATTTTAACAATGTGCATGTGAACACTTGCTCAGGCCTCCTACTGTTTTAGCTGATTTGCATTCTTATTTCAGATATTCAGGCTGTGCTGAGCTGCTGCTGCCACATTTCCTGGCGTAGCTCTTTCAAAATAAAGGTCTTTTATTTGCATGTGAAGTGGGACTGTCTTTAGTAGAAAGTCTTTACTGTTGGAAGCACTGAATATTATCTAGAGGCCGGCTCAGACTACACAAATTCAGCCAGATTTCAGTCCGACTGCAATGTTGCAACTCATCATCAAAGCTTGGGCTTGATTTAGAGCTTCGGGAACAACAAACACTCTAGTAGTGTGACATAATCAACGACGAGTCGAAGACGCTGTAACTAGGTCTGAAATCCACCATTATCATACCAAATCTGTTGATCTTCTTCAAAGTCCATTCTACAGAGCAAGCCTCGGACAGTTTTCAGTCAGGTCTAGAGGCCCAGTAATCTGAAACAGATTTTCTGCCTCTCTCTGCAGTCACACTTCAATTTCTGGTTTTGGAAGAGCTCAGCAAACGCCTCTAAGTGCACATAGGAAACTTTAAAAGCATTGTGTTTAAGGATGCAACGATTCGTTGCCGTTGGCAGCGATAATCAATGATGACTTCTGTCCCCAACAAATTTATATTGTCAATGATTCGTTTGTTGCGTCTGTGCACCTTTTAATGCAGCGTGTTGCTTGTGTTTACAAAACATTATTTTCTCAAGCTGAGATGCTTAGGAGTGAGCCATCTGTCATTCATACTATCTCTGTTGGACATGCTCAACAGTGATAGACAGGAAAAGAAAAACAGAGAGAAATAGCAGCACCTGATGCAACATCTGCACGTCCTAACACTTCGAAAGTCTGGGAATATTTCACTGTTCATGGTTCAAAAAGAAAGATTGCTTGTAAACAAGACGAGGTTAAAATGTAGCACATGGCTGACCGCAACTATCTGGGATGCCTGTTGAAATGCCTGACTGAAATGTGTGTTCTGGCTGAGTGAATTAGTCATGATTGTTAGTATTTTATTATTTTTAGCCAAAATCATACTAAGTAGGTATTGAAATGTAAAAAGCTACATGTTGCCCTGTCTGTGTCTCCTTCTGTGTGTGTGGAAATGAAACGTGAACAGCGTCACCCCCTTCCCTCCTGCTTTTGTTCTACCGCATCTGATTGGTTAAACACAGACACACATCGACTCAGCTGAGGCGCTCTTCTTTGCTATTACTGTGCGAATGGAAGACAGCACTACAAGAAAAGAGCACAAACCTCTCCTCTGCACAAGACAAGCTGTCAGTGTGGCTCTGTACCCTGGTTTCAACAAGAACAGCGGTCCAGGTCGGAGTAAACTGCAGCGGTCCTACTGCGACATCCAAGCTTAAAGCTAACAGCGGACTAAACGGGACAAGCCCACCACCATGATTGCCAAAACAGACCGGGAGTGGAGAGAGAACATTATTGTCTGTCACAGAAAGCTTTCAGTGTTGCTCTCTGTGCTTGTTTGGATTTAGACACGTAGTCTGGCTCAGACAAAAGCGCAGCTGCGACTCAGTCCCAGCTAATGACTAGCAGGCCTGCTAGAGTCAGCTGGGACACAACTCATTAGCTGTATACAACAACTAGCCCTTTCCCCATAAATATCACACTGTCATGCCAAAGCGGGGCAGCAGTAGAGCGACAACATTGTTTTCTGTCAAAGAAAGCTTTCCGTGTTGCTCTCAGTGCTAACTGTGATGAAGAAATGTGTTGGTCTGGCTAAGGCTGAGCTAACGTTCGGCTAGTAGCCATACAAGCACAAAAAGAAACCCTTTCCCCTTTAACTATCACACGCTAAAGAGGTTTGGCAGAAGTGCAAAAACACTCTCTGTTACAGAAAGCTTTAAGTGTTGCTGTCTTCACTTGTTTTAATAAAGAAATGTCCAGTTTTGACTGAAGTGCTGCTGCGATTAATTCAGAGTTAATCGCTCCTCGAGCAGCCAGCGTACAAAGCATTTACACAACAAGTTACCTCTTCCCCCTCAACTATCACATAGTCATGCCAAATTCAGGTCAGAAGAGGAGTTAAAACATCTTTCCCAACATGAAAAGCTTATAGGTTTGTCTTTAGTCTTTGTCACACATAAATGTGGCCCAGTTCTGGTTAAACAGAGGCCATGCTAAAGCTATATCTGAGTATTTACAGCAATGGAAGCAGCCATTAGAGGGCTTTCAGCACAAGTAAACCCCACCCATAGCGCAACTCTGTATGTATGGCTCTAGTTAACACAGCGGAGGCAGCCATTACTGCCAGCATTCAGTACAAGCAAACGCAACTCTGCAACTCTACAAAAGGATCACTCACTCAGTCACTTACTTACTGACAGACTTACTTAGACAAAGTCATTTCCATGTGTAGGGCTGACTTCAGCGGTCAGCCAAAAATGTAAAGCAGACCTTACATATCACGGGAGCACAAAGGCAATGTGTTTTTACTTTCTTTGCTAGCGAACATTGGTCATCCACTGGCGATGTCGTCCTGGCTTTTAACATTAATGTAATACTACAGTGCTGCAGACAGAACCCGGCACCTTTTCCTTTTTACTTTTAACTCAATAGTATAATGTTACGTGGTGGGTTTTTTTTTTTCCTCATCCCATTTTCTATCACTGATGTTAACACGTTAGATAGGGAGTGATGCAATTCATCATTAATGCCAAGCGTCGGATGGACTGTGGAGCAGTGGAAACGTTTTCTGTGGATTGACGAATCACACTTCAGATGAGAGAGCCTGGGTTTGATGGATGCTGGGGGAAAGTTACCTGCCTGACTGCACTGTGCCAACTATGAAGATTTGCTAGAGGAGGGATAATGGTATGGGACGGTTTTTCAGAATTTGAGCAAAGCCTCTCATCTCCAGTGAAGTGCAATCTTAATGCTTCAGCATACCAAGACATTTTGGACAATGCTATGCTTCCAGCGTTGTGGGGAGGCCCTTTTCTATTCCAACACGACTGTGCCCCAGTGCTCAAAGATAGAACTATAAAGACATGGTGATGAGTTTGGTGTGGAAGAACTTGACTGGCCTGCACAGAGTCCTGACCTCAACCCCATCGAGCACCTTTGGGATGAACTGGAACAGAGATTGCGAGCCAGGCCTTCTCGTCCAACATCAGTGCCTGACCTCATAAATGCTCTACAGAATGAATGGGCACAATGCCATTATAGTCCCTGTTGGTGCAATGGTCAGGCATCTAGAATAAAAAAAGGGACTGCATCCTTCTAAAACATCTTGTATTGAGGATTATCAGATACTACTTTAGTGTAAAACATAAAGAACAGCAGATAGTTCATACCTTTATTACAGATCATGTGCAGTCTTGAATATTGCTTATTTATTCCGCTTCATATCCTTATGGCAATGCTGAGCCCTGTTATCTCACATCATGTGTTTCTCTCATACTGTGCAGTCTTGTTTTTACATGTAAATCTTCCACAGAGCTGATTTAAACCACTTTCACTCCATAACAACTTCCAGTAAGAACTAAAAATAGACCAAGTCAGGATGGTTTCGCTTTACAAACTGACGAACCTGATTATAAAAACATTCACAACAACAACCACTTTAGATTAAAAGAGAAGCACACACTCACTCATAGACACACGAAGGCAGACATTACGCTCTGGTTTAATCTTAATTATTCACATTCTCGTTACATTTTCATGAGGCAGCCGTGGCAACAAGCTGCACTTTCTGCAGGTTTCTAGCTGTTAAGCAACAGAGTGCTGAAGCTGCAGGAGGAGAGATGGTTTGGCCTCGTCTTTGCACACCTGGACCCCCCTCACATATACAGTTCAGCTGGATGAGTGCGGTTTGAACTAAATGAGGACAGTAGTCAGTGTTTGGCTGGGTGTAGCATGCTTGATTTGTGTCCATCTGTAGCTCTACACAATGCAAATGAAGAGACGGGCTGTGACTGAAAGAAAGGAAACAGAGAGAGAGAGAAGGAAGGAAAGAAAGAGTGAAGAAGAAATCAAGTCGAACAGAGAGACAGAGAGTGTGTGTGTGGGCAGGAAGGGATGGGGGCACAGCTGGGTTTGAGGCGGCGTGAGGGGGCGGAGAATCCGTGTGTGTGTGTGTGTGTGGTTTTTTTTCAGCGTGTCAGAAGAGACAAAAACAGAACAACAGAGAGACAACACGGTCGCACTTTAAAGCTTTTTGTTCCGAAATATTCTCCGTCACACACCTGTGCATGCACACGCTACTGAAAGACGGGCCTAGTGACCTGCCGAGGAGGTCTTCGCTCTGTTGCCTAGCAACCAGGCTGAGCCCTACAGTAGAGTCTCTCTCCACACACACATACACACACACACACGAGCCGCCCCGTTTTTGTGGCGACTGACAGCGATAGCAGCAAATCAGAGCTGATCCAAAAAAAAATCATCCTCTGCGATGGGGAGCCAGGACGACAGCGGGACGACAGACTCGCTTCAACTGGGGCTTCAGGAAGTTTCCTCCATCTTAGATCATCAATGCCAATCCAGAAAATCCCACAGACAGAGGGACACATTATCATCACTCAGGCCTCAACATGCCTGAACAAATTGGAACCAGAGAGAACTAAATCTGCTGCAGGAATCTCCAGAGGCTTCTGTAGGGCAACAAATGAACACTTACTTCACAGCATATTGATTTGCTGATTAGTTTTTGGTCAAATCAATAAAATGTTTGGTTGTTGAATGTCAGAAAATGGAAAAGACTGCAAATCAATGTTCTCAATCTGCTAAATTTTCATTGATTCTTGTTTTGAAACAGCTCAGAGGACTGAACCATAGACTGTATAAAACATGGACACAGACCGTTATAGGTCATGAATGGTTTCTAAAGATGGATTTTTGAAACCAGTCCATGCTGCCGCCATGTTGGAAATGCTGTCTTAAACTAGCTCTCAATCAACCTCGTAAAAGACAAAGAGCCCTATCCTACACCTGGCACAGGTGCTTTCCTTAACTCCCACCTCCTACAGGAAGTAATTCCTTTGCCATGTGCTCACATTGTTTAAGTAGCACATGAACTTGCACTCCATTTAGCACCAAGAGTTTGTCTAAATGTAAAGAGTGGCCAGTAGATTCAAACACCAGTTTTTTCTTCCCAGTACCCATTGTGATACCAAAGCATTAAGTCTCAGCCGATTCAGAGTACTGATCGAATAGTTAGGGATGCACGATGTTGGATTTTTGCTGATATTCGATATTTTATTTTGGCTGATACTGATGTCAATACTAATATTCAAATCTGTATTTCAAACCTAAAACATCAGTCCTTAACACATTTTAATTTATGAGGATAAACAAAGAAAAACTCTAAATTGGCACAGGTCTTTGGTCCAGCCTAAAACTTTACAAACTTATAAGTACAAATGGCAAAAATGTACAGTTGATAGGGGTGTAACGGTACAGAAAAATTTCGGTTTGGTACGTACCTCAGTTTTTAAGTCACAGTTCGGTACGTTTTCGGTATGGTAATTGAAGCAAATAAATAAAATATAATATTAATTTTTAAATTAAATTGTATTAAAATAAATAGGCTGATTAAATTACATTTATATTATTAATAATGCTGTAGCCTCCTTCCGAAAGGTCTTCAATGATTAAAAATATTACTAAATAAATCCATTTTTGAGTTACTAGGTTATTTTCATTGATATATTGACTACCCATTCTTTAAACACCAAAATTTCCCAGCAAACTTGAACAAATCATCATACTACCATACGTTAGCTTGTTAAGTATGCTAATTAGCGTCTTTCCTGCCGATTTCAACACGGACTTCAGCACTGGATTACTTTTTTAAACATTGGGACCTACTACAATTTTGGGAGAACTTTTCACAGCCCATCTTGGCGGATAAAGAGGTTAGAGCCGTGTGAAATCTGAGGATATCTCTACCTAGGACGCAGCTGCAGAGACCATCTCTCCCTCCTAAGAGGCTGACATATGAAGGCAAAATTAATTTGATTCACAGAGCCAGAGCACCATTGTTATAACAAAAATGATCTTAAAGAATAAGAAATTTATAGCCAGCTGGTAAGGCTCTTTACAGTGACGTTCTTGTTTGAGTGGAGCTTTTTCAAATGCTTTGATTGGTCTGCTGGACAACGTGCTTTTAGCGACACAGCTGCAGAATAATGTCAGCGCTACTGTTGTTGTCTTTGTCCACTGTTGTATTTTACTGGGAAACAAAGTGCTGCTAAACAGGTCACTTTTATCTGGGAATATTCAGGCGGTTGCTGTCGTTTGCTGTGGTTTTTTTGGTTGTCAGGACAGTGTGACAGTGAGTTGTTTTCTGGTTTTCCTTCTGTGTATGAGCTTCGCTCCACATGCATTTGTTCGGTACACGTCTGTACTGTACCGAGAGGCCCATACCGAATCGGTTCAGTACGAATACACGTACCTTTACATACCTTTACGTACCTTTAGCTTGTGCTGGCACATTATTTTAGCTCTACAGAACAAACAGAATATTAATGTTTAGCCACTCTGTGACACTCAAGTTTGTCTGTACTGCTTATTATTGTAAGTTTTACCGCTAAATATTAAAATTACAGTGACACACAGGGCCACATCACAGGCTCTCTAACCATCTCTCTGTTCAGGCCGTCTCCATGACGATCTGCAAGTTCAAGCATGTGCAGTTCGACACAGCATCACGTTATGACGGAACAGCCTGCCATTGGTTGCCAGCCCCTCGCAGTGCATTCTGCGAAACCAATATGGCAGTTGGCATTCAAGCTAGTGGGAAAATATGATTTTAAAAAGATGAGTATAACTTGATAAAAAGTAGGGCTGTCAAAAGATTACAATTCTAAGTTGCGATAATTTCTGTAGTTCATCACAATTAATTGCACAATTTTAATCACACTTTACAATTCCAGTTATTCGCATTTTAATTTTGTAGTTTTGTAGTGCACTAATTGTGGACCTTGATTAATCTTGATTAACTCAATTAATCATGAAAGCCCTAATAAAAAGACATTCAATATCTGATCTACCATTTTAATCTTTAAAGTCCCTGAAAAGTCACCCAAGTTACAGGCTCGCTAAAAAAATATACAATAAAAATCGCTGTGCACATATACTATTAATGTTATCTGCTAAAATGAGTTTTAAAATACAATCTGCGCATATTGGAAATCAGCAAAATTCCAACATCACACATCCCTACCTTTGACCTCCTTAAACCTGATGAGACTTATGTGATGACGCATGTTCATGTTCATATCCTTTAGAGGAAATATTAGAAAGATAGCCCTATAACGACCACACACTACAGTCTACCTTCTCCACAGCTTAATATCAGAGCATTTTCAGATACGTTTAAATCTAATGGAACCGAGGGCTGACAGACAGAAACCTGTTATTTGTTTCTGTTTGTTTTCAAGTTCTCCTGTATTCCTGCTCGCTGCATATTGCATTCTGTCTAATAAACACAGAAATACCCACACAAGCACACACACTCGCACAGAGAGCTGGATTAGTAATAAATCTTATGCATAACTGTCCCTTACAGTCAGACAATATAGGCCACAGATACCCAGACTTCCAGCTCTCTCTGTAAATGTGTTACAGAAAAAAGCCAGAGATATAGCATAGAAAATATCTATGTATCTGGAGTATTTCAACATTATGATAGGATTTTGCTGCTCATGTGGAAGGTCCATTTTCATCTTTTCTTAATAAGACTGCATTTTGTTGCTTTGTATCATTGAATCTATGTGACAAAGTAGTATAGTCGTCACAGGTCGGCTCTCTGAGCTTTCAGTCGATTACGGGCCTAAAGAACAGCTTTCAATTATCTTCAGAGCAGTGACCTGGGTCACCTGAGTTTACTCTGACAGTGATCAAGTGATACTCAAATCAGATCAATCACAGGTATTGATAAATCATTCTAAGTAAACCAGCTGTCGTGTTAAAGTCTTAGAACTAAAATAACTAGTCAATACAGCCATTCATTATCTTATTGACAGAAATGACGATGGTCTTAACTCCTGTTTACTCAATTTTATGAAGTGACATTAATAACAATGCATTGATTTGTAATTAGCAACCAACAACTTCTCTGTACAATTTATTCAAACAGCTAAACTTAAAAAGGCACATTGTGCTGTCATTAGCTGCTGTTTTGTGCATATTTTGCATTAAAAGTGCGTATTTTCCCTTTTTCTATATATTGCTTTTGAAACTTTGTAATGTAGTGAAAACTCTCAAGCCAGCTGCAAATCCTCCATAAAGTCCCAGACACTTGAGAAAAAAAAAAAAAAAGGAAAAAAAAGAAAAAGGAAATGTTGCAGATAAAACTTCAGGTCCCCCAAACCAGATCTAATGCAGACAGATTAAAAGTTTAAAATTTCCCACTAAAATTTAGGATTTAAGGGAGTAAGGCCCGTGTCAACGTGCACCTTTTCCGCTTCGTCAGCACCCATTTTCAACCACAAAAGCAAAACTGCATCTTCTCACAATCTCGGGTGTTAAAACACCATCAGCGTCAGCGATTTTTGGTTGCTGCTATCTCTAATCACAAAAGTCCAACTACTAGAGCAGCGTAGCACACATACTGTATGTTACATCTCCCTCAGCAACCAACCAAAACCAAGAAAAGTCAAAACTTCCAATATCATCAAAAAAGCCATGAAGCCAAAAAGACTAATCTTAAAAAAAACAACAGGATAGGATAGAACTGGACTCAGTGCAATGTATAAAATATATAGAAAAATTCCTCGGTGAATAATCTCACATCCACTTAAACACAAATAAAAATTGGCCTTTGGTCAACAAGTCAGAGAATTTTTTACTTTAGACGGCATCACAGGGGTAGTAATGAGTGTCAGGAGGAGTTAGTGTGACGTTGGATTGCAGAATTTATTTGGCCTACGTTGGCAGTGCTAGCACTAGTGGCCTTTACTCCTCATTGGGAGTTAATGTTCACATTCCTGTGCTGAATATTTTACTCTATGTTCCAGTGATTCCCACTGGTAGCCTGACATGGTTTGTGTACAGTTCTGTTTTCTTATTCTTTTTTTAAAGAATTTTTGGGGCATTTTTGTGCCTTTATTTGATAGAGGAGGATAGTGGATAGAGTTGGAAACAGGGACGAGAGCAAGGGAGAGACATGCAGTAAAAGGCCTCAGGCCAGATTCGAAACCGGGCCATCCGCATACATGGGGCGCACCTTAAACCACTAGGCCACCAGCGCCCCTATCTCCATTTTCTTGATCGAAAACTTCATGTTCTAGACTGTTCTTTTTGTGTGATCAGTTCAGCATTGTCAACTTGAGATTAAAGAGCATCATGGCAGCAAAGCAGTAGTTATTGAGATCAGACACAGGGGTGACTTGTCACGGAGAACAGCTGATAAAAATATTAGCAGGTATTGTAATCTTTCTGCATCTTCCTCTTCTATCTGCATCTCCCACTTCTTTCTGCATCTCTGGTTTCTTTCTGCATCTCCCACTTCTATCTGCATCTCCCACTTCTATCTGCATCTCCCTCTTCTTTCTGCATCTCCCTCTTCTTTCTGCATCTCCCT
The DNA here is from genome assembly GCF_018320785.1 of Cheilinus undulatus. Lineage (NCBI taxonomy): Eukaryota > Metazoa > Chordata > Actinopteri > Labriformes > Labridae > Cheilinus > Cheilinus undulatus. The sequence goes on from NC_054868.1 coordinate 44,004,568, forward strand.
CTTCTTTCTGCATCTCCCACTTCTATCTGCATCTCCCTCTTCTATCTGCATCTCCCTCTTCTATCTGCATCTTCCTCTTCTTTCTGCATCTTCCTATTCTTTCTGCATATCCCTCTTCTTTCTGCATCTTCCTCTTCTTTCTGCATCTCCCACTTCTATCTCCATATCCCTCTTCTTTCTGCATCTTCCTCTTCTTTCTGCATCTCCCACTTCTATCTGCATCTCCCTCTTTTTTCTGCATCTTCCTCTTCTTTCTGCATCTGCCTCTTCTTTCTGCATCTTCCTCTTCTTTCTGCATCTCCCTCTTCTTTCTGCATCTCCCTCTTCTTTCTGCATCTCCCACTTCTATCTGCATCTCCTTCTTCTTTCTGCATCTCCCTCTTCCATCTGCATCTCCCCCTTTAACATCTACTGCCTCCAACTACCTATCCCTCTTTTGTCTGCACATCCCTCTTCTCTCTACATTTCAGTCTTTCATCTGCATCTCCCTCTTCCGTCTGCATCTCCCTCTTCTCTTTTTCCCTTTTCTATTAGCATCTCCCTCTTCCGTCTACCTTTCTGTATTTCCTTCTATCTCTTTACGTCTCTTACACAGCTTCAGCAGATGGCTGTTAAAAACCAGTCTGGTTCAGCTCCAGAAGGAAGTTTTTTTTGCCACTGTGACTTTGCTTAATGAAGCTTAATGCTTAGCTCATGGTGGATTAATGCTGGGTCTTTATAAATAATGTAACAAGGAGAACAGTCTAGACCTGCTCTCTTTTTAAAGTGCCTTGTAATAAAGTTGGTTATGAATTGGGACGATACACATAAGGAGTGACTTATTGATATTACATTTAGCTGCCTTCAGAGTAGACTTCTATTCTTTATTGGATGGTGCAGCTGAAGAGAGACAGAAGGCATAGGGAGAGAGAGTGGATGAAGACATACATCATAAATGCGCCAGGGCTGGTTGTCAATCCTGTGGCCAGTGTGTTGTGGGCTGTGTCCTCATTATACGCCGCCTAAATAAAGGAAATGATTATTGTTACTGCATATGTGCTTGAAAAATGAATGAAGCAGGTTAAGTGTCTCTTTTAGGTAAAATACTAACAATAGCTGGTTGGAGATCCCTGGGGTTTATTGCATTTTTGCATATTAAGTGCAGTTGGGTTTGTGGGCGGTGGGTTGGATGGGAAAAGCAAATTGAGGACATCCCTGAGGGTCAAAACGAGAATAGATGAGTGAATGCTCATAAATTATGACTAAGAGCTAAAAGGTGATGTTTTTCTATCTCTTATGCATACTTGATCCCTTTTGTCTCTGAAATAATTTCCTTGTTTGTTCATTTCCTCTTCAGTCCTGTCCCACCACATTCTGAGGCGAGCTGAATCCACTCAGATAATAATGAGACATCTGCTGTTTGAAAATCTTTCAACTTTAAATTCATTGTGAAGAAGTTTTCCTCCTCATTGCTTTGCAGAGGCAGCTCTGCTCTGTAATCCCCTCTGTTTGTTTTCTCAGCCGCAGGGTCACTAATGATCCTGTCATAGATCTCCTTCACGGGCTGCAGATCAATAACTAAGATACTCCTTCAACCACCAATCAGTCGATGATCAGGATTAAATGTCAGCCTCAGCTGCATCCAATCAGTTTCAAAGAGCAGCCAGGAAAACCAGTGCCTCTTCTTCTCCTTTATTTGGCATCCTCCTTGTATTTGAGTCATTCAGGTTGTAACAGTTGTAATGTGGGCACAAAAACAGGAAACATTTTTACAGATTTGCACATTCTTTGTGGTGAACACTGCTTAAAAGCAGATTATTAATGTGGTCAGTGGGGTGTGAAGTTTAAACATCAGTGAAAATCAAAGGCCTCCTCGCCAAGATGGAGAACATGTTTCACTCTAGTCGACTTTTAGTGCAGTGAAAAAGAGCTATTTTATCACTTAGTCACAAAACACACACTTGCAAAAAGCTCGTACTATAAAACACTGATTGCTTTCATTCCAGTTTGAGTTTGTGTTCATGCTTATAGCTGCATTAGGCAGAGACATTTGGATTTCCAGCTATGGCTTTCTGTACACTCTAACTTAAGAAGCAGCTGGTTAAAACAGAAGCCCTTTAGACACTTCTGCTAAGTGAAGGCATCATTTATTGGTTTACATCCCCTTAAAGCAGTGGTTCTCAACTGGTGGAGTCGCAGGACCAACTATCAACCACTCAAGGAGAGTTGCGACCCAAAGTTTGGGGAATTTTTTGGTCAATCTGACAATTTGGCGCATTTTTATTTTCCCCAGACACACCGCAACCAAATGAAAAGGGCTTCACAAACCCACTTTTGGGCCCCAACCCACCAGTTGGGTACCACTGCCTTAAAGAGTTCACATTCATCTGTTTCTAGTGAGTCTCAGTGTAACTGTATGGGTGCATCTCAAAAAATTAGAATATCATGATAAAATCATCTTTTTCAAGTGATTTAATCCAGGAAGTGTACACAGGCAGCCCAGACCCGTGAACCCACTCTCTCATCCCTGTCTTCGACTCTATTCACTGTCCTTTCTTTGTTAATAAAGACATAAAACACCTAAAACACATGCTATCAGAGGCGTCTTATGAAAAGCGACAGATGTTTTTGAAGGTTGTCTGTCAGTTTGACAGCTGGAATAGTGAAGGTGATCCTGTATGCCATCACACTCACACAGGCACACAGGCCTTTTCTAAAATGCTTCAATAGTACGTTTAGATAACGATTAAATCCATCAGAAACGGCTATCCTTGGAGCATATGGGCATCATCACTAACCTACACCGTAGGCGACTGAAAGTGTATTGCCATTTGGGTGCTGACAAACTCTGAAGTCAAGTTCTTTGAGTGCATCTGTGATCACTTTGGGTCAGTCACAGAAAGCTGAAGCTGCGCCTCTGGTGCAGCAGGTCACCGGCTGCAGGATCTCCCCCGCTGAAGGAAGTGCTTGTGACATCAGTGCATCCTACATTCACAGAGTCTTGCGTAATTCTTCTGAGCCCCTACTGAGAAAAGGGTGCCAACTGTTCCGCAAACTAAGCATGTTTTTTTTAAGTTTGTGTGTAGACTTGCACCCGTAAGCACAGTTTTAAAAACTTTATAATATGAGGTCCAACAGGAATGCATCACAAGTCTCCTTTCTGATGCATTCCTGGAAGCTGGGAAATTTGAACCCTGATTGGATTTTGCAACACAGCTTGAAACAGATTTGTTGCTCCAGTTGAGACTTTTGATTTTCAGCATCATTAGCTGCACTTATGTGCAGAAATTTGGTAACAGAGATGAACTGTTCTCAGATTTATGCATTTATGCTAGAGTTTCACTACGGTTCAGACTGCTCTTTATGCTCACTGTTTATCCTGCATATCAATCAATCAATCCATCAGTCTTTATATGGAAAGCTCCAATTCATAACCAGTTATCTCAAGACACTGTACAAAGCGGGCAGGTCTAAACTGTGGTCTCTGACTCTGACTGGGTTATTTTTCAGGAAATATGGTCCGCTCCCATAGAGCTCTGAAAAGGGGCCTGACAGTTACCTGAAATTTTATTCCATTTAACCAAACTATTAGCTTAAAAAGGGAATTATTTATATGATATTTTGACTATAACCATCTGCCGTAAATAGAGTTTTAGGCTAACCTTGCAAAGCAGATGGATACGCCCATTTCCGTGTTTCTCAATGGTGAATCCATCTGGCAAAGCTTCCGTCTGATCCGTTTGGGCCCGGTTAGAAAGTGACAGAACCAATCAGTGACAAGGGGCAGTACTTTCAGGCGCGGCAGAGTCATGACGTAAAGAAGCAGCAGCAAGAGCTGGTGCAGTTATGGAGAAAGAGATTAGCGTGGATGCTGCTAAAGCGCCAGTTTTATCAGAACTTGACAACATTTCTTCGTTAAAAGAAGAACAAAAAACAGCAGTGAGTGGTTTTCTTTTCAAAAACGACAAAAGTCGAGTACTTACATGTCTATAGTCGCCATGTTCCGCGTTATTCCTCAGTAGCTGCGCAGCCCGATAGCAGCTATGTCCCATGTTTTGTTGCTCTTATTGGCCCGTAGAGATGTGATAGGCAGAACGTTCATCCAATCACACTCAGAGTTTTTTCAAATTCTTTGCATTTTCTCAAATGTTTCCTATTGAAGCTTTCCCAGATGGATGTGTGAAACAAATCCATCTGGCATGTCCGGTTAGTTTTAGGCTGGACCAACAGACCTTAGTCAGTCCTTTCCTTATTCATCATCATTCCTTAAACTCAGGTTTTAAGGACTGGAATTTGTTTATTTGTTCATCCTTAAATTTTAAATCAGATGTTTTAAAGACTTAAGTTTAAGGTCTGAATTACATTTGATATTATTTAAATTGGCTACAACAAATTTGTAAATCTTGTCCTATCGGATGTCGGCAAAAATCCAATATCATGCATGCATACAATAAAGAATAAAAAAGCCAAAAAGAAAGAAGTAAACTCCACCTGTAATATCACAGCTAAAACACTACAGTAGAGCATGCTGGTTAATAGGGCTGAACGATTTTAGAAAATAATCTAATTGCGATGTTTTTCCCTAATATTGCAATTGCGGTTTAATATGCGATTATTCCTTAACTTTCTTTTATTCCTAAACAAGGGGTGAACAATTCTTTGAAAGTGTCTAAATCTGATGATTTTCACTGGTATTGCAAACTGGATATGAGTTATTGCATTGAAGGGTTTTTGTTACTCTGATATTTAACAAGAAAAAGTTCAAAAATGAAGAAGGTAGGATTTTTTGTAGACTAATCTAAAAAAGGGGGGTATCTAAATGATTGCATGATATGTCATGCATAACATCTCTGTTGCAAAAAAAAATTAAATCAGGTATTTTGACACAAATTTCAGGTCAAATAAACATGACACCTTTTGCGATTTGAAAATTGTAGCAGGTCAATAAGAAAAGATGAGTCAAAGCTGATGAGTGTCAGCACAAGGAGGCAACTTAAAATCGGTCTACAAAAATGCCAGAGAGCAAAACCAGAAAATGATCCCAGACTGAAATCCAGACCTCAGCCTGCAGGTTGTACTTTTATGTAGAATTTTTAATAAAGCTCAGTAGAAACAGACCAATGCATCAGCTTAGTTTGACACAAGTAGTGGTCTCTGTTGACAGACATCCTTCACTGACAAAAAAATTTAAAAAAAAATTTAAAAAACAACTTTTAGGGGCCAGTTCAGCTCAGTTGGTAGATCAAGATGTCCAGGAACAGAGGCAGCAGTCCTCAATGTGTTAGTCGAATCCCGGTCTTTGCACTGTTTGGTGCACGTCTTCCCCCATTTTCTCTCACTACATTTCCTGTCTCTCTTTAGCTGTTCTATCCAAATAAAGGCAAAAAGTCCCATAAGTATTCTTGAAAGAAAGCTCAACACATGTTGACAGACGTGTATCACTTGGCAGTCAAGGTCAAGCTCGATGGCATCACTTTTGTCCAGGCCTTTCAACCTGAGACTACCAGCAGTTTTCAGGCCCTTGGGACATTCAAAGCATGACCAGGGGCTCATGGCACCCTACTGCCTGCTCAGACAGTACCCTATGCTATGCCTACTCACCACATCCAGCTCTTACTCCACCCTAAAGGTGTCACTTTCTCAACAGATCATTTTCCTATCCTCCCGGTAAAATGCAAGGACATCCAGAGCACGATCGGGGTTGTATCAATCCGTCTTTAAGACCGATGATGCCCTCAGGTGCCACTTCTACGCCTTAATTCAGCCTTCATTTTTGGCCCAAACATGCCTAGAAATTCTGCAGAGTACTGTAAAAACAAACAAGGTAGAAAAAGTTAACTTTCAATTAAACACATTAATTTTGTCTGATGCTAATTAGTTATTCAGCCCATCGATCCTTGTATCGTGCATTGTGATTCATTATTATAGCTTTTGGATGACTCAACCATAACAGTCATCATTCATGTTATTATTAATTTGCCTGCCTTTCCTACTACAAAATGAAAACCTCAGAGGTGCATCAATTTAACCTGATGCATTTAAAAGGAGTTTGTTTTTGCGGTTAAAAAGTGTATTTACCGAAATAAGAAAGCCTACAGTTTCATTTCATTTCCTGTTAACAACAGCTAACCTTCAGTTGCATCACACAGGCCAAACTCTGATCAGACATCTGGATCAGCAAGAAATGACCCGAGGCTAACTTCCTCTTTTTGCTCTCTGCACACACAGGTGTGCACACACATACAAATTAACAGTAATAAAAGTGAGAGCTAGCAAAGAAAGAGCAGAAATCTTTACCTGCAGAACAGGTATTCAAACACACCCACAATGCACCTTTGTCACACAGACACACATCTCGCCTGCACGGGTCTGAACACGTCTGCACCACATGTCTGGAATTCCTCAGATGAATGTTAGTGGCATACATGTGTGAGTGTTTGGAAACCTCCCATTCATGCCACAGTGCTCTGCTTCTTTACATTCTGCTTGTTTTTCTCTTGAAGGCACTATTTTTCAAGCAGAACGCCCTGTTTCTAGTCTACACAGCTTTGTTTATCTCTTATTTTGAAAAGCTGCTGAAGCCAATCTCAGTCAAATACATTTCAAAATAAAATTATTTCCAACAGTTTTTATGGCTTTTATCAGTCACATTCAGGTCATAAGGCATCTGGGTTCAAATCCCAAGTTAAATGTTTTTTAGGGCTGAAAGGGTTCAAACATTATTGAATTGAATAACATTTAAGAAATGAGGGGTTTAGTGATGACACAAGGGTTAAGACTTTGACAGTTAATGTTATTTCCGTGTCATCATGATGCATCAGATGTCAAAACATGATTAACAATACATCTCCTGTTATTAACACAGGTATCACAATGGAAGTAGATTTATTATATCTATTATCATGTTGACTTTTGGGGCTCATAATTAAAGAACAGAGAAATGTATTAATCCTGTTCCTGCCTCTAACTTTTTTCCTCTCTGAATGAGTCGGCTTGTATTTTTCTGACTGTATTCAAATATAAAGATTACCTGCAAACAAAGCAGTCTCCTTCTCGTCTTTCACTGAGATCAGGTCAACATGCTGCTCTGTCACCACATTATATGGTTAAAAACCAGAGCTCAGCTGTGGCCATAAAAATCTACACTACTTGTGGATTTGGTAACTCGACACATTTTGTCTTAAATCTTTTTTTATAGTAAAACATGACCAGATCAAATCTAAGCTTGTGTTATTTGAACTTTGAATCACAGACAGAAGACTTTAAAACATGTCTGTTCAGAAATAAAAACAAAATGTAAGGATTTTCAGATCTCATAAACCCATATTCCATTCATAATAAATCATACACAACGTATCAGATCTTGACATTGAAACATTTTACTATTGCAGGAAAAATAGCTGCAACACATCTCAAAAAAGTAGGGACGGGGCAACAAAAGGCTGGGAAAGAAAGCGGTATTAATGAAAAACAGCCAGGGGAGCATTTTGCAACTAATAAGGTTAACTGTCAACAGGTCAGTATTATGACTGGGTATTAGGGGTGTAACAGTACGGAAAAATTTCGGTTCAGTACGTACCTCAGTTTTGAAGTCACGGTTCAGTACATTTTTGGTGCAGTAATTAAAGCGAATAAATAACAGATTTTTTTAAAATGCATTAAATTTTATTAAAATAAATAGGCTGAATAAATTAGATTTAAATTATTAATAATGCTGCAACCTCTTTCCAAAAGGTCTTCAATTAATAATAATAATAAAAATAAATAAATTAATCCATTTTTGAATTACTAGGTTATTTGAAGTGATATATTGACATATTTATACCCATTCTTTAAACACTAAAATTTCCCAGCCAACTTGAACGCATCATCATACAAGTGTGAGTTAGCTCGTTAAGTATGCAAATTAGCGTCTATCCTGCCGATTTCAACCTGGACTTCAGCACTAGATTACTTTTTTAACCTATGGGACCTACTACAAAGTATGGGAGAACTTTTTACAGCCCATCTTGGCCCATGAAGAGGTTAGAACCGTGTGAAATCTGAGGATAACTTTATCTATGACGCAGCTGCAGACATGATGGAGTCTCCTCTCCTCTCCTCTCAGGATGGCGGTTGAAAGTAGAATTAATTTGATTCACAGAGCCAGAGCATCAGAGTTCTAATAAAAATGATCTTAAATAATAGGAAATTCATAACCAGCCGGTGAGTCTATTTGTTGTTCCTCCTTGTTACATTGACATTCTTGTTTGAGTGGAGCCTTTTCAAATGCTTTGATTGATCTGCTGGACGACATGCTGTTGTTGTCTTTGTCCACTGTGGTATTTTACTGGGAAACAAAGTGTTCCTAAACACTTCACTTTTTTCTGGGAATATTCAGGCTGTTGCTGTCGTTTGCTGTGGTTGTGTGTGACAGTGAGTTGCTCTCTGGTTTTCCGTCTGTGTATGAGCTTCGTTCAACATGTACCCGTTTGGTATACATCTGTACCGTACAGAGATACAGTACAAATACACGTACCTTCACACCCTGACTGGGTATAAAAGGAGAACTTGAGAGTCTCTCAGAAGTAAAGATGGGCAGCAGTTCACCAATCTGTGAAAAACTGTGTCTAAAAATTGTGGAACAATTTCTGAAAAGTGTTCTTCAACATAAAATACAAAGGCTTTGAATATCGCACCATCTACAGTACAAAATATCATCAAAACATTCAGAGAGTTTAGAGAAATCTCTGTGTACGAGGGACAAGGCTTAAGTCAATATAGGATGCTTGTGAACTCTGAGCCCTCGGGCAGCACTGCATTAAAATCAGGTTTGATTCTGTAGTGGAAATCACTGCATGGGTTCAGGAACACTTCAAGAAATCATGTCTGTCAACACAGTTCAGCATGCCATCTACAACTTCAAGTTAAAGCTGTATCGTGAAAGAAGAAACCATATGTGAGCACGTGTTGTCTGGGCCAAAGCTCATTTAAAATGGTCTGTGGCACAAAAGAAAACTGTTCTGTGGTCAGACATATCAAAATTTGAAACTGTTTTTGGACACCGTGTCCTTGGACGCCATTTCCTGCACACTAAAGAGGAGCGGGACCATCCAGGTTGTTATCAGGGCACAGTCTAACAGCCTATATCTGTGATGGTATAGGGTTCCAGTAGCGCCTACAGTCTAGGCAGCTTATACATCTGGGAAGGTACTGTCAATGCTGAAAAGTATATAGCGGTCTCAGGGCAACATTTGCTCCCATCTAGACAACATCTCTTTCAGGGAAGGCTTTTTTTTTCTCAGCAAGACACCGCTAAACCATGCACCACATCCGTCACAACAGCATGGCTTCACTGCCTGCGGTCCAAACCTTTCACCAGTAGAAAACATTTGGAGCATTATAAAATGAAAAATCTTGCAAAGAAGACCCAGGACTGTTAAGCAGTCTATAATCAAACAAGAATGGGACAAATTACCACTTTTCAGGGAGTTAAAAAATCTTTATGTTTCAAATCATTTACCACTAAAGCAAGCATCTGTGTGATGGTGACCAATAGCAGTGCTTCATGAAAAAAACCCACAAGCTTTTGGCCCAACACTTGCAATTTGTTGTTTGTTTTATTGTGAATGAAATATGAGTCAAAGCTTTGCATTCTGTTTTTATTTACAATTTGCATGCAGCGTCCAAACTTCTTTGGAAACACAGTTGTTCTACATAGGCAATTTGAATTTGTTGGTATTTGTATCAAACAAACATTTAACTTTCAACCAAGCATTTTTAAAGTTGAGCCTTCTCTGCAGCTCGGCAGGTTTTTAATACATCTGTTTGTAGATTTATGAGAACTGTCTTGTCACAATATCAGATTTTTTTACTTTTGATTTTCTATCTTCTATTCTACAGAAACAAATACAGAAACAGTAATATCAGTTAATTTCCTGTTTTTCCAAAACTACAAGCAGGCTCCTGCACTCTGACTTTTCAGTAGTGAAATGAGATCAGTGATTGTTCATATCAGGTAGCTTGGTCTTTTTTGACTGCATCTATGCATATCATTGAAAAGTGTCTAAATACTGATAACCTCAAATTTCATCAGAGAGTTTGGAGTTTTATGGTTTAAATTATATTTCTATTACCTGTGAGCCCTGGCAGATATCCACATCTAGTTTTACATTCACTCACAAGCTTTTCTTCACTACATTAGGTCACAGCCAGGTGCTCTATGTGTTTGTAGTGAACATTTGTCTGATCCATGCTGAAATAACATCATTCAGCTCCACAGAGGACAGCCGCGATAAAATAAAACCTATTGATCTGTTCATATAATCCTAAATACAGTTCATGTTTATCAATGTTCAACCCTATCTTTCTTTTCTGTTCTGTTTCATCCTTTAAAGCCTTTTTGTTTACTTTTTTAAAGTTCAGCGATAAAAACAGAGTACATAAGGTCAGCATCACAAAATGCTCACTGTTTTGTCAAAGTTAGTCTCTGTGCCTAGGTAAGGCTGGCCACACACTACAGGATTTGATGCCCGATTTTAGGCAAGATTTGACTCCCCCAACGATTGTGGGGGTGATCCCGACTTGAGCCTCGTCACAAACGATTATTTGTCTGAATAGTCTGCATGTGTGTGGTGTCAACACGATTATTTTACTGCTCCAAATTGCATCGTAGCCTCCCAGACCCTGAGTCGTAAATATCAAACCTGTTTAATATTCACAATTCTAGGGCACAGTGTGGCTGACGGAGTACCTACAACAACCAATGAGAGCGTGCAGACCATAGCAGGTAGCATCACCAGACGGATCAGATGTAATTTCACCGCTCATAACCATAAACACAACTATACCTTAATTCCAGCCAGGATTTCATGCTGAGTCTTTCCCTTACGATTTTTGCTGCCCCTGTAACGCATGCCAGGGTGAGTGTGTGCGTTCAGAGAATTAAAGATGAAAAATTTGACACTGTCCTCATGTGTGATCTGTGGTCTCCCACGGTTTTAAAATCATTTAAGATAAAAAAAATTGTCTAGTGTGGCCAGCCAGAGCGAACATCATATATTTGTAGCTTCTAAAAACTCATTATATTCTACATTACTACCTCCGAAAGTTTAAGTAAATTTCTGCCATTTCCCTAATTTTTTTCTTTTCATTCCTGCTGCTCTGGCTTGAGCTGTCGGCTAAACTGCTCAACACTGCCTCCATGGTCACCAGTTTTATTGTAATGTTTGATACGTATCTGCAAACTCCGAAAGAACATGCAGAAATAAAGGCAAAATGAACGCAGAGTGCTGACATACTTTCCTCTGTGACTGCTTCAAATGTAGAGCATTAAAGAGCATTGAATGCATTTCTGAACTACAAATTTGGTGTCAGTTTCACCTCGTATCATGTTTTATCCTGACATTTCCTACTGTCTCCTTTTTATCCTGCAGTTGACTTCTTCTTTAGCCAATTAACTTCTGCTCCCTTCACCCTCACTCTTGTCATAAGCACTGCTGTGAGGAGTCTGTAAGTAGAGAGGCAGTGAGTCAAATTGGCAGAGTAATCTGTTTAGAGCCTTGTGTTTTCTTTAATTCAAATATCAATATTTGGCACAAGCAATCCACTAATTATACTACACAAGACAAAACACAATTCATGAAGATAATTTACACTATCTTTTGACCTGTAAATCCCTAAATCAGTGCTTACTTTGAGCTTTGTGTGATTAACTGATGTCTTTAGTGTTTTCAGTGTTGATCACTGGCATCACCAGCAGGCCCGACAACCATTTGTTTGTTTGTACAAAAGGCTGCCTGTGTTCACTGTTAACTGTTGGAAACTCACCACGAAACCCAACCTGACCGCAGCTCTACCTGTGCAGCACTCTGATTGGTCACTGCTGTTTTTTTTAAAGAGCGTGTGTGTTGACAGCTCAGTGTACTGCAGCACACAGAGGCTCAGTTCAGGGCAGGAGTCACTAAAGCACACAAAGTGTTAACTTTTCTCTACCCTCTGTGCATTTCCTGTATTAACAGCAGGGGTGAGGCTTTGGTCGACGAGGGGCACTTCAGTTTTTTAAGACTGCATAACACACAAATACAAACATAGAAACTACTGTAGATAAGAGAAGTCTTAAGCAAGAGAGCGGTGTGGAAACTTTGGTTTTCCTCCTCACATGGCCGCATGATTTGGGCCTGAAGAGCATAGATGGGTGTCTGAGGAAGAGGGCGGATCAGTGAAGATGAGGAAGTGATACTGTGGGCAGAACAGCATTTGCTGAAGCTGACTGGAGCAAATGTGAGATTAAGAGGTGTCACGATTTAAATTTTAAACTTTGACATGCAATTTTAAAAATCAAGCGTTCAATTCCTATGTCGGTACCACAGCAACAGAAATAGAAGTCCAAAGCCTCCAATTTTGGGTAATTTCTTGTTCTCAGTGATCAAAAATTGCAGCCAAACTCCTTCACACCATCTAAACTGGACAAAAATACTGGAAATAATTTGGTACCAAAATGTTGCCAATGTTTTTGTGCAATTTACACAGTGTGAAGGCGATTGGCTGCATTTTTTTCCCACTAATACGTTCCTCTCTAAAACACCTGTCTTTAAAAATAGAAGTTTTGGTGCTTTTTGGTACTATCGACCATTAAAAGAACAGATTGTTGACTGAAAGTGAGAAAATATTGACACTTTTGGCAATCTATGTTCCTGCGAGGGGGGCTTCTTGTGAAACCAGAGGTTCGTGTCTAGACTCCCACCCTCCTGCCTACACACCACCTACCATTTAAAAAAAAATCCAATCAGATTTTAGAGGAGGAGGGGAAATAAGCGTTGAGAAATCTAACTTCCTGGTACATCTCCCTCTTTATTTCTGCTCAGGCCAAACGCAGACATCTCAGCTTTCAGCCCTCCGCCGACTCTTCTACTCTTACATCTCACACTGTCTCTGCCGCCTGAGCCTCTTCAGAGGATTCTCACTCTCATTTATCACTGTTGGCAAGCACCTGCTTCGAGTTTGACACCTGCCTGCCAACACCAACACGCCGTCTACGAAAAAGAGCCAACAGGTCACTGTAACAGTGTGCAAGACCAGAGGGCCCCTGAATTACAACAAACACGCACAAAAAAAACCCAACAAGATAGCAACACTCCTGCAGACAGTGAACATCCGTCCACACACCCACAGCCATATGCAGCAGAGGGATTTGTGAATGAGGCACTGCTCTTACCTTGGCACTGGAATCCCTGCTTCCCAAAGCCCCTGTGGACACAAGACAAGGATGTGAGATTTTTTAGGGGAGCAGAAGCACAGACTATGACGTATGCTCGCACGCACAGAGATATCCAATCACACCTACACACTAGGGCTGGGAAATTAGTGTGTGTTTAAATGAGATTTAGATTAAGACAACATAGTTTATATCAACATAATTCACTATGATTACAACAACAATAGATGCCAGGGCTACTGCTCAGTAAGACGACTGTCTAAATGAAGTAACCTGTTTACCGAACGCAAGATAATCTACGTGAATGTTCAGTCTGGATCTCTTAGACATGCAATCGTGGGTAATTTATTGTCTTTAATAATCAAAACTTGCAGGCAAACTCCTGCACACTGTCTAAATTGTTCAAATATGCTGGCAACTTTTGGAAAAGTGGCAGAAACCTGCAAGGACTGGGGGTTTCCTTGCCCTTAGCCAGTTCCACCTACATTTCCAAAATGTTGCCAATGTATTTGCGCAGTTTTAGACAGCACTAGGGATGGACAATATAACTGGCATTATATTAAAGTCAGCTGATGATAGCTGAAAAGGTTACTTATCCATATTGGCAGAAGAGATGCACACTATAATCAGCATCACATCAATATCGCAGATACTTGCTTAAAAAGGTAATTCTTGGTATCTGCAGACATGAAGATTTCTACCAACATTACAATAACTTTACTGGTTTTAAATATTGGTTGCATGGAAAATCAGATTTGAGGATTTTTAGGCAGTGCCACCAAAACTCCATCAGCTGAAGTCTTTATCTTTGTTCATCCTCATTCCTTCAAATTTAAAGTGTGTTTTAAGGACAAACATTTCAGGTCTGAACAACATTTATACATTCTTTATGAATATTAGGTATTGGCTAAAATGTTTTTTTAAATATCAGATAACAGCTAAATTCCAAAATTGTGCTTCCTATTTGTCTGCAGATATATTGGCCATACATATAGGCTACAGCATTGGTTCCCAACATGGGGTCCAAAACTCCCTAACAGAGGCCAAAGATCTCAGGAGGGATCCAAAGCTTCGTGTGCACTGAGGCTGCAAAATAGCGTTGCACATATTGACTAAAACATGATCAAATAATTATTAGGTGATTTATACAAAGGGCCTTTGATAGGAAAAGCATGCACAGGTCTTTTAAAGGGTCAATCAGTGTTGATTTTTGACAGAAGTGTGTCACTTTTTCCCTTTTCGTGTGGGTCTCAGCAAGGCTCCAAGAAAAAATGGTTGGGGAACACTGATATAGGGAATAAGGGATGTGCGTTAAAATTATCCAATGGAAATTCAACGAGATGTAAGATATGGATCACAGTGTTTCCCCCACACAGAGACTATACTTGTGTTGGCCACTTAGGTTTATCTACAGCCACCCAACTATATTTGCCTACCATTTTTTTCTTTGTCTTTTTTCGTTTTATATATTCAACATCTGTGTGCAGAAGAAAGCCACTTGCAGATCTCTCCCATAAATGTGAAATTTATGTTGTCGTTTCAACATTTTTCTGAAGCTCCTTGAGCCCTCAGAACTCCTAACAATCTCGATGGCCATGATACCTCATCAACAACAAGCCTTCAGCTCACCTGATTTGATTTAGGAGTATTTTGGGACACATTTCAAGCATACATCATTGCCCATCCCTTGCTTTACCTTATAAGGATATCTGACATGTGCAAATTCATTGGAAAACATGTGACAAGGACCGAGGGTTTTCAGTTCTACTTACATTTCCAAAGGTTACCAACTTATTTGCACAATTTAGACTGGGACATCTCTATTTCAGCTGGGAATTTAACTGGCAATATTTCAGTTTCTGTATATTTTGATACCCCTGATCATTATCATTAGGAGTTAAGAGTGACACCATTTTCAAGAACCCTAATGTACAGGAATGTGGCCAGTGGTTTTGCCCAATAAAAACAGTGTATAGATGTTTGTCTGCAGTTTCTGGTGCTTGAAATTAAAATGATGCAATAATAGGTGTCAAGGAGTTCTATTTTGTCTGCCTTGGTGTCAAACAGGTCTCAATATTGTTTGATTTTTACAAGAATCACAGCAATCATTCATGATTCTGGTGCTGTGGCAACCATTAGTTATTTCTTCACAGGATGTCTAGATATGCGGTGACGCCATTCAGCCAAAAAAAAAATAAATAAATAAAAAACAGAATATGATTTTGGGTCCCTATCGCCCATCCCTACCATACACAAATATAAACACACACAGCTGCTGCAGCAACAGAGGGGCCCTGTGTCTGAATGTCTCCAGCTGCATTCCTCCACCAGACCTCCAGTTTCAGAGATGGGTGGCGGGTTCATGATGCGGTAAGCGCCGAGCAGCAGCGAGCGCTCTGCGGCTGCCGACATCTCCTCCCCCCCGTACGGCCTGGTGGTGCTGTCGCATTGTGAAGAAGTGGGGGAGATGGCGCATCGTTTTTGACAATGACAATGAATGAAACACTGCGGTGTCTGAACAGTGTGAGAGGAGGCCGAGCAGAGCCGCAGCAGCAAGTGAATCACCTGTGTCCTTACTCACTCACAGTCACACCAACACTCACCAGATGAAGTCCGTGCAGTGGCTGCAGAAGGTGGGCTGCTTGAAGAAGCGCGCGATGAACTTGTGGTTCTTCACCTCGTGCACGTTCTTCTGGCGGAGGGCTCCCTGACGGGCGAAGCCGCGCGCGCTCTCCGGTACCTCTCCGTCGCTGCTGGGGTCAGCCATCTTAACGAGGAAGCGGCGGCGGCGGTCCGAGAGAGACGAGGGGTGAGGAAGAGAGCGGGGAGACGACGGAGGCAGCGGGGGAGAACGAGTCGCGGTGCAGGTGCCTCCTCCACCTCCTCTCCGCCCCGCTGACCGCCTCGGTGTCGCTCGTGCTGCCGGTGTTTGGTCGGTCTGCGTCCAGCTCGCGCTGAAGCTGCTGCTGCTCCTTCTTCCGGCGGGTCCCCGTGCCGCGCGCTCGCTTGCCCGTCCTCACCAATGTGTTTCTGCTAACAACTCTCTCTCTCTTCCTCCCTCTCCCTCTCTCTCTCTCTCTCTCTCTCCTCTCTGTCTCCCTCTCCTTCACGCCTCCTTCCTCCCTCCTTCTCTCTTTGATATCAAACCTACAGCGCGCGCGCGTGTGTACAGCTGTTAACATGTGTCACGCCTATGAAACAATCCTTCCGCGTCAACAGCAGCACAAGTTTAACCACCAGAGCTGCATACTTCCACTACAGCATGACACAGGGGAGACGCACAGAGCTCTGTCACTCACCTGTGAGGTGGGCAGAGGCGCCTCCAAGCCTCACAAAGCCACAGGTTCAATGGGTTCAGGCAGGGACGTTGTTAGGCCGTTTTTGGGGGGCTGAAGCCACCCTAAATGTTTCTCACCCCCCCCCAACAATAGTTACAGTAAAAACAGTGTTGAAATGAATTAAGGAATGCACCACACCATTTTGTTACTTTCTGCTTAATGTAAAAAGCAGATACTCAGCCCATGACCTCCAGTCACCTGTGGCTCTTTAGTGCCAAGTCTAAATGAACACTTTTATTTCCTTTTAATCCGTGTTTTATTATCGGAGGAGGAGGAATGTGCATAAGCGAGCAGAGGAAGTCTGCTGGTGGACCTTTTCTAAGGTCATTTATTGAGGTGTGCTGTCTTGTGTTCAAACTGAAGCTGCTTCTGCCCTCGTTTTAACAAGTTTCTTCAGTCACTTCCTGTCCATGCTCTACCACTCATATTTTATGGCGATCAACTGCTCATTGCGTCGTCAGTGACCCTCACACGCGATCACATGTTGAGATGAAACTTGTCCAAACGTGGGTGTTTTACTTGATCTTTAATGTATTGCTGATAATAAATACTCTCAAAAGAGCAGAAACAGGAAACCAAAGCTACAGAATGAGGCGTCAGAGAGAGCTGCAGGTGTGAGGCAAGGCCGGTTTTAGTCTTTTTGAGGCCGAGGGCAAAGACCAATATGAGGCCCCTCCCCCTTTAGCTAAAAGCATCAATAATGAGCGGAAACGGATAGAAAACATCTCTTTTAAGTTAAACAGAGCTACAGTAAATGTAGAGACTAATACCCAAATAGCCAACCATCATTCATCAGCTCTTTGAAAACCATCTCAGAGCTCAAACTAATATTTTACTACGTCATTAGACCAGGTGGAACTTGCATAAATTATATATATGCTCATTATTACTAATATATTCTTTCCTCTAACACTATAAAGATTTTTATGTGGGCTATTATATCCCATTTAATTACAGAATAATCACACAATTCAGTTTAATTTTATTTCAACTATGGATCAGCTGGTCTGTGGATCTACTTACGTCCCCTGTTTTAAATGTGGCTCTTGCTAAAGTATTTTAAGACAATATGGCTCTTGGGTAGAATAAGGGTGAGGACCACTGGTAGAGACTGTCTCCAGACAGAGAAATATCAGTGGCAGACAGAAATAAACTTTAGTTTGATTTGGAAAGCATGAACATCCCAAAAGAAGAAAGAGAGGAGTTTTGAAACTATATATTTTACATCTTTTCCATGAACTCACTCCAGCATAAAGACCTTTAAATACCAACCCATAAACTCACCCAGGCTTCTTCTAAGGAGAAGAGAGTGAGCTACATAAATGCACTACAACTAATAATAAATTAATTAATTACGCATTTTAAGGTGTGGAGAAAAAAATTGGTACGAGCTATGCCAAGCATTACGTGCAACCCTTGGGGCTAAGCCCCCCTGTCTGTCAGTCCTAGTGACGGCTCTGCTCTTGAGGTACCACACTAGCAGGATGGTCTGAGATCATGTCATGTGATGGATGCCAATTCCTTCTGGAACTTCCTGTTATTCGTATTTGTCACCATAGTAAGTCACCAATTCATTTTGATTTACAGCTTCAGTATTCATCCTCTGATGTACGCTGCCGACGAAAAATTATATAAAGTAGTGGGGAAAACTGCCAATATGAAAATGTTCATATCTCTGCAGTAGTTTCTTTGTTCTTTCAGTCCTAAATAGTAATTTTATCCCTCTCTAACCAGATGGGCTCTTTTGTCATTAGAAATGTGTGTGCAGTCTTCGTCACAACCACGTCCTTAGAGAGCATGAAGAATAAGACAGGAGATGAAAATGTTGGCACTGGGATTCCCGCGAAGCTTTTCAACAACTTAAGCTGCCTGGCAAAGTGGATGCTCTTTAGAAGGAAGAGGTCAGTCACTACGGATGTTTCATTCTTGTTTTACTCCAAAAAAAAGTTTCCTTTGAATAAACTCAGCCCAGTTCAGTTTCACTAAGAGATGAGTTGCATCTTGCAACTTCTTGCAGCGGGCTCGCTCTGTGTTGTTCTAACAGCCTGCCAGCTCACACCGCTCAAACTGAAGGAGACGATGCATCGTTTTTAGCTGCGACTCTGACGGTCACTTAGTTTGGTTGTTTTTGAAGCAACTGTGCAATAATCTGTCTCTGCTAGAGGGACAGTACTGCGCATTCATTGTTTTTTGCTTTGAATTTTTCAAGTTCTAGTGGGTATAGCACCCAAGGTCCCACCTATGTGAACAGCTGGAGGGGGGGACAGGAGTGTTTTCAGGCTGCTGTTTCTGTGTGAAAAGTTTAAAAAAGATAGATGTGATTATTTCCAAAATTCACAGCATAATTTTAGCTGACATAATTCTCTACTTTATATGATTTCTTGTTGATCTTTATATCCTTTCCCAATGATACTTCCATTATGTTTTTCCCATTTATCTGTTTGCAACATCCTGAAACCAGCTGTTTGCAATTTGTCAGAAGTCAGCATCATCAGACGGTCTGATTTGTGCTGCGATGGCTCAGTTCAGACAACTGCAACCATTGCCAGTGTGTTCATAAAACACTCATAGAGCCTGCCCACTGAGCTCAACTTCCTGTCAGCTCAGCTAGCACTAAAGCCGGCCTTCTGGAGGTAGCCTCTGCCTGTCAAGCTATCTGTCAAACAACTGAGATGCACCAATCAGGGCGCAGTGAGGTTTTTCCTAAATAAAAAGGTGTCCCTTCACTGAATCCCTTCACAGAGAATTAATCTCTTCAAGAAAGCTGTAGAAAGCACACTGTTTGACCAATTGATCAGTGAAAATCTCCATAATTCTACAGTAAAAAATCTTGATAATTTGTCAGTGTGTAGTCAAAGTGGTCCTAGAGACACTCAGACCAGCCACTGCTAGAACTTATGGAAAATAAAAAAAATTACAGCCACCCAAATTTCAGAAAAATTGCTGTTTCAGGCTCCAAATGTAAGACTTTGACTTTGAAAGTCTCAATAATTCTTCAGTAAAAATGCTTTATATTTATATTTCAGACCAGCCATTGTCAGAGCTTAAATGCATTTGCCTTAAAGTTTGGAGTAAGCAGGCACCTCAAATTTAGGGTCAGCTGATTTAACCACGGACTTGCAAGTGACGGATCAGCGCAGGCTCAGTTGACGGTGCTGTTGCGAATGCCGGCTCACTTGACAGCAGTGTTTGACTGCAGTTCCTCACTGGCACTGGCAGAAAACTTGATTGAAGCAGGTATAGAGCTGATTGAAGTTGAGGCTCAAAGATTGAGCCTCAACATTTATCTGTTTGCGATATCCTGATTGTGTTTATGTATTTTACGACGGTTTACTTTTGACAACAGCCAAGGGGAAAACATTAGCGCCCGCGAGCTAACACTTGCGGGACGGGAGCTAACAGACGGCTAATGAGAATCCATCGTTCCTGATGTGAAGTTTGACACAGACCTAGTTTCCGCTTGCGGGAGCAATTTAAGGCTACAGAGAAGCTGCCAGTAAAGGGGGAAAGCAGCTAGTATTAGCGCGTATGCTAACGGACGCACGGTAGCTAGCTTTAAATAAAATCAGCAGGCGGGAACTCATGTCAGGGTACTATGAATTAGAGGTCGCGTTAACTGAATATTCTCCATCATTAATGGATTTTTTTGAAGGATGACAGATCATTTTGAAGGCTGTACAGATGGGCTAGAATGATGAGGATGAGCCTGCATTTCAGCGCACACACACAGACAGATGCATAGATCTTTTTCCATTTTGCAAACATGAAAGCGTGAAAGTGCTCTGTGCTGACAGAGCACTGAGAGGCTGCTGCAGGTGTCTCAGCCACAGAGGAATACAGGTCAGCATGCAGAGTGTTAAGGCCTTTGCACAATTAGCCCGTTTCAGGTGATTTACTTTGAATCATAGAGTTTCAGTGTTATTACTGTATAACAATATTCCTGTTCTCGCAGACAGGCACTCCGGTGCGGGACCCAGGTCGAGACCCGGATGCTCCAGACGGGACGGCAGAGGTGGAATAGGAGCAGCAGCAGCAACAGCAGGAGGATGAGGGCTTCCAGGAGGAGCTGGAGGCTTCCAGTTTGCAAACAACATGAACCGGATCCTCTGGAAGCCTCCTACTCAGCTCCTGGCAGACCGCTTGCCCTTGACCCTGCCTAACAGGCCTGCCCCTGCCAATAAGCAGCCACCTGCCTCCAAACGGGCAAGAAAACACAGGGGGAGGTGAGGAGGCAGGAAAAGGGACATGTAAATATTGTACATATTGTACATATTGTAAATTTTTGTATATAGTGTAAATATTGTAAATTGTGTCAATGTTGTAACAAAGTGTACAAAGTTACAATCACTTTAATACCTCTGACTGTACAAAGTTACAATCACTTTAATACCTCTGACTGTACAAAGTTACAATCACTTTAATAGAGCTGATTGTACAGGTACAATCACTTTAATAGTGCTGATTGTACAGGTACAATCACTTTAATAGTGCTGATTGTACAAAGTTACAATCACTTTAATAGAGCTGATTGTACAGGTACAATCACTTTAATAGTGCTGATTGTACAGGTACAATCACTTTAATAGAGCTGATTGTACAGGTACAATCACTTTAATAGAGCTGATTGTACAGGTACAATCACTTTAATAGTGCTGATTGTACAGGTACAATCACTTTAATAGTGCTGATTGTACAAAGTTACAGTCACTTTAATACCTCTGACTGTACAAAGTTACAATCACTTTAACAGAGCTGATTGTACAAAGTTACAATCACTTTAACAGAGCTGATTGTACAAAGTTACAATCACTTTAAAGCATCCGATTGTACAAAGTTACAATCACTTTAAAGCCTCTGAATGTACAAAGTTACAATCACTTTAAAGCCTCTGATTGTACAAAGTTACAATCACTTTAAAGCCTCCAATTGTACAAAGTTACAATCACTTTAAAACCTCTGAATGTACAAAGTTACAATCACTTTAAAACCTCTGATTGTACAAAGTTACAATCACTTTAAAGCCTCCGATTGTACAAAGTTACAATCACTTTAAAACCTCTGATTGTACAAAGTTACAATCAGAATCACAAGCACATTTGTAACGCTGTGCACTACTTGGGCAGATTTGAGAGAGGGAGAGACAGTGTGCCTGCAAATGGAGGAAGAGTTTGTGAAAGAGCATAGAATGAAACTGAGAACAGAATAGAATCTTGTTTGCTCATTGGTGGCTCGGAATTGAGGTACAAATATAACTCCATACAAGGTGCAATGAAGGCACTATACAGATGTGCAGGTTTGTGATCAGTTATAGTCCAGATATCTAAAAAATAAATGCACAGTAAAGCTTCAGTACGATTTGTACTGATGTTCTGTTTTTTGAGGTTTTGGTCCTGATCGACTAGATCTGCATGATTTAGCAATAATAAGTAACTGTGATTATACTGGACAATATTAGGATATGTCATTGTGATTACAATACATAATTGTCTTCTTCTTGCTTGGTTTTAAAATGTAGTCAATGGTAGTTATATGATAGTTATATTATTAAGTAGCATAAAACCTGTAAAACCTGTAGTTTTTACAGAATTGCTTTTTATAAAGTTTCCTCTGTTCTGTTCCAGACCTAAGCTTTTTTGTGTCTTTTCAGGACACTTTGATGGAATGTCCTCCTAATTCTGACATCTGTTTGAGCTACCTGTCGTGGGTCTCGCCTACTTAATGGTCCAGTTTCTGCTGGAGAACCTGGTGGTGGCGGCCATGATGCAAGCTTTGGTCGACCGCGTAAAGGTGAGCCTAATTTTTACAAATTGTTTTTCATGTTTTATCTTCCCCAACACACCTATCACTATCTACCAAGGAGGACTGGCTACAGCTGAAGCTGACCAGTGTCTTATTTTCCATTCCTGCTTTTCACAGAGCTAGTTTATAGGCCTATGATAATATAGCCATGCATTTCTAATGTCTATTATCTTTATTTTGACTTGAAAGTCATTACTGCCCAACTTTACCACTAGTACTAGCACTAGTACTGATTGAGGCTAGCTTTGAAGAGTTTTGGGTACAAGTAGCATACTGAATTTTTTGCTGAAATTGTATTATAGTATAGGCCAGAGGCACCCTCTACAGAGTGGAGGAGAACCCAGAGGCCGGACGAAACCTTTAAAGGGTGGAGGAGGATCTGGAGGCCGGAGGAAACCTTTTGGGGGGGGGGGGCTAAGACCCTGAGGCTGGAGGAAATCTTTTAGGGTGGAGTTCAAACCGGAGGCCAGAGAACCCTGAACTGTTATATTTAGACCACAATTCAAGCTGAAGCTGCTTTCTGTTTCTAATATTGTAGCTATATTGGCAAATTTACCATTCAGATAAGGAGGCAATAGCCGAGGCATGGGGAGAGCATGGGGGTGGCTTACAGGGCTTAAGCCCCCAATATTTTCCAAAATTATTATGTTTTTTTCCCAAGCAGTTGCTTGGGATAGACATCTGCAGTGATAGACATTCATATAAAAAACCCCTTTTTCAGGCTTTTCTAAGAAAATATGTGCCCTCAGCCCATCCACAATCCCCTCGAGTACCACAGTTAAGTTCTGATGTAGGTACCTTGAACCTTGGAACATTCTAGAGGTAAAAGGTTAACTGGGTGTTTGTTTTGTATTTTGTTCACTCACTATGATTACTTTTAGCTGAATGGGGAATGGCCTCAAAAGGCTGTCGAATCATTAAAACCAAAAAGGTAGTGTACATTTTATGTTTTATGCAAAGTCAGTGTTTAATCAAAACCTCACAAAAACATCAATCAATCATTCTACCAGCCTTTGTGTTGTATTGCAACCAAATCGTTATGTTGGTTCAAGACACTTTACAAAATACAGGTCCCGACAGGACTCTTTGCTATTTCAAAGAGACCCAAAATTAATCCACCATAAACAAAGCCTTTGAAACATCCAGCAAAGTAATAGTGGCAAGGACAAACTCCATCTTAAACATAAAGCAGAGCCAGACTCATGATGAGCAGCCGTCTGCCACAACAGTGCTGGGCTTCAGCCTCCAGAGGGAGAGATGGAAAAACACTGAGAACAACAAAGCAACAACAAATTAAACAGGTTTGTGACTATAATCAGGGGCAGTTTTAGAGACCTGGAGGCCCCAGGCAAAGACCGACATGTGGTCTTTTTTCTTTTAGCTAAAAGCATTCACCCTGAGTGAAATGAATGTTTTGAAGCTTCTCTTTTCAGGTAACAAAGTCAGAGCACTACAGGGCATACCCGAATAAGAATATGCTCACTATTGGCGCAGTGTCTGTTCTTCTGCCACCTTTTGCATGCCATTTTGATACGCAGTGATCCACCAATTCATGCCTTTAATATGCCCATAGGGTTTTCAGTAGCTATAATTTGCTTAAAATGAAGACATTTTGAAGCAATTTTATTCACTGTTGGCACTTTTGTTTTTACATTCTAATACATATGCTTATTAGACATACACCTCAAATTCAGTGCCTATTATGATATATACTGTAATGCTGCTATAAGATCCACCGAATGAAGCCCTCAGCTTGACGCTCCCACAAAGATCCCCTTTGTCTTGATCTAAAGTGAAACCACGTGACCACTTGAAAAAGTTTAAAAGTTTACGTTGAAAACAAAAGTAATCACAAAAAAGTTATAAAAATTTTCTTAGGTCCACATTTATTGAGGTTTGGGATCCATAAAGCTTGCTGAAAGTTGTAAAGGGTGACAAAAAGCTTTGATTTGTGGGAAAATAAGGAGGCTGGAGTTCTGGCCTGTTATCAAAGACAAGTATTAATGCACCATATCCTGAAAGGCTTTAAATGCTTTAATTGCTGCTAAAGGTTCTTCAACCAAGAGGGGATTAAAGGGTCTGAATACTTTCTGAATGCACTGTACATATCTTAAGGCCCCTCAGAGCATGAGGCCCCAGGCAGTTGCCTATGGCTGTGATGCAAGTATCGATGTTAAATGTACAGTGCTTAACAAATTTATTAGACCACCCTAACCCTAACTAAAGTAAGGTTTATGCCACAGCTGCCCTAAATTAACAGCATTGGTGATTACCAAAATCATTTTTTATGTTTCAGTGAAATGGTTAATACACCAATATGTAGAATTCTTTAACCTAAATAATATTTTTAATGCTAAAATATCATTATCATTGTTATCCATGAATTTTCAAATTTACCGATTTACAAAAAAATTGAAAAAACAGTAAAGCACATTAATATTTCTTGATTAATATGTCAAGTTATAGTTATTTACTTGCATTCCTGAACAGAAAAATGAGTTTTAGTGGTTGAATGTTATGCTCGATTAATTTCTGACTTCTCAGAGAAGCCCAGTGAGCCGGCTCAAATTTGGGTGAATTCAGTTTGAAATCCCTCATTCCTGTTCAAAATGGTAAAACGTGGAGAGCTCAGTGAAAATGAAAGAGTCCACATTAAAGCACTTCATGATGCTGGATGGTCTCTGAGACAAATATGACAGGTGGTCTAATAAATTTGTTTAGCACTGAATGGTATTAGAAGGAACCATAAAGTATAATATTCAATTGATCATTCTAATATTGGCATTTACAGCTAAAATGACAACAAACTAGAGAGAACTGACAATGCTATTTAAGCTATTATATTCAGATTCACATTTAAAGAGACAACTCTGTCAATACAATACAATCCCAGGCTGATACTAATCTTTGTAGCAGATAGAGTCAGGTGGATCAACAACAGCAGGTCGTCTTTAGCCGAGATCCAGAGGAACCTGTGAGACCAAAGAGCTCAGGATCCCCAGGAGGATCTATGGTTATTTAAAACTGTGTTGCAGTACTGTATTCTGGTATTGCGAAAGACAAGCAGGAATATTTCGACATTTTTGTGGAGGTTGCTTTCTTGCCAATAGTTAGAGGAGACAATGGCACCTCTCACAAGTCTTCAGTATGAGTATGCAGTCAGCTGCTAGCATAGCAAACCATAAATCAATAAATTGTGGTGAAGACTTGTCATCACACATCAAACGAGATCAAACATGAAACGCCAGAAAGTCAATGCTCCATCCCAGCCAAGAAATGACCCCATACATGACACCACGTATCATTTTTACAGTATATATGAAAGACGGAACTTAGCAAAACAATGGATGCATGAACGGACACCATGCATTTTCAGAGATGCAGTTTTGATGTTAACCTAAATTCTACACAGCACAGAGAATCTGAGCTCACCATGAAAACTATGAGGACTGAGAGAGTAAAGATGAGATACATTATTACCTCCACCAAGGAGGTTATGTGATCGGGTGGGTTTGTTCGTTTGTTAGTTTGTTTGTTAGCAACATAACTCAAAAAGTTGTGGACGGATTTGGATGAAATTTTTAGGAAATGTCAGAAATGGTTTAAGGAAAAAGAAAGAAATAGTTTATCATTTGTTTTCTGAAAAATTTGAAAATATTGGAAAATGGGGGGTCAACACAAAGTGTGAAGTTCTCACTATAGCATATACACTTATTGACAAAATATTTGGCCACACCTGTCAATTTTTAAATCAGGTGTTTTAATCAGACTGGTTGTATCAGGTGTATAAAATCAAGCACCTAGCCGTGCAGTCTCCTGTTGCAATAATAAGTTAGACCACTTAGGTTGTTCTGAAGAGCTCAGCGACTTCAAGTGTGATACTCTGATTGATGCCACCTTTGCAGTTAGACAGTTTGGGAAATTTCATCCCTGCAAGATATCCCACAGTCAACTGTATGTGATGTTATTAGAAAGTGGAAGCATTTAGGAACAACAGCAACAACAGTTGCTAACACTCTGCTGTTTCCATAGCTGAAGAGTTCTTAACTTCCACTGGCATGGATGTAAGCCAATAAAGCGTGTGGCAGGAGCTTCATAGAATGGGTTTCCGTGGCCAAGCAGCTGCATGTAGCCTGACATCATCAAGTCCAGTGCCTAGAGTGGGATGGAGAGTTTCAAAGCACACAGACACTGACACAGCTAATGTAGCAAAGGCTGAAGCTAATGAAGCTACATTAGCTGTATATGCTATGTAGATAATTTAGCTGTGTAGCCAAAATTGCTAAAAGCAAAAGCTAATGAAACCCCTTTAGCATATGCTACATTCGCCAAAGCTAATGTAACTATATAGCTACATTACCTTTAGCTAAATTAGTAAAGTTAGCTTTAGCTCAGTTAGCCAAGTTAGCTTAAGCTTAGTTAGCCGCGTAACTAAATTAGCATTGTTGCTAGAGCTAAAGCAAATGTAGCTGCATTGGCTTACACCAGAGGTGTCAAATACAAGGCCTGGGGGCCAAATCCGGCCCTTGGTACAGTTGTATCCGGCCCGCAAGTTCATACGATATTGCTATTCTATCTGGCCCACCACTATGAGGTCTGCAGATTTCCTCCAGTATAAACGTGTAAACTTAACCTTGATGATTTGAAATATCCTTGTTAAATTATAAAAATATGAAAAAGTAAAGAGTAAAAGACGTTAGATTAAAAGTCAGGAAGGTGGGAAAAGAAATTAATGTTGTCATTTCATATTTTCAATTTTGCGTCTCACGATTCTGACTTAAACTTGTGATTTTGACTTTATATCTCATGTATTTGCCTTTTTAAGACCTTATTTTGCCTTCAAATTTCATGTTTTGACCTTTTGAACTTAAACTTAAACTCATCATTTTTATGTTTTCCATCTCAAAATGATTTCTGACATCGTCAAGTCCAGTGCAAAGCGTCAGATGCACACTGATACTGGACTGTAGAGCAGAGGAAACATGCTCTATGGAGTGACAAATCACGCTTCTCTGTTTGGCAGTCATATAGTTGGGTGTGGGTCTGGCAATTGCTGAGTGAAGGTTACCAGTCTGACTGCATTATGCCAACTGTGAAGTTTGGTGCATGAGTGATAATGGTATGGGGCTGTTTTTCAGGGTTTGGGTTAGACCCCCTATCTCCAGTGAAGGGCAATCTTCATGCTTCCATCAATGCTATGCTTCCAACTTTGTGGCAACAGTTTGGGGAAGACTCTTTACTACTCCAGCATGACTGTGCCACAGTGCACAAGGCACGGACTATAAAGACATGGCTTCATCAGTTTGGTGTGGAAGGACCTGACTGGCCTGCACAGAGTTCTGACCTCAACCCTAGTGTCTCTGTTGTTATGAAGTAGATGTATAATTGTTCATATTTTTGCCAGTCTACACTATGCAGTCCCTGTGCATTTTTGGAGCTCATTACTTTCATGAGGAGCTGCGAGAGACCTAATGTGCTTCTGTTTTAAGAATAAACAGCGTGTTGTTGCCAAAAATAGAAGTCCACCTCTGGGTCATCACACAATGCAAGAGAGTACGTCACCACCCCACATTTAGCTTTAATCTTTCATGCAGACATGACAAAAAGCTGTTAAAGATGAAATGTTTTCATAACAATAAAACACTCCTGATCAGCCAACAGATTTAAAACATTACAGTTAAAGAAATTTGCTCAGTATACAGCACATATTTAAATTTCTGCCTATCTCTATATTGTAAAAATGTAGGTGCTGGCTTGTTCGAGCCCATCTAAATTTAGGATTGCTCCTCTGGTCTGTCTTGTGTCTTGTCATGTGTAGGAGGTTACGTGTGAATGACAGAAACCACTGTCTCCGTCATTGATGTGAACCTGTGATGTTTCAGGTTCAATGTGACACTGTGGCTGAAGGCGTTCATGTGTCACCTACCCATGGCTCCAAACAGTCACAACAGCAACAACAATGCACAGACATATTTACAGGTGAAACAAGTTTAATATAACACGGATAACCATCTGGGAAGCATCTAAGATGCATATGAGTTTCAGCTGGGAGTTAAAAACAAAACTTCAATGAGTGCTGTGAAATGAAAGAAGCTTCTACAGACCATATATTAAGATGGACGTAGCAACAGTTTCCAGAGAGTGAAGCCAAAATATTTATGGCTCCTGGTGACAGGCGACAGTATAAGTCATGAACCCTGCCTACTCCATGTTTAAATTATTTATATAATTTTTTAAAAAAGAGCAGATGTGACATAATTGGCAGCTCTATCCAGGGATGTTAAAGATAGAAGTCGAGTAGAGAAGGAAAAGACAAGTTAAAATGTAGCAAAAACCTGATTTTCCATAAACTTTCATGTCAGCTCAAACCAGACTCAATAATTTGTTCTGCTGTGAACTGTACCAACCACAAGACAGTCTGGCTGCAGACCACAGCTCTCAGATGGCCCCTCTCGCAGACCACTACTGTGAGACACCGCCTCTGTCCTGATGAAAATACATGCTGAAACTTTCAGAATAAAATTGGATTAAACTTCCTGTTAGGGTTAGGTTAGGGCAAAAGGGAAACAAAAAGTCAAAACTGTTAAACCTCATTGTAGGGAAAAAAAGGAAAAAAGGTGTCCTCCATGAAACACTAACACAGCTTAAGTAGCAAAGGCTGAAGCTAACGGAGTTACATTAGCAACATTATTTGCGCAGCATCGCAGGGCTAAGCAACACAAGCACTGCAGAATAGTCCAGTTCAATGATGTCCCCTCAGATTCAACAATGCCATTGAGAGCCTTGGTTACACTCTTTCTTTTTGCAACATCCTACCTGTTTCAGATAGTTTTTTCTGCTGTTGCTGCAATTAAGACAAGAAAAAAAAATCAAAGCTGGATGTTGAAATTGGCCTGAGATTGCCAGTCTCACAGCTGCATCCAAGACTCAAGAGATCTGTAGCACCAAAAAAAAGCCCACAGTAGTCCCTGAAATTATTGCAGGACTTACAGATTTGAAAGATGTTCTTTATGTTATGTTTGCATTTTTCAGCGAACTGTTCATCTTCAGCCTGAATTTTAAACCTAAAAAATTTTAGGTCATATGTTGTTTGTATCACAAATGTTTGCAGATGGAGACTGCATGGCTATGTGATTGGTTGACACACCTGTGGCTACAGGTCTGATTAAAACACCTGAATTCAATAATTAACAGGTGTAAATACTTTTGTCCATATTGAAAATTAAACAGAATAGAAAGATGATTGTGTGCACAGCTATGCTCAGAAACATAAAGACCGACAGGTTTAGTGCCACTCCAGGGGAGGACAGTTTGTTTTTTGTTGTGTGGGTTTGTGGAACCTGAGAACAAGATTTATTCCCTGTCCCAGTTATTATGACTTAAGGCAGTGATTCCAAATATGAGACCTCGATGTAATCAATTTGTTAATATTTGGTGAGAAGATGTAAGCCCTCTGAAAGAGGTTAGAAAAATTTGCATGATCTTGATTTATGTGTTCATAGGAGGAGCAATCTAGCCAGCTATAAATGACGCCTAAAAACAGGTAAATGTTGACGAGAAATGACTGTTAGAAAATTAAAAATCTTGCAGTGCTTCTCAAATGTGGTTTTGCCTGAAAGCTGATGGTTTAAATGAAGGAAGGACCTGAGATGGAGAGAGCAACGACCACCTCAACAATATACCAAAGATGCAACCATAAAGAGTCATAAGATCATTGCATGGCTGCAGAGTTTTGCATGTTGTAGTGTTGGAGTGAAATGGTTGTTTGAATGTGAACCTTAATCCATTGAAAATCCTCCATTGGCTCTAAACGCTCTCTTCCTCTTCATCGCTGCAGGCTCTGAGGTGAGCGTGCAGTTCAGCTGTGAACACGGACCGTCTTCTGTGGGAAGAAGAAGAAAAAAAGTTTGGGATGTTTTGGAGCTCGGCCAGTTTTCATGCCTGTGCAATAATTTCACTGGAAAGTGGGTGTGATTTCCAGCAAAACAGTTTTTCCTTTTGGTTTATTCATCGGCCTGTAGACTCTGAGGACAAACAGGCTTTTTAAACTCTAAGCCTGCCTGCGAGAGTTTCTGCTGCCTGTGAATCACGTAATGAAAATAAGAACTGCTGTTTGACCCACGGGCCTTTTTCATAAAGGACTCAATCTCACCTCTATGAGTCCTCCCAGAAGTTCTGAGCCAAGATTTTTTTTTTTAAGAGCTCTCACAAAAGCTTTCAGGGAAGATTTGGAAGGAAAAGGAGCACTCCTTAGAAATCTAAACCTTCCTCAGTAATGGCTGCTGTGATTTGTAAACATGGGTGTGTGACCTCAGGCTGTTTTACCATTAGGCAAAGGTGGGCAATAGCCGGGGCCTTTTTAGCTCTTAATGCAAATCAGGAGCCAAGTATGAATAAAGAGCATTAAAATAGTGTTGGATTATCTAAAAAAAAGACCCTGGAAAGGATCCCTGGCCTCATCAGCATGGTCTAAGTCCCTCAAAAAGCTTCAGAATGTCTCCTTGCTCAGCAGATAACAGGTAAATCCCTACAGATAGATTAAACAATGACTGGTGGATTACCGTGTTGTAAAATGCCATTTAATAAATAAAGATGATTAATTTATGGCAGAGGAATGGTGAGCATTTGTTTTCATTTTTGGACTTTTATAAATCAGTGAGAGGATTTGTTATTGTTACATCACTGCTTTAAATACCAGTAAACACTGCCGCGGGGAAGGCGTCACTCAATAAGGTACAGTGCACTGCAGAAACAGACTTTGGATTATTATCAGTGAGTGATATTATGTTTGATCGTTTGAAAAAAACAGGAGATTTTTCATCACAAAATGCAACTTACCCGTCTAAGGAGCCAGAATTAACAAGGAACTGGAAGAATCACATTGTCAACAGCAAAACTAAAGAAATCGAATCTATTCTTTTAAAGGTCACATATTTTACCCCTTTAATACAAGTTAATATTGGTCTCACGGGTCCCCAAAACATGTTTGTGAAGTCTGTTGTTGAAAAAACACTCCAGTATAACAGCTGTTAAGCCCGATCTTCTTTTATTAGGCTACTGCTCGAAATTTACAGTCCAATTTAAACAAGTAAAACTCTGTAACAACAAAGTCTGTTTGAATGATCAAGCTACAACAATGAAGAGGGCACTTGTGAAATTTGTTCAGAAGTGTAAGTATGTGTATGTATGTTACTGGATCAGAGAGAGTCAAGTTGGCAAATGAAAAATTTCATTTTCGCCTAATTTTTCTTGCAATTTTAGCATACATATCCCATAGAAGTAATGCAGTTGAAGTCCAAAAATCTCCAGTTGGCCAAAGCAGCACATTTTGATGATACCTCTTTCAACTTTCATGCCACTAGAGGGTTATCAGGACAAAATAAGAGGGATTTTAGTAAAAAAAAAAATATCCAGGCGAAATCCCCTCTTGTGCCATTTAGGCATAATTTGGCACAATCTCTGCCATTTGAAAAATCTCAGGTATCAAACTATTTTTTACTCATATGCCATTATAGGTGGTCACTGCATCATGGAATTCTTTTTTTCCCTCTCACATCACCCAGACCTCCATATAGTTCACTTTCAAAGGAAGCCTAACAAGGAACTAAAGTTTGACACCAAGAGGAGCAGATTTATTTTCACTGGCACAAACAAACAACACAAAATAAAGTGCAGAAAACTAAAGAAACTGTTGAAACAAATGCAAACTGCACGAACATGACTAGAATGTTCAGTAGAGGCTGGGCTTTCAAATGAGACCACGTTTGTGTCTGTAGTAGCAGGGACCATCCCATAGGGGGCGGAAGTGTCTGACTACGTAGCTACAGCCACTTTAACACGTGGTCATTTATTTGAGTTCTTTTTGAGTTGGATGTGGTGTGGGTTAAAAAAGTTTTATTTTGGCTTGTAGCTGAGCTTCTTCTGTTTAATTTGATGTGTAACATGACTACGTTTGTGCAAAAATTGAGTGCACAGAGCGAGTTTGTTTGGATCAAGGTGAGCAGGACCAAATTTGGTCCCGCTAGGGCTTCAGGGGTTTTAAGAATTTGCAGATGCAACTTTCTGTTTTGTTTTCATTTCTTGATGTTCACTTATTTCTATTTTTTAACTATTTTAAAGTTGTCATTTACATGATCAAAATAAAGAAATCAAATCAAAATCACATTTTTCGTGCTTATTCTGAACAAGGTCTACAGTTGTGTGAACTGTGAGCTGTCACCATAGGGCTGTAAACTGGGCCTGAAGTTGGAAAACCTTTCATCCATATTTTCTGATGTGTGACAACTAATTTGATTCTATGTAACTCCACAGTGCCTATGTCAGTCATCGTCAGTCTTAACAGGGATGATCACACATTGACTCTGAATCATCACTATGTCACAGCACCCCCTTCTGCTAACTGATCATTTCCTCCCCTAAATTTTGATTTTGTCCTTTAGAACACCTTTAAACACTCTGTCTTCACACACCTTTCAACCCAGGCTTATTATTTTTGATCTTCATAGGGATCATAACCAGACCTACAAAAAACTCTCTTTACGTGCTGAGGTGACAGGGCCCTTCAGTGCTGCTTGCAGCCCTAGTTTCTTGTTTTTGCACATTAAGGACAGGTCATATGAAAGCCCCTTGGGTATCAAAAGTAGCTACTCAGTACTTTGAGTAAATTTTAAATGACTTACTTTTTACTTGTGCTTGAGAAGATTTATAGACCAGTACTTTTACTTCTACTTAAGTAAATTTTAACCAAAGTAACTGTACTTTTACTTGAGTATAACAGTCTGGTACTTTTTCCACCTCTGGTAATGTTTCAGACTGGCCACAAACATTTCATAACGGAGCTCTGTAAGATGGATCTGCCTGATGACAGACATGGAGTCTGGACAATTCATCTGCTATGCAAGGTTGGTTAAATGAAGCCCCATGTATGGTAGCTAGTCCTCCAAGTGAGCTGGGCAGGTCTGAATCTGACCTGTGGTTTTTTTCTTGAATATCTATCCACTGTCCTGTCCTTTCTGATAAAAGGCAAAAAATATCAGCAAAATGATGCAGAAATAAAGACAAGGAACAAAGTCTGGCAGAAATGTAAGTTGCCTTAATTATGAAATACTTTCTTATAGTTAAGTAATTACAAGATCCCCACAGCTACACTAAAGAAAACTCTTTAGGGTGTTGTCTTTAGTTGCATCAAACTATTTCTAAATGGTTGTTTTGCAAACTACAAACTTCCACTCTGAGTTAAATGACCAGTTTTTACTACAATTTTTTATGTAAAGTAAACCATATATTTTTATACATGTTTTAATTTTAATTTTTTAAGTGCATTTTGGACAAATGTTTTTATTTTTAGTTGAGTTGATTGTATTTCTTCATGTTCTTCATTTAGAAGTAGCCCTGGCGTCTTGGGGAGTGAAGTACAGACAGTCTCCTGCAGACAATCTTCACTTTATGTTTTCAGTCCAGCTCCCTCCCTTACCGTCATTCATCCATATTTGCTGACCTGAACAACAAACCATCCAAAGGTTCAGCCTCTACTTCATCCTGATCTAGTGGTGCTTCCTCTGATTAAGCATTTACTGTCAGGATAAAGGATTAACATGCCCAAATGTGCACTGTTCCCAATTAACAAAAAGCTTTTGACCTAGATTAGTGGAAAGTACCATTTCAAATTGAAGAGGCGGTGTAGCTACTTGGTAAAGCAGTCACCTGCAACACAAAAACTGTTATGATTATAGCTGTCTAACTAAGGTAATGCATTTTTTTGTTTGTTTTTTTGTGTTTGTTTTCCCTTCCCCTTTACCAGCCAGTCAGATTGACAAGACAATCTGAATAGAAATTTAAATGTATTTTGAATGTTAAAAAAGGGAAATGATTATACAGATAAAGGACTATTGTAAATCTAAAATGATAATTTTATTTAAACCAAATAATAGGAAAGTACAACACAAAAAAAAAAATGTAACTGGTTGTTATTTATTGTCTTTTTCTTAAAATCTAAGCTAATTAAAAAATATATATCAATAACGTCAATCAATAGAAATATGCAGGAAATTAAGATATGATTAGATGAGAGACACCTGTATTGATCTCCTGTTATGGTAAATTTAGTTATAACAAGAGCTCCCAATAGAGGACAAAATAATCAGCAATATTCAACAAAAGTGAAAAGTAAAATACTTGAATACAGTAGATAAAAATGGCATTTATAGTATTATTACATATGAACACCTTTGCTTGTAGAGGGACCAAGACCAGAATCTAAGTAAAACACAAAAAGTGCATCGCATTAGTGTGAAAGTGGGGCTGCTGGTTTACTCAGTCTATTTCTGTCCCCTCTGTGCTCCTCCTCCCCTGCAGACTGCTGTTTAAAAGAGAGCGGACAATACTGAATTCAAGCTGCAGGTGTACAGTACAGTATGTTCAGTATATTTACTATAAACGTTCATCTAGCGCTCTCTTGTGGTTCAACAAAGACATGGCAACATGTGAACATGTCGTTTGCGTAACTATCTATAAGGCCCGCCTTTCACCCAGCATGCTATTGGTCAGCGTTATCCAGAGAACCACACGATTGGATGGACGGTGCTTACGTCATTGCACCCGGAAGACTTTGAAAACCTTGTGTAAGCGTCCTCCTGCCTTTCCCTAGCAAACAGAGCAGTAAGTAGGACTTTTCTCTTTAAATGTTCATTTGAATGAAACCTAAGAATGTGGCGCAAACGTGTGTGATAAGAGACACGACGTAACGTGATATTTCATATTAAACTGTCTGCAGTTATGCCGACGTCTCCTGTTAAAACGAGGATCCCTCTGACCAGCTTCGGCCATCTCATCACAGAGGTGAAGGTAAGAGCA
Organism: Cheilinus undulatus; assembly: GCF_018320785.1. Taxonomy (NCBI): domain Eukaryota; kingdom Metazoa; phylum Chordata; class Actinopteri; order Labriformes; family Labridae; genus Cheilinus; species Cheilinus undulatus. The sequence continues at coordinate 44,039,731 of NC_054868.1, forward strand.
GGATTGTTTGATCTATTCTGCAGAGGTAGAAGACTTTACATGTGTCCGTTTTGATACAGGAAGTAAGATGTGAAAAAGACAAATAATTAAGGGTATTCTCCTGGTTCTTATTTTGTTACCATCAGTGCATTTTGTTTTCTCGGCTGTTTATTCATAATAAAATCATGACACACCTCTTTATCTCTACTTTTTGTTCTCTGATGATGCTGCAGGTTTAGTAGACCACATGGAGTTTTTTTTGTGACTTCAATTTATTCACTTAGAAGATAAGATAAAAGGTGACCGACCTCCAGCAGTTCAAGGAAGAAGATAACAGATATAATTATCTGAAGTAAAACAAGCCGCCTGACCTAGAAAGAAAAATAAAAGACGCTCAAATTCTACACTGTAGTAGAAACATGATTTACTTAAACACTTAGTACTGTCTTTGGAAATATAGAACATCTGTTCTGGTTATTTTTTCATTGTTATAAACACATTTGGACCAGTTAAAGTACTGAGGAGAATGTAAAAAATTAATGTATCTCTCTTTAAACTTAAATTTCTAGAAGCTTAAACGTAGAAAAGCTATCATATTTTATAAGTGAGCTTCAAAGGGCCACACTATGCCAAACTAAACCTTTTAAATCACAAAGAGGTACATAACTGAAGCTTTTTTGTACAGTTTACAGCCACATAGTTTGAAATCTGCCATATTTCTTTCTTATGGCATTAGTCTTTGGTTTTTTAATTCAGCAAGCTCTCAAAAGCACCCATTGCCAAAGTCTGGGTCAGGACCCATGGGTGGGTCACTGTATTTTTTTTTTATTTTTTATTTTTTTTTGTTTGTTTGTTTTTCAGATCGCCAAATTTCTTTACAGCCATACTTTATGGGGCACATTACAACCACTCACCCTCCCCACCATAATAAAACAAATACTAGGCTCTGCCTGCCACTGCACGGCAAAAGTGCTAAAGTCAACGTTATTGATGCTTGGCTCATTATAAAGAAATGCATTAATCCAGATGAGACAGCCACTGAAGGCCAAAAGGGGCCAAGCATGCAAAGAAAGCCTTTATGACAGAGGTGAGGTGTCCCCTTCCAGACTCATAAAATTAGAAAAGCCAGGTCAGGACCAGATTGAGTCCAGACTTACTGATATCCAAGCCGTCAGGTCAACCAACCAGCCAAGGATGGCACAACAGTTAGGTGATGAGTAATAAAGTACAGAAAACATAGTTGCTGGGCCATGATGGCGTTTCCTTTCTAAAAAGTGTGTTGCCAGGAAAAAAGTTTGTGAAACCTTGCTTTAAAGCAGTTGTTCCCAACTGGTCTAGCGTCAGGACCCACCTACATCTCCTTATCCATAAATTGTGACCCACATTTCTTTAATTTTTCAATCATAACCAAGTATTTCTAATAAAAATGGGTGAGTTTGAACTTGAACTACAGCAAAAGATTTGATGAAAAAAAAGAGATAAAAATGTATCTTTAAAAATAAAAGCATATAAAAGACTTTTTGCCACATACTTTTTCACCCGGCAGCCATCTGTGACCCACTGAAAATGGCTTCACAACCCACCTTTTGGTCCTGACCCACCAGTTGAGAACCAAGGTTTCTTAGTACAAGAGTAAGTATGCTTTTGGCCAGGCTGCCCACAATCCATCTTGCTCTTTAGGAGCCAAGGTGAATTCAAGTGAGAAAAAAAAATGATATCGACAGAAACCAAATTTAATGCAAGTCAAAGGTATTGATAGCTTTTTTTTTTTTTCAAATCAACCCCAAATCAACAATGACACCTAAAGATTATTTTTTGGGGAATTTTTGCCTTTATCATGATAGGACAGCTGATGAGAGATAGGAAATATGAGGAGATAGAATGGGGAAGACACGCACCAAAGGCTAATTAAACCTAAGGACAGTGAATCAAGGACTATAGCTTCTCCATGTGGGCGCACGTTCAACCAACTATGCTAAGCTACTATAATTAAATAATAATTAGAGTAACCCTGCTACCCTCAGTGCAATTATGTATTCAGAGTGGATATAAAACCATTTTAATGTGAAGTTCCTCTTTAAGATGTACCCTTGTGATATTGGTATCGGCTGATATCAAATTTCTGCTGATATTTAGATCCGATATTTTGGCTGTGAATATCAGCATATATCAACTGTAAAATCTGGCAAAAAATACTAATAAATTTGTGGAGTTTTAGGCTTGACCAACAGACCTATGTAAGTTGAGATCTTTTTTTTTAATTATCCTTGTTCTTTAAATTTGAATGTGTGTTTTAAGACACACATTAAAAACTTAGTTTCTTTTTTCATCCTCAAACCTTGAATTGCGTTCAAAGGACTGCATTTTTAGTTATATAAAACATATTTAAATATCGGTATTGGCTAAAATGAATCTATAGAGATCAGCATATCTGGTATTGGCAAAAATACAATATCATTCATCCCTACTTAAGACCATTCTTTCAATGTGATGGGACACCCCAAATTCCAAACACTAATGCACAAATACAGTATATTGCCAAAAGTATTTGCTCACCTGCCTTGACTCGCATATGAACATCCCATTCTTAATCCATAGGGTTTAATATGACGTCGGTCCACCCTTTGCAGCTATAACAGCTTCAACTCTTCTGGGAAGGCTTTCCACAAGGTTTAGGAGTGTGTTTGACCATTCTCTCAGAAGCGCATTTGTGAGGTCACACACTGATGTTGGACGAGAAGGCCTGGCTCTCAGTCTCTGCTCTAATTCATCCCAAAGGTGTTCTGTCAGGTTAAGGTCAGGACTCTGTGCAGGCCAGTCAAGTTCATCCACATCAAATTCTCACATCCATGTCTTTATGGACCTTGCTTTGTGCACTGGTGCACAGTCATGTTGGAACAGGAAGGGGCCATCCCCAAACGGTTCCCACAAAGTTGGGAGCATGGAATTGTCCAAAATCTCTTGGTATGTTGAAGCATTCAGAGTTCCTTTCACTGGAACTAAGTGGCCAAGCCCAGCTCCCGAAAAACAACCCCACACCATAATCCACCCTCCACCAAACTTTACACTTGACACTATGCAGTCAGACAAGTACCGTTCTCCTGGCAACGGCCAAACCCAGACTCATCCATCAGCTTGCCAGATGGAGAAGCGCGATTTGCCACTCCAGAGAACACGTCTCCACTGTTCTTGAGCTAATCTGAAGGCCACATGAAGTTTGGAGGTCTGTAGCGATTGAATGTGCAGAAAGTTGGCGACCTCTGCACACTATGCGCTTCAGCATCAGCTGACCCCGCTCCGTCATTTTACATGGCCTCACACTTCGTGGCTGAGTTGCTGTCGTTCCCAATCGCTTCCACTTTGCTATAATACCACTGACAATTGACTGTGGAATATTTAGGAGCAAGGAAGTTTCACGACTGAACTTGTTGCACAGGTGGCATCCTGTCACAGTACCATGCTGGAATTCACTGAGCTCCTGAGAGCGAGTCATTCTTTCATAAATGTTTTTAGAAACAGTCTGCATGCCTAGGTGCTTGATTTTATACACCTGTGGCCATGGAAGTGATTGGAACACCTGATTTCCATTATTTGGATGGGTGAGTGAATACTTTTGGCAATATTGTGTATGTTGTATTCATAATGACGTAGGCCACTATGGTGTAAACTCAATGCTGTAACCTGGACCAGGCTTAATCCAGGATAAGGGGTGGGGTGAAAAAGATCTGGGAATATAATTGTTTTGTGCAGGTATAAAGATATGGTGTTTCTGGTCATATGGTGTACTCTCACCATATGACTAAAAAACCTATGCATTCATGTGTATGGTCCAAGAATACAGATTTATTTTCCTTCAAAAGTGCCCTTTAGAAAGACTCTACTCTGTAGCTGCTGCTAAATCGCCACTTTCAACCATGCAGTTTAATAAAGTGGGACATGGACTTTCAATGAAAATTGCCTTTTATGATTTAATCTTAATACTATCAACAAGAGTACAGCTGCTCCTGTTTGTAAACGTTTTCAATCCCCAGCTTCAGTCCCATCATTCTCCATTCAGCTGTAAGCTTTCATGGCATAGCTCAGTATGTGTAAGGCTTTTCCTCTGCCAGTGCCATTTTTAGAATAAATCAGAATTACTAAGCAGAGCAGCTTCATCAGCACTCTGCTGAAGCCTTGGGCACATTTCATACATAGTCTAATGTTTACAATGGGAATAATTTCTCTTTCATGTGAATCCTTATATTCTGCACCCCCCCCCCCCCCCCCCCCCATGCTCTGCAAACTAAGCCTTCAGATGAATACTTAATTTAATAAAATGTGATGCATTTCAATTAAGACGCTAGAAAAAGATGGAGATTAATACATTTGTTTCACTGGATTTTCAAGAAGATTTGTAATGTAGTTCACTAGAACACAGTAGCTCAGTTTTTGAGGAGTTAGGTTTGGAACTGGACGTTTTCAGGTTCAAGTTCTGGTCAGACCTAGTATGGGAGTTGGTCTGGTAGTTGGAGAGGAACCATTTCAATTCCCGAGCACTGCAAAGTGCCCTTGGGCAAGGCACCAGAACCCCAATTTCTTTTGTGCTCCTTCACGAGCAGCAGCCTCAGGGACTGCATTGACATTGTATCAAATACATCAAATAAATGTACTTTGATATGGTGTTGGCTCTCCTTTTGCAGCTTCCACTCTTCTTGGAAGGCTTTCCACAGATTTTAGAGTGTTTCTGTGGGAATTTATGCCCATTAATTCAGCAGAGCATTTATGAGGTCAGGCATTGATGATTGATAAGAAGACCTGGCTCATAATCCCTGTTCCATTTCATCCCAAAGGTGCTCGATGGGGTTGAGGTCAGGACTCTGTGTCAAGTTCTTCCACACCAAACTCATTAAACCATGTCTTTATAGTCCTTGCTTTTTGCTCTGGGCCACAGTCATGTTGAAATAGAAAAGGGCCTTCCTCAAATGTCCCCAAAATTGGAAGCATAGCATTGCCCAAGATGTCTTGTTTTTGTTGTCCCACTTTGCTCAATGTGTCCACATATCAACCAAGATCTAGCACAGTAAAGCTTATGGTGTGATTGTGGTCAGATTTGCTACCATTTGGTGGAGCCAGACTTCTTGTTTCCTCTTGTTTCCAGTCTTCATGCAGGGTTTCATATTTGTTTGTTCAGACATGACAGTGATGTTAATCATCTCATCTTACGCCACAAAATGAAATAACACACTAACTTCCCTAAATGTGCAGCTACTCCTCTTCAAATATGCAATCAAAGCCATGACAAGGTTTGCTTGATTCAGTTATCAAATTAGAAACAGGGCAGTCTTATGCAAAGGTAAACTTTGCAGAAATAAAAATTACTTTTACATTGTATTTATACGAACAAGAAAAAACATAATTTTTAGTTTACAGGCCTCTTTATGAAATTTAGTTGTACTGCCTTAGCTCTCTGTCTACCCATTTGTAATGCTAAGATACACAGCAAAATTTTCATTGTTAACTCCTGAGATGATAAAGTTCTCACAGGTTCTGAGTTAACTGTACTCTTTGTAAAGTGTTAATATGTTATCTCTATTTTTATCATTCACAGTTTACACATTAAAGTTGACTTTTTACACAATAATGTGTTATTCATTTCCTTCCACATGGGTGTAAATTCAAAGTATTTACAACTTAATTTAATTTTACACTCATAAATTCTTTAAGATTGGCTTCTTGTGTTGAACACTTGTGCCATAGTTAGATGGCCAACGGCAAAGATGACGTATGGAACAAGTGCAAAGTTCAGGAGCATCCTTGATTACAGATCGGAACATCACTCCTGACTTCAACTCATCTAGTTCTGCAGGAATTTACTAACTCGGTGGATAACTTCACTTGTGGTGCAAAATCGCCTAACATCAGAAATAGCCTTCACCATAAACATGAGCAAAAGAATCCCAGAAGTGATCACTTTACAACAGATAACATCAAACATATCAAAAACATGCTATGCCCAAGGGCATGTTGGGTAAAGGCAGTGGGCGGAGCTTACATTAATTTAGTCTCTACTGAGTTGGACTAACACTGAATGCATCACCACTTTTAAATAACTCCAACACTGAGTTAAAATAACTCTTTGGAGTTTAAATCAACTCTGAAATATTTAACACACTAGTTTTTGGTGTGCAGGCTAATAGCTTCCTAAAAATAGCTTCACACAAAAAAAATTGCTTTTCTAATTATGAGCCATTTGAAGAATTAAGAATAAAGCACAAGCCACAATCTTGCCTTGACAAATTCCCATTCACCTCTTCTGATCAGGGTTGGTTCCTCCAGTTATCCTCAGAAAGTTGAAGAATGTCCATAAAACACCAACGCTCAGTAAGGCAGCAACTCTGGATGGGGAGTGATGTAGGCTGCATGCGTCTGTGAGCCGGTGAAGTCCCAATCATGACAACAGAAGCTCTCCATGTTCATGGGCTCACACCTACACCACCAAGAAGTATGAGATCTCTTCTGCCAACCAGTCTCCACTTAAGTTTCTCCCCTCTCTGTCTTCCAGCTGAGTCTCCATTTTCAGGAGTTATTCCTCTGTGTACTCCGGCTCATAAAAGCATCTCCCTGTATCCACAGTAAAGGGCACATCATTGCCACTCATGTCAAAATTGTTAAATTTAGCTTTGCTTTAGCTCAGCTACTTGTTGTTGTCTTTGACAGAACAGCTGTTCAGATACGCTGGAGCGGAAGAGCATGTAGCTGGTAGCCGAAGCTCACATTTTGAAATAGTGCCAAACTCAGAGGCATACATCTTGGGGCGACTGAACTTGATTGAGGTTGCAGATATTTGGATTAGTAGGCAGTTAAACAGAACTAACTAAGTTCTGGTTGCAACAAAGCTAATGTTAGTTTCATTACTAACTACTGAAATGAAAACAAAATCAATATTCTTATTCAACTCTCTGCAGGAAAGTGACTATTAGCCAAAACATTTAAATACATTATTTGAAGACCAAGCTAATTTGAATGAAAGCTTCTCCTCTAAACACATCCATTATTTTGTGACAAGACTGAGGCAAATATGAAAATGTGTTCTGCATCATACATTTTTCCTTCAGGCTTTCTGTAGAAGCTTGCATTGGAGAATTTAGCAGTTTTGTTAATAATCTCAGCATATGCATTAAAAGAGAAAACCTCAAATATGGAATTACTGCCTTAAGCTTTTATCACACAGTCCAACTCTCATGGCAGAAACGGTCCGCAGAGTCTGTGCAGAATGAGCTTTGCACTGCCAGCCGGTCCAGATGATTAGCTAGAGTTCCAGCTGATGAATAATTCAGTTAAATCTAATTCAACAGCCGTGTTCAATGTGACTTGCATGGCCGTGAAACATTTAGTAATCCTAGTTCTGCCTCGTCATGCCAGCCAACAAAACAGGCTGTTTGAACATGCAAAAAGCTCCTTTAATTGGTGTTTTGGTCTCGGCTGCCACAAAGGCTTCACAGAAATTGCTCTATTTCTCGTCACTGGATTCTTGGTGTTTTGCATCTCATTTCGGCAATAATAGAACTCTCTGGAATCCATTTAATGTTTCACTTTCATTATGACTCTGAATGGCTCTACTTGATAGAGGTGAAAGCAGGTCAGAGAGTGTCACTGCCTCCTCGAAGAGAAAGTGTACAATAAATCTTTTTCTTGCACAAACAGCACAACCGTTAGAAGCAAGGATGATTGCGTGATCATATCATTGTGCTTTGAGGTAAAATGTGTATAAACTTGCAGAATCAGTAGCTTCAGGTTGAGTTGCATCTGAATACTAACCTGACACGCCAGATGGATTTGTTTCACACCTCCATCTGGGAAAGCTTCAGTAGGAAATAGGAATAGGAAAACAACTCACTGCTTTTTTTTTGTTCTTCTTTTAACAAAGAAATGTTGTCAAGTTCTGATAAAACTGGCACTTTAGCAGCATCCATGCTAATCTCTTCCTCCATAACTGCACCAGCTCTTGCCGCTACTTGTTCGCAAAGGGTGGACCAACATCATATTAAACCCTGGATTAAGAATGGGACGTCACTTAAGTTCATATGTGACTCAAGGAATGTGAGCAATTACTTTTGGCAATATAGTGTGTAATGACCCTGGGTCATATGTTTGGTTGTGTTTATTGTGAATGCAGCTTTGCCTCCTCTTCTGCTGTGTGTGAGTGGGTGTGGATGTCAGTGAGTGTGGCTCCCTCAGTGAATGTGTCTGTGTGAGGTGTGAATGAGTGACTGTGATTAGGTCCTGGTGCTGAGGCTGATTGGCTGCTGCAGGGATTGCCGCCACCTGAGTTACTCCAGAGAGCTTACAAATACCTGCTGCTGCAGCCTGCTCTCTCTCTGTACTCCAGCCAATGCCAACAAAGAAACTTGTGATTTGTAGCCTTGTGTGTGTTGTATATGTGTGACCAGTTAGTGGTAGCAGCCCAAACTTTGCTGCGTTACTTTTTTAGACTTAGACATTCAGCCCTGGAGATACCAACTTTAATTGTTAAAGTTTCAGAGTTTTGTCATCAGAGTTTAGTTGCTTAACAATGCTGTAGCAGCAGACCTTTTGGTTGAATTTAGATTGTGGGCTGCTTCGACTGTGTTACCATTTTGCATTTACTGAGATTTGAAAACACAAGTTCGGTATCTAGTTTTTGTACTTAGAAATTCTGTGTTACTTGGGGAAACCTTCTGTTATATATCTTTGCTCTGCGTCAGCAAATAAACTTGTGTTTAAATTTTGAGGAGTTTTCCATCTGGCTTTCTTGGGAGTGGATGGAGTCTGGGGCAACATCATGTTGTGTCTAGATTCCCCTAAATATTGCAGGCAGTTCAATGGAAATAGAAATCTATGTACAATGATTTGTTAATTAGACTAAAATGTTTATAAAGTTCCTTTGAAAGTCTAGCCCCCAAAAGGTCCATCAAGAAAAAAGCTGGCCCTCATACGACTGTAGTTGATGGTAATGATGATAAATATTAAATTACATTGCTCAACTCGTACTGAATCTCACACCATCTGTTTTTTTAAATTGTCACTTCTGGTTTTGTGGTTAACTGTTGTTTCTTTCGTTTTCACATGTGGTTCTTTTTTTTTTGCTGCGTTCTAGTTCCATGTAACTCATTTTGTGTCTTTAAATGCGTATTAAAATCATGCGTTTGCTTGTTTTTCTTTTATGAGAAAATCTTCTGGCCTCTAACTGGTGTGTATATGTGTGGTGTATTTTGTATTTCAGAAGCAGCTGTTTGGTATTGAGGCTCCAGCTTCTGCAGACCTGACGGGTTATAGGAAATACTTTAATAGCTACACGCTGCAGGGGCGCCGAAATGTAAAATATACACACTTCTGCATGCTTTTACTGCATTAGATGTGAACTGTTTTAGTTCTATATTTAGTTGTCTTAAGTCAAAGAAATCTGACTCTCCTCTCTCTTGCAGTGCGTGTTGGTAACTTATGGGCTCTTTGCTGTAACTGCAGCCGCCTACTTCATTCACAGACAGAGGAAAGGAACACAGACGTCCAGCTCCACGGCCTGAAAGATGGGAGGAAACGCCACAACACTACCCGTGCTCTGTTAATAAAACCTGTGAAAATGCTTTATTCTAACTGATCATGATTCAGTGTCATTATGGGAAGTCACACTACAGTTTCCATGGCATCAGAGTGTGAATGTATGTGCAGTTAAACCGTTTCTCCACAAGATGTCCATGTGCAGCTGGAGAAACTGAAACCAAATCACGCTTTTATCTTATTGTACTTATTATTTTTTGAATAGCATCAGTTCCTCTATTGAATGTTTTGGCCTTTTTAAATATATTTTTAGTTAAAATGGAAGAGGAAGTGTTGAAAAACACCCACTTAAGGAAGGAGTAGAAGCTTATGTTCCCAAGACAATGTTTGATAGACAATGTTAATTCTCTGCAACACACCATTCAATACAAAGGCTTTTAAATTCACAGTTTAAATACTTGAAGAGTACAACAATGACAGTGTCAGAGCTTGTAGGCATTGTTTGATTTGATGCCTCTCTGTAGAGGATTTTTGATGATTACTTTTTTCTGACTTTTTTTGTCTTTGACTTAAATGAGGTTTGAGATATATTCTTTAAAGCTCTTTAACTAGATATCAGAGAAAACCCTGCTTTTTTTTTTTTTACAAAGATAAAGAGATAAAAAAGACAATGTCTTCAGCAAACAACCAGACTTTACTTATTGCAGGAAATCAGAGTAAAATGTGTGAATTTGGGAAGACCTGAAAACTGATAAAATTGACATTTTAGCTTTTTTTGCCTTTATTTTGAAAGGACAGTAAATAGAGTAGGAAAGGTGGAGATTTGGGACTACAAAGGAAAGGAGTCACAGCCTGGTCTTGAATCCTCACTGCTCATTTGGAGGACTTTGCATCAGTACTTGGGATGCAACAAAACAGCAAGATCATTGCTCACATACCCTGTCACCCTTTTCAGGTCAGTTTTATTTATAAATGCATGTTAAAAGGGAATCTTGTATTTATAAAGGATATAATTTACTTGAAAATGTAAAAAGTGAAACTGTTTCATACCTGTTTTAGTATCAGTATCACGTAGCTGTGGTGCCACATTCCATGCATGCATCCATTATCAGACATATCTTTCTGTTTAACAAAGTATTAGCCATGGGACAGAAAGTCGAACCTTGCAAAGCTGATAGGTTGGCCTGATTCCATGTCTGTCATGAGGCGCCTCTATCTTGTAAAGCTTCCTTCTGAAACATTTGTGGCCAGCCTGAGAATAAATGGACCAACTAGTGTCATTTGAAGAGAACGAGCTACAGATGTGGTCTAGTTGTACTGCAAACCTGTAAACAACAGTGGCCAGTGAAGTGATTAGTTTGAATGTACAGTGCCTTTAAAAAGTATTCACCTCCTTTGATGTTTAACCCTTATTTTGATTTTCTAAATCAAAATCAAATGATGGTGAATATAATTTGGCTATTTGACAAAAATCAAACCCTAATAAATCTTCTCTAGTTCTCTTGCAGACTGAAAAAGATCGTTTCTGTATTTTGCTGCAATCATTTTACCCTCTACCTCTCTACAAGCCTTTCAGGGATGCCTGCCGAGAAGCATCCCCACAGCATGATGCTGCCACCGCTGTGCTTCACAGTGGGGATGTTTTTTTTTGTGGTGATGTGCAGTCTTAAAGCTAGCGTCTTGTCTGATGGACAAAAGGCTCCATTTTGGTTTCATCAGACTGAAGAACTTTCTTTCACTTGACCATTGAATCTCCAACTCACATTTTGGCGAACAGAAGTCCATATTCCATGAGTTTTCTTTAACAGTGGTTTCCCTGCCACCCTCCCACAAAGCTTTGACTGGTGAAGAACCCAGATTTAACTGAACTCTGGGGTATACTCAGTGCCTTGGATCATTTTTGTATCATCTCCTGACTTATACTTTTCTCTGAGTTGCTTAGAGTGTTCTTTTGGCTTCATGGTGCAGTGGTAGCCAAGAATACTGATTAACCAGTGACTTAACCTACAAGACACAGGTGTCTTTATACTACTATCACTTGACACACCTTCACTGCACTCAGGTGATCCCCATTTCCACAAATGTGAGACTACCTCTAGAATGAGTTCAGTCACTGAAGGGGGTGAATATTTGTACAGTCACTTATTTTACATGACACATTTTTATCGAATTGACATAACTTTATGGAAACCTTTTCTCACTCAAGAAGTATTTTTTAAAGGGTTTTGTAAAGTATTTTGTCAAATGATTGACTTATAAAATCACTAAAACAGTAAAACATCAGAGATGAATACTTTTTAGAATGATAGTGTGTAGTGGTAGATGTAGTTACTGGTAGTTTTTAATACAATTTCTTGCCTGAAGACTTCTTCAATCTGGCTTTGGCAAGAGTTTGATCACCAACTGCCTCCACTGATAGTTAACAATGTGTGCTGCCTGTTAAGCTTGCATTTGTTCTTTACTCCCTTGGGCTGCACATGCCTACTTTGTTTAATTTTTGTTGCTCTGATTGGTTTGGAATAACTGACAAAACATTCGTTCAATAATCTGCTGAATTTTTTTTTTCTTTTCTTTTTTTTTTTTTTAAAGATTTATTTTGGGCCTTTTCATGCCTTTACCGGAGAGAGGAAGGACAGGGGATAGACTCAGAAATAGGGAAGAGACATGTGGTAAAGGACCACAGGCTGGATTCAAACCCGGGCTGCCCGCATGGGTAGCGCCTTAAACCCTCAACCATCTGTGCGTCCATCCACTGAGATTTCCTTGCAAGGTTTTACCCCTCCCAAACACTGACTATGAGCCATTGCCCAGATGGATGTAAAATGCATCCCATCCAATGGATAAAAGCAACACTCAGTCTGGTGTGTCAGGTTAGAAAGTAGGTGCAGATTTTACCTGGAAACCTTACCTGTAATTTCCACATAACCTGTTTGTCCAGCCTTCTCTCAGGCCACACACTCAGGAACACATTTTGCCCTTTCTTGTCAACTTTTGTTTTCCAGTATGCACTGTCATCTGTCTCCGGCGCTGGCGAGACTATTTTCAGATGAGCCGGCTGCCAGTAGACATCAGTCTGAGCAGAGCGGATCAATCCAAACTGAAAGACAGACAGGAAGCAGCACAGAGCATCTGGTCATCAAAATAAACACCAGGGACAGACTGCCCATCCCTATATCTACATTACATCCAAACAGGATGCAGTTAAACAGCATAACATCCAAGCCTACATAGCACTGGATTAGTATGTTATTCTCCTAATTCCTGGTAGACTTGTGAGAATTGTGCTCTCATCCCAGTTTACCTCAGAGATAGACTAAGTGGATGAGGGTGCGAGCAAAATTGTGGCACAGGCAGGACGCTGGTCCGAGTGGAATATGCACGTTATATAAATAAAATTCTGCATTGATAATGATTATCTTTACATTTGCATCATAACCCTGGCTCAGTTTTTGTTAACTCAGTGTCCTCATGTCTCCCCTTGGCACTGCATCTGTGAGTGACAGCTTACCTTGGTCAACGACCATCTATTGTGAAAGTATTTTGGTCTTTTTAAAGTCTAGACCTAGACTGTAATACAACCTGTCTTATATTGAAGCCAACATGGTATGTCCTTTTAGGGCTTCCATAGAGATGCACAGTGAATGCTATCTGGTCCACAATTAATTGCATGCTTAAGCGTTTACCCACTTGCTTTATTTGTCATTTTGTGTTTTAGTGTTTTTCCTTTGTAAGAGAGCAGAGAGGAGGTGGAGGAGGCTACCATCAAGATTATAATGCCACAATAATGAAGTCAGACCCACTCCATAATTCTGGATGAATTCGTGAGAACATGCAGGCGGCACATCTTTGTTTCACATTTGTTTTGACTTTGCATTGTTCTCTCGATAACATCTAGAAATATGAAAAGTCTTGCAGAGTCGATACATTTTGCTCTCAAGTGTAAGTAGCTGCTGGTGCAATTAAGCTAATGTGTTAAAATAAAAACTAAAAGGTACTCGAATACAAATGTATACTAAAACAGAAGGTCTGAAGCTTTTCAGCCTGTGACCCCTTAAAGAACGATGGTGATGCCTACAATGGTAGCATAAGAGCAGGCAGAAACCCATAACATTACATTATATAGTAGTTAAATGTAAGAAAGTCCTGGGCAGAACACAAGTGATGTCCACGTGGAGACTTGAGCACTGAGTGAACATGCTATATTTTGTAATGCATAGGCCAAGTCTGTGTGCAAAATTACACTTTAAATATTGTTTAGTAGGGCTGTCAAAAGGTTGAGATTTTCAGTTGTAATTCATCTCATAACTTCTGCAACTAATTGCAAATAATCTCCTTTTTGTCACATTTTGTTTCATTTTATTGTTTTGTTTGGTCTTAAACTAAGAGTAATTGACTTCCTTTTAGGTGCAGACATGCTTTTATTTTGTAAAAAAAACAAATACAGATGACTGAAGATTATGAAATGAACTTAACTGTGAAAGAAGGAACGTAAATAAGTAAACATTGAAATAGTGAACGGTTGATTTCACAAGATGCAGGTGACTTTTGGCTTGTCTTACAGTATGACTTACAGTATTTCACATCACTGTGGCTGCAGGGAGAGGCTGCAGTAGCTAAACTACAGTGTGCTGAAAACAGAGGTGTCGACTAAGTACGAATACTTCCTTACCTTACTTAAGTAGAAATTTTGGGTATCTTTACTTTTCTGGAGTAATTATTTTTCAGCCTACTTTTTACTTCTACTCCTTACATTTTCAAGCAATTATCTGTACTTTCTACCCCTTACATTTTAAAAATAGCCTCGTTACTCCTATTTCATTTCAGCTTGTTTTCATTCCGGCTTGTCATTGTTAAAAAAACACAAATAAAGAACCCAAAAATCTATCCAGATAAATCGCGTCATCAGAATAGAGGGAATTTGATTGTGGTTGGATGAGAAGTTTAAACATAATACCATTCTGACACGCTATTGGTTTGTACGCGATCCATCGCACCTGCGCACGACACAAATCACGCCACACTCCAGCAAGGAAATAGCAGACGTTTCTAGCCTAGTACGAAGATGTCCGTGGCAGAGACTCAAGAGAACTCGAGTGAAATGTCCCAACCAAGCACCAGCGAGGAGGTTGGTAGTACACATATATGGTTCTTGAATGTATTTGCATTGTACTAAAATGCATTCATTTTCAATGGGCATAAATGTGGCTGAAACAGGTGCATCCCAAATTTTTCAACATTAACATTTTAATGTAACATTATAGTCATTATGGCCTTTAGAAAATTTTTTTTTTTTTTTTTTTTTGGGAGGTCAGGTAGTGCACTATAGGCTCCTGTGGCGCTGCGTAAACTTTTGTCCTTAATGGCATTTTTTTCCCCCTTACATTACTTTTACTTTTACACTTTGAGTAGTTTTGAAACCACTACTTTTACACTTTTACTTGAGTAAAAAGCTTGAGTTGATACTTCAACTTCTACCAAATTCTTTTAAACCCTTGTGACTATACTTCTACTTAAGTAATGAATGTGAATACTTTTGACCCCTCTGGCTGAAAATGACAAAATGTGCAATCTAATTTCAATATTTTAAAAAAATGAATGCACGAATAATTGACCCTTATTAATTGCAATAAATCCATTAAAGCAGACAGCCCTAATTTTAAAATTTGTATTTGTTTGAGCATAAATCTCACCATAATGGCTAAGGTGTTATATACAGCACAGATGGTGAAATATACTTTACTTTTGCATTTACCATAACGTAAAATAGGGAACTGCCTGGGGCCTCAAGCTGCAAGAGGCTTCAAGATAAAGTCATTATGAGTGTGCATCAATTTTCAATGATTAAGACATATATTTCAAATTTAAATAATGGGCCAAAGTGACAAAAAAGCAACAAAATATATATTTATTATGCAAAAATATCATTGGGAGGACCCCTGGCCCCAAAAGCAAAGCTGAAGCCCCCCACAAAGCCCTGAAATGTCATCATATAATGTTATAGCAAGGTAGATCCAGCAGAAAGAGATATTGCACCAACAATGAGCTATTATTAAAATTCAGAAGCACTGGGTTTGACTTATGGTCCTTGTTTAAGAGGTGTTGAAGTGCTGTTGGGTATTTGTGCATATTATTTTTCAGATTCTGATTCATCTGATGCTTTAAAAATTTTTTTTACTTCCTGCAATTATTTTCAGCCAAACTGGGAGGGGGCCAGATCCAGGTCTTTGCCCAGGCCCTCCAACTGACAAAAACCGGCCCTGCACGCTTCCCCCCCTTCCCCCCCTACCCCGTTCTTGTACGTCACGTGTTTTATGCGAAATCCACAGACAAGAACGAAAGCGAAAGCTAACACCTGAATGCCTTTTTTTTTTCCCTCTCTGTCAGTAAGTATGTCAGCGTGCATGTACGAGTACATAACGCGCGTGCCACCGCCTCTTAATGATCCCTCGAAGGAGAAGCGCGTGAATAGCTCAGTTTTTCCGTTATCACCAGGTTGTTTGAATGTCGAGCTCCGCCCACTAATTTCTTATCCAACCTTATCCGAAAGTAAACTTACTTTATCTGAAGTCGAGCTGAGAGCTTGACGGCTGTGTGGACTAATCCCGGCTGACAGAAACCTACGGCAAGTAAGTTCCCTCTAGGTTTAATTAATGCGTCATTAGCAGGTAGTATAAAGGTGTTTCACCTTTTTGTGCGGTAATTAAGTCAAGAAACAGGCAAACATCTGAATGCTGCTATTGTGACATGCTAGCAAAATGCTTTCAATGACTGTAAAAAATAACGGTAATTTTTTTGAAATGTCTTTTTTATCAAGTTGTTTTAAACGTCATTCAGCCATACAAATTCTAATATTTTTTTTAATAAATTCAAACTAATGCAATTTAAATACATTTTAAATTGCATTTCATTTGAATTACATGCAATGTATAACTGAGAGGGTTTTTTTTTTTCTTTTTTTTTTTTTGGCAAAATTGCAGCACTTTTACAAAGTTGAAACTCTACTTTTATATTTGCGTTTTGTAGAAATGTGTGCCCACTTGTTGTAAATTTCTAATGCTCCAAAGGCCATCATTGCATGAGTTTGCACATTTTCCTTCTATTTGTTGCCTTGCACATTTGATTAAAAGCGAAACAATATTGTTATCTTAAAGTGCGTCTGGTCTAATTTGATTTAAGATGTGCAACATCTTCTCCCTTGGGTCCTCAGAGCCACAGCCCCAGTCCAGTCCTTCTTCTCTGCAAGACCATAAAAGAAAATTGGGCTGTTTTACCAGTTTGGGTGTGTAACCATTCATGACAAGAATCACCTTTATTCACCAGGTAAGAGGAAACTCTGCATGGACATATGAGCAGTAAAACGGGGCTACAAGCCAAGCAGAAAGTGGTGATAAAGAAACATGAGTAAAGTTATTTTTTTAAAGAAAAATATAGAATTTAGAAGCTCTATTAGAACTATGAGAATACATATTGTATAGGTACATTTGACCTTTTAGTGACACTTACACAAACTGAAAGTTAAAACTCACCATCAGTGTTTCCTTTAATTGCACACACAGTCGTGACTATCTGATTACAAAATCATGAGCATCCATCATTTCACAACATCCTGTAATATAATTACAGTCTTTAGAGAAAGGAAATTAAACCTGTGAGTAGGGAAAGGGTTACATCTTTGAAAAAACCTACTCAAAAGTCTCTTTTTTTCAATTCAGTTAACAGGGTTAAAATTCTGTCATATTTTCATTCATTTTGCAACATTTTAACAAAGAAATTAATTGCAGTGAAAACCCTCTCAGTGTCAAACTCAGAACAAGAAAAAACTTTAGAGAAGTTTATTCTGAAATGCAAACAAGAAAGATCCATGCAGTGTAAAGCATTAGTATTAAACTTTATTCACAACTTACTAAAGTATAACCAACTTATTTTTTATACATATCAATTTATCAAACTTAAAGCACTTAAGATTCACATATAAAAACTAAATACATGACTTCACCGGACCCTGAGCCTCACCTTACAATCCATGCACAAAGTTATAGAATATGTCATAAAGAAAGGACTAAAGGGTAAATAAAGGCTTGATTTAAGTAAGTAAAATGACCTATTTGATCTTAAGTTTTGCTGTATTTATGGTAGCTTTTTGTCTGTTCAATCTGGGAAGGATCTAAAGGTACTAAAGCTACTCTATGAGCAATAACACATATGAGGATATTTTAAGACAACTTAAGAACATTAAAGAAATCCACAGATTTATTTCTCATCTTTCTTTGTTTCTTGGGTGAGAAAGTGAAAGCATTCCTCTCTCATGATGAGTGAAGTTACATCCGCTCTTCCCAGTAATACAATTTTACTGTCAGTGCTTTTGTTCTGTTTACAGCTCCCACGTACGCTCGGCTGCTACAGAGTGCATTTAAGTCATAAAGATGTAACTGAGGCTTAGATAACAACAATTGATCTAAAAAGAAAGGGTTTTTTTTACATCATATTTCTGACTTCTTAAAGGTAAAGTACTTACTTTTTTGTATTGAAATATCTGCATTAATTAAAAACTACTATTCCTTTGTCATATTTCTAGTGATTACTTATATTACAGCAGATATTTTAATAGTATTAATAGTAATTAATACAGTGTCATTTGTGTAGCACTTTTAAAGCAGGGGTTTACAAAGTGCTTGGGGGCGCGCAAATAAGATTCAAAATTAGATTTTCACATATTAAGTAAAATCATGATAAGTTGCGCAGTAAACAGTTTTCACAATGGTCTTTTGGTAAGAAACACAAGCTTAGAGCCATTTTCTTAGGGTTCTGTCAATGAAACACTTAAGCGGGTGTCAGTTTTTAGCAACGCTGTGTACATTTTTTTATCGTGGGTCTTGGGTGGACTCAGCTTCTATTCATTTCAAGTATGGGGGGTCTCTGAGGAAAGATTGTTGTGAACGACTCTGTCAAGGCAAACATAAAAACAAGGCAAGAGATATAACCAAGAAAGTTGACCCAAACATCAACACAGTCTATTTCTGCTAGCTGGAACACGCAGGGTCTTAAATTACTCCCTGTTCACTTTATAATGCACTATAGATGCTTTTTATACAGTGCACTAATACAAGGCATTGTGAAAAGTAGTGAACATCCGATGGTCTGCAGCCCAGCCATATTTCCATCATGCATTAGAGAGGCATTTGACTGCACTCAACAGAGGAGAAGCTCAACCAGTTTATATTTTCAGGTGCTGTCACTAAAATCTACAACTGTTTATATCAAGAGTAAAATCTACAACGGAAGACCAAACTTTTTTTTTTTTCTTACGATGATTACAGATTTGGGGGGAAATGAGATACAGGATGGTAATACATGTCTTAAATTGCTTAAAACTCACAGAACTTTTCACTTGCTGCTTTCATTTTTTTGTGAAAATCTGTTGAGTTTTAGATTTCAGTGAAATTCTGCTATTTTTGATCTCCAGCCGTTAACGCTGCTCCGTCTTCCCACCTCTAACGTCAGTAAAGTCATGGCTCAGCATTTCCAGGTCGAGCAAAGAGCTCCAGTTTTCATGGCATTAACCAGGAGAGCACCTTTTAACTGCTTTTCTCCCTCATTATGTCAGATTCATCCATGCCAGGATGACAGCAGTTTTAGTAGATAAAGCTTTTAGAGTACAGTTTTTATCTAAAAAAGAAGTTAGAAATGAGCATGGGTTTAGCTGAGCTGTTCATCTCTGGTCATCATCTTTGATCATTGCTGGGGTCAGATTTACATGCTGTGTGTCTAAGAGATGATAATTACTGATATCATGCTAGAGTCAACTAATTATGACATGATTACTGTATGTTTTATAATGATGTTATAATAGTTATTATTTTATGGATACACAAGCGTTTCCAGGGGAATAAAGGAAGGCTACTTTGGTTTTCAGTGTCTCTGAGTCTGATCACAGTGCTGTAAAACTGTGTGGTTTTATGTCTCAGAGTTTTATTAAAAGTCATTCTTTGACATTAAAATGATAGCATAATTAACTTTATATAGTACTTTTAAAAAACAAGAGTATACAGAGTGATTTTACATACTTTTTAAAAAAGGTCAAGTGACTTTTTTTGTTTTAGAATGTTTGTTTTAAATGAAATCATGCTTAAGACTTGCAAAACTTTTGGCTAGATGCCAGGAAAGCATGCAAGCTTTGATAAAAGGAAGTGATTAGCCTGAAGTCACATGAATCACCTGATTAACTGATAAAGAGGTTCTTGCATCACATTGTTCACTTTTAGCCTGAACCTCCTGTAGATCCTGCAAAAGTCTTAAATTGGGCTTATTAAATTTAAGACCGTAAAAATATTTAAAAGTCTTATTTTTATTGGTGAGTGATCTTAGATTTTGTATGGCACGTGCCTTTACTCTGTCTCTCTTTTCCACCAACATTTGTTCAATTTTTAATCGTTCTTTTTTGAGTTTATGCTTCTTGCGCTTTTCTTAAAAAACATTTTGACATTTTATGAAACAAATTTAATATAAAAAAACTACTATTTATGATTTAAAATTCGCATTTTACAAAACATGAAACACTTTTCCGTGGGCAGAGACAAATTTACAAGTTGAAGAACATTTTTTTTAAACTTCTGAAACAAATTTACAAACAACAGTGTTTTACGGAGAGAAGAATGTACCAAATGCTGGAAGTGACCCAGGTTCCCAGTTTTGTAAAAGTGTTTCAGACTTTGTAAATTTGTTTTAAGTTTTGTTTAAAGTGTTTCAGACTTTGTAAATTTGTGTCAGACTTTTTAAATTTGGTTTGTAAAATGTAAATTTATTTTGTCATTTGAAAAAGTTTTTGCTAATATAAATTTGTTTTAAGAAATGCAAAAATGTTTTGGTTATTGTAAATTAGTTTCAAGCTTTGTAAAAGTGTTCTTGGTATTGCACTTTCAGGCCACCGTACTTTGCTGTTCATTGACAGAAAAGAGGCATTTAAGTAATTAAATGTGGGTGTTTATGACCAAAATATCTCGTTGTGCTATATCAATTTGCTTTTCATTTACAGTGAATTAAACCAGATAAGTCAGCTTCTCCTAATGTACCGAAAAATCTCACAGTCCATTGGCCACACATTTTATGTTATTAATTTTTCTCAGCTTAGGTCTTAAAAATATTCTTAAAAGTGTGTAGGAACCATGTAAAAGTGGACTTTTAAAAACTGTTTTTCTAATGTAATTTTTTGAATTGTTTAAAAAGAAAAAGAAAGAAAGTACAGAACAAACGGGGTTGAAAAATGGAGCCAGTGCAGAAGTGTTAAACTCAACAGTTACTGGAGTGTCAACTTGACGCTGGCCCCAAATCATTTCTTGAGCTTTTATTTATGTAACTGAAGAGCCAAGTCATGTCTTCTAGGTTTGTTTTTCATAGACCTCGTTGCTTGTTTCTCTTACAAGATCTAGCAACTCTGATCATTTCTGTCCCTTGTGTCTTCATTGGTGAAAACTGCACTAGGAATGTTTTTTAAAACCATCACTTTTGATAATACAAATTTTATATAACGAGGATTTATTCTTAAGTAGATACAGCAAGAGGCGTGATTGAATTGACTGGTCTAAAGGGTGTTTTTTTTTTTTTCCTCAGGAGGCTAAATTTTACTTTTCCTTATCCTGTTACTGAACTCAACCTGGTGTCTTTGTTCCTATCTTTTATTATAATGGGTAAATGATGAACTAGATGGTCCTTTTTACATTGACTAAGCTATTTATTCAAACTGTCTCAACTTATCCTCTGATTAAAGTCTGGTGTGGGAAAGAGGAGGCAGGGCTCTTTGGTCAGTGAGCAGGTCTTCTCGGTTCTGACCATGATGTTGGTAGGAACAAGCAAATCACAAAATCAGTCATTATGCTACTTTTATTTACCTGCCCCAGGAGCTGGTAGGTTGAGCAAATTCACTCGACACGCTCAAAAATACCCACATTTAGCTGGTGGCAGGTGCTAATTTCCCACCCTGGAGTAGTACTTTAACCCAGTGTGCTGTATTGTCCTCTCTCCCTCATTTTGTTAGGGCCCGAGCACTGACCTCGGTGCGAGGACCCTCTGGAAACTGTAGCTGTTATTATTCTTTTCCTGACTGGGAAATCGCTAATTTGGGGGCCTTAACATGCTCAAAAACTCACCAGACTTCACCCAAAATTGTCCCCCGCGAGAAATAACAACCTTTTGGTGGAACCGTGCAAATCCATCCAGCAGTTGCCAGTGGGCGTGGCCAAAAGTGAGATAGGGCCGTGGGTAACACCTACATGCACCAAAATTGGTACACATATGTATCATGATGAGATGAACAAAAAATTACATTATGGCCATCCTCTAAAATGTACAGGAAACGCACTATAAACTGTTTTTTGTCAAATTTTGGCATTTTTGGAAAACAACACATTTCGCATTTGAACGAACTTGTCCTAGGGCTTTCCTCTGATGGACTCCAGAATTTTTTTGCAGAAACTAGACCCCCTGGAAATGAAAAGTTATCAAAAGCTTGAGTTTTCACCAGTGGATGGGGCCTATAATAGGGGCCCAATTTTGCCCCATTTTTGATGTGTTTTTTACAGTCAAATTTACACAATAAGGCCTTATAACTTTTTCAAGTGCTCATGTCAATCATCACCAAACGTCGCATGGATAATCATACATTGGTCCTGAATACAACCATGCATCAATATCATCACTTTGCCACAGCGCCCCCTTCTGCCAGGTGTACATTTACACCCTTAGTTTTTCATGTGTGATTTATGGGTTGCCGCAAAAAAATTCACCAAAAATCCACCGTTCATCCTAGGCCTCTGATCTTCACTGTGAATATGGATCATCATCAGAGCTATAAAATCACCATTTGGACCCATGCCAAAATCCCAACAGGAAGTCCACTGGCTCCACCCCAAATCCAAAATACCTCAATTTTTTTTGGACAATCATACACTGAAAACTGATGTAACTTTGGTGGAGATCATTATATGGTCTTCAGAATGTTATGGCAACACATCAGTGACACACTGAACACGCTCACATGAAAACGGATCATCATGGCGCCCCCTACTGCCAACAGGAAGTGATGCAAATGGGTCATTAGTGTGTTGAACCTTTAATGCTCTCATTTTCACATAAACTCCTCAATATCTGTCCCTACATTGACATGTTTCATTAACAGACACCCCAATGGCCATGTCGGCCATTTTGATCCTTCGCCATTTGACAGGAAATGGGTTATTTCTGTGTTATTCTTACTGTGTTTAACCTATAATCCTCTGATTTTCACCTCAACTAATCAATATCTGTCCTAATATTGACATGACTCATTAACACATGCCCCAGTGGCCATGGCGGCCATGTTGATCCTTTGCCATCTGACAGGAAGTAGGTGTAACTCTCAAATGAAACACCCGATTGCATTCAAATTTCACATGTATTATCAGCATCTACCACTCTATAAATTGTGTTAACAGTGTTAATTTCACAGTTTTGTTTTAGCGCCCCCTACTGTAAGATGCCATTGGCACCTTGATTTACATGAAAAATAGTCCTTCCCTCATACCCTTTACATATTGGCATCCACCTCTGACATCCACCTACTGTTGAGGGGCAGTACTACCTCATAAACAAAGTGCACCATGCTGATTTTTTATTTTTAAAATAAGGGCGGTCAAAAGACAATCTCAGTGGTCTCTCTGCAGTGCATCAGCACACTTCAGGGGTTTGCCTTCACCCCACTGTTGCCACACACTAGCGGTTGCGTGACACCCCGACCTGCGCCGGGGTGCGAGGGCCCTTCAGTGCTGCTTGCAGCCTTAGTTGTGATTGTTTCTGTGTGCTGAAAATCGTTTTAACGACTTCATACTCTGTTTCAGTCATAGGCGATCCTGTAAGGGCCAAAATGTGCTTCACATGGGGCCAAGAAAGGATTTGGTTAATACATTAAAAATAAAATGAAATGCAGTGCAGATGGAACAAAGATTACTGCTCTGACTATCTGTGTTCATTCTTCTTTTACAGCCCATAATATTTCCTGTAAAAGACCTTCAGCAGTAGATGACAAAGGCGCTCAAGTAAACATGGAGGCCCCCTAAGGACCGATCTACTGATGACCTGCAGGATCCGGGTCAGTGATGGAGGATCTGCTGGCAAAAAGTGGAGGAACTGGAGCAACAGGCGGTCAAGGAAAGGACTCTCTTTTGTAGGATGGTCAGAGACAGTCTTGACAAATCAGTAGTTCTGAGCCAGAAACAGAAACCCAACGGAGCAGCGGAGAGCCAAAACCAACACCCTGAAGAACCTGCAGGACCTGAACGAGGACAGAGCCCAGAGAGAGTCAAAGCAGAAAGCACAGAGCCAACAGAGTCACAGCTTGATTTACTGCGCTGGAGCAAACTTCACTTTGAGGAAGAACTCGACACCTGGCGCCAGGTAAAGTCCTCACAGTTAACTCACGGTGACTCACAGTCTGTGGAGGTGATTAATCACTGTGGGATGTTGTTTTGAACAGATGGCTGCAGAGAGATATAAAAAGAGATCAAACAAGAAGATTTGATTTGTTCAATGTTACAACCAGGTGTGAAAGTCATAAAAGGAAGTCATAAAAGTAGAACCAAAATGACTGGAGTAAAAGCAGGATCAATATATACAAAAGAGTGAGCTGAATTTTGACTGAAAACGGGAAGAAATCAGCTGGTTTGTCTTAAACCTTTTGACAAACAAGCTTAAATATGGTCACAGCCAGGGCAGGGTGATGTGTAGGGAGTAACTGTGTTTTTGTCAATAATTTTATCGACCACAATATGAACTGTTTGAAATGTTTAGGCTACTTTGGGAATTTGATTTTATTTATTAATCTATTTTAGAAGCATTCATATTAATGGTAAAAATCAAAGAATTTTGGGCGGTTTAGCTCAGTGGGTAGAACAAGCAGCACCCATGAACTAAATCTTTAGTCCTCAATATACTTTCAGGGGATCGGTTCCTGGTTTGGGCGCTGTTTGGTGCATGTCACCCCCACTCTCTCCCCCCATGTTCCCTGGCACTCCTCAGCTGTCCTGTCAGGCAAAAAGCACCAAAAATACTCTTTAAAAAAATCAAATGATTTTGTTACCTGTTTGAAATCACACCAAAAAAAATAGAAGTCTTAGACACCCAGTGTTGTTTGATTTATATTTTTTATTGGCAAAAAAAGCAGGCAAACTCCTACCTCTGTCTTAATTGCACAAATATGTTGGCAACATGTTGAAAAGTGGCTGGAAATGGAGATTTTCTTTTGGTCTTTAGGTTAAAAAACATCTCTAAAGATCAAAAGTTGCTGTACTTTTTCAGAACACATCCTTGAAATAATGCAGATTTGGCCATTTTGAAACACACGGTATTTAAGAGTGTGGAACATATTGACAACTTCAGTTTACAGAAAAGTTGTCAGTGTTTTTTTGTTAGTTTTTTTTTTAGCAATTTATACAGTGTTAAGACAGTAAATTTAGACTTGAAAAATTGCTCAATGTATTGTGTGTCTAGGACTTTTTTTTTGGTTGCAATGTAGTCAAAAAAGTTTCAGTATTGTTTTATTTTACTGGAATCATCTAAGTTCACAACTCTGGTATTGTGGCAACAATATTTTTTACATATAAAAGTATTAAAATATTTCTCAAGTATCACCATTCAGCTAAAACGTACCAGTGTTTTTGGTCTTTGTATGTACAACTTCAATATTGCCGAGGGATGTAACGCCACACTCAACTCACAATACCACAAGTGTCACAGTCAGTAAAGATGAGTACTGAAAATTGATATCGGTACTAACATGTCCAAAACCTACCAGAATGAGTTACAACTCAGATATTGATCTTCATTTTGGTACCCTGCAACTCCAAATTAAAGGCAAAGAAGATGATTATGGAATGATTTATGAATTCAGTTACACTGGTTTCCTTGTCTTATCCCATATTCAACTGGCATCTTAGAAAGATATTTCTGTGACTCGTTTACTTTACCCAGACAGCATTTTTCCTCTCAAAGGTATTGATCCAGGCACTGTTTAGACATCCTAACTGTATAAAAAGTATTGTTTTAGCACCATGTCGCCCACCAGGTAGGGGTGGGTGACATGGGAAAAAAATTCATTTCACAATTTTTTTATGACCAGACCACGTTTTCGATTTTATCACGATTTTCATTCAATTTTTAAGCCAAATTTGTAAGTTAATACCCAGAAAAACAACCTTTTCTCTGTATAATTTTTCAAATAGTTTGTCAACAAGTCAGGGTTTTCTCTTTTACTTCTGCACCAACCTGTTAGCTAATGCATTAAATATTTTAAACGATTTAAATTTATTTTATTTTACAATAGACCCCTTGACCATCAGGTTAAGGTGACAGTTATTAGTTATTTATTAGTTATTAGTAATGCTTTTACGTGTTCAAGATATGTTGTTACTAATTTACAAACATGTTTTTTTTCCTTTAAATGTGACCCAGATAATATTGTACTAAAATAACTATTCAAACTACATTTTAAATAAAAATGTTTATGCATGAAAAATTATTATTTACAGATCAATGTATATTTTGTCAAATTGTTGCCTATAATTCGCACTTTCTCTTGTGTACTTTTAATATATTAATTATTTTTTTGGCTTACAAGAAGATGCTTGAAGCATGTCTCTGAAGAATCCTGGAGCATTAAGTAAAGCAATACAGAAGGAATTGTCTTATTTTTCTTTTCAAAAGTTACCATTTAGGTTTCAGTACTTTTGGGTAAATTTGGCATGAGTTATCTTTTACTAGAGTAAATTTATAGAGCTGTGGTTTTTCTCCTACTTAAGTGAATTTTAATGACAGTAACTGTCTTTTTGCTGGAGGACAGTATTCTTTTTTCTCTCTAACCCTGGAAATCTCATCAGTGTCACAGTAGATGTGGACTGTGTTTTTTCAATGAAAAGAGCTTATCGTCATTTAATCCTCCACAGTGACCATGTCATTGTTTAGACACTCAGCTTGGAGAGAGTCCAGCGTCAGATTTTTTTGGACTTTGAACGATGCCATTAAAACTTTCCCTCTCCTTTTTTGTGACAAATTTGGCCGCTGTTTCTCAGTGCTACAAAGTGTTTCTGTTCAAGTAAAGCACCTTGCAAAAAAAAAAAAAAAAAATCTTAAAGGCGGAAAAACTAAGGTGTGTTTTTCAAGGTTCTTGCTGTTCTTGCAAATGGATTTATAAAGTTATTTTATGTTTTTTAGCTCTGAAAAGTGCCTGCAGCTTTCAAAGTACAGTTTTCAGCCAGCACATATTCTGTTATTAGAGACTCTTAGAGTCTTTCTGACAGAAGGCTTGCAGGAAAGCCTCAGGTGGTATGCAGAGTTGTAAAATGTTTTAGGGTCATAAACTGGTCAAACACTGGATTTTTATGAAGGCGACTGCTGCTCTTGCTCAGTACGAAACCAAAAGCTTGTGAACTTGTCTTAAAGTAAACCAAGCTGTTTTCAAACACCTGGGTGTACTTTTGAAACTACCGCTGTTTTGTCACGCTTTGTTGCCAAGCCAGCTTGGTTTCTTTTGAAAAGCAGCATAGTGAGGGCTTGCATAAAACTTTAATGTTGACTTTCTTCTTTCTCATGGGATATCAACAAATGTCTCTGGTGTGAACAGAGCTTTCTGGCAGGAATCCCTGAAGGCAAACGTATCCCAGGTGCTCATTTGTCCCCAGACACCAACACCTGAAGGCTTAAAATGTTTCCTGGGAAGCATAACCCAGGGCAAAGACTTCAAACCAGGTCATTTATTTAGACCAAGTGCAGGTGAAACCCAGCTTTTTTTGCTCTGTGCAGCCTCTGCTGAAGTCTGATTTTAACAAACAGCATCATCTAGTACCACGCTTTCACAGTTTAAATGTTATTGATTTTCACCTTCTGTTTCTCCAGCCATTGTCTGGCGCTGATGCTGAGAGCTTGCCCACGCACCTCCGTCCATTCAGCAGCGCAGCAGAGTATAAACTTGTGAAATGCACCTACCTGCAGCTTCAGCACAGCGGCTACTACTGGGGATCAATGACCATGGAGGAGGCACACAATATACTCACACGAGCACCTCTGGGCACCTTCCTCATCAGGTAATACTCCGCTTAAGAGGTGTAGTCTTGTTTTATCTGCACCTTTAAAGGCTCTCTTCTTCTCCAGCTGACCTGTGAAAATGGACATTCCTACCTAAATGAATGTTAAATATATGGTATGAATTTAAATAATGGCTATAGAGCTATAAAGATTAAAAAAACACATTGAAGCAAACTACTAAGGTTTGTTTGCAGCTCATTATTGTGTTGCATCACATCATATCATATTGTAACATACCATAGTTCATATAGGAGCTATTTATTTGTAGTTTGTATTTAGTGAAGAATTGAGTTACTTCTATTAGGTATAAGGTATTGCTTATTTTTGCATTGTCTTTATTTAGAATAGGGTTGTTATTATTATGTCCTGTAGTATTTATTTATGTAGTACTTTAGTAAGATTTTGTGATTAGGAAACACTGTAGACTAGAGCTGGGCAATTAATCGAAAAAAAATCAAAACCAACATTTAGAGCCTCGAGCCGGCGTAAACCTGCCACATCAATTATTTCAATTTTTTCCCCTTTTATTGGAAAAATTTAACTTTTTACAAAAAACTTTTTGATTTCAGCTGATATGTGTTTTGATTTCATATATTTCAATAAATAACCATACATTGTTAATCTGTGCCTGTTCCATTCAGTTGTTTGTTCTAAATTATACAAATATCGACAGAACAAACAGAGTTGGAGGTTAGGGAATAATCGTTCATTGATCATAATCGAGGTAAAAAGTTCAATTAATCATGATTTTGATTTTTGCCATAATCGCCCAGTCCTACTGTAGACACCTGATATGGGTAGATAGATAGGTAGCTAGAGGACCAGCATGCACCTGTGTGGGCCTTTGGTTTCTGTACCAGTGCAAGAGATGTGGCAGGGACCATGATCTAAAAAATAAAAAATGCAGAACTTTTGCATCGACATGAAGCACATTACAAAGTGCTGTGCTAACAAAGAAAAAAGAGAGTTAGGTGAAAAGATCGTCTACATATTAAAGTTTGTTATTGTGTCATGTTGCATCAGATTGCATTGTATCACATTGCGACTTAACACATTGTATTCTGCCATTCATTATTTTTCTTTTTTCCTCAGCATGGTTAAGCCCACAATTTTCCACAAAAGTAATAATTCACAACTCCATCACATTCCATGCTCAGAAAGGAGCTCAGTTAGTAGAGCAAGCACTGCTGGTCGCGGGATTGATTTGGCACTGTTTGGTGCGTGCCTTTCCCCCACTCAAAAATTTGTGCCCAGGCCTGTCCACAATTCCCACAAGAATCAGAAAAATCCATTTCCTCCCCCCTCTCTTTCTCCATCTCTCAGAAAAAGTCTGCTGAAACAAGCCGATCTCAGATTTTCCCTTCATGATGCCATGTGAGGAGTTAGCTCCGCCCCCAGATTTGGTTGGCCCTCAAAGAAAGTTCTGCCCTGATCCTCCTCAGCTTCCAACTGAGAGGAGGATCAACAGAGCCACATCCATTTCCAGAGAGGGGCGGGGTCAGACAGCTCATTAACATTTAAAGCCACAGACACAAAAACAGCTCGTTCTGAGCAGGGCTGAAACAGAGGGCTTTTTTAGACATGCAAAAATCCAATACTGGAGTGTTTTTTAAGCAACAAACTTCACAGGCATGTTTTGGGGACCTCTGAGACCAATATAAACTTGTCTTAAAGGCGGAAAATATGAGACCTTTGAGAAATATATCTCATTCAAAACACAAGTATTCAACAGCTGACCAAAGTCTGCAAAGTTACATTTACAAAAACTGAAATATATTCATGCAAGTCTTCATATCACTCACTTGGACTCTAACTGCATAGATATACGTCTGCTCTAAAGTTGTCATTGCAAATTGATGCTTGAAATTAAATTTCCTTCCATGTTCCTTATCTCTGAGCTAGAAATCTGCTTTTTTTTTTGCAAATGTTGTGGTAATTCTCTACATTTTGCTCTGAAAATAACTCACCCAAACCTTTAAGTTTTAATAATCCTGCCTGAATGAACAGACTGTTGGTTTGCTCCCTGTAATCTGCTTTATGTATAATTGTTGTCGTTTTTTGATCATTCAAATGGTTTCATGTTGCTAATGTGTGTATTTCCCCTAATTTTCACAAAATGACAAAGAAATGTCAAAATTAGTGAGCACAATACAAAATTCAAATTACCTTCTAATTTTAAAGAAACTTTGCTTTGTTCAGTTTAAACAAAGACACCTTTATTTTTATGTTAGCTTTCCATGGAAGTTTATAATCCTCAATTTAACCTAAAAATGGAATTGAGGCAATCTTTCAGCACTAACTCCATGCATGGTCAGTGAGTTATTATATTGCACTGAACTGTGTCTAAGTACAGAAACTGGCTGTAAACGTGTTAATTCTGCCATAAAGTTGGGCCTTATAATACGGGGCCAAATGGGGATTGACTCATTTTGAAACCAGCCTCTAGTGGCCATTTTAGGAACTGCAGCATTTGGCTCATTGATTTTGGCTTCATCTGTCAACAAAGGAGATAGCTGCTTGAAAATAATGGATGAGTTTATTCTGATTATTTTCTCCCCTTCTTTGTTTTATTTTATTTTATTTTTTGTAATTGGTACAGGCTGTCCTCCTGTGGGGCTTCTGTTTTCCTCATAAAAGGGTTATGAAACCAAAAACCTTACAGGCACAAATTGACTGTATCCTGCTCTGTTTTTGCAGGGACAGCGGCCAATCAGACGTTTTCTTCACTCTGAGTTACCAAAGCGATGACGGACCCACGAGTGTTCGCGTCCTGCTGAACAACCTGCTCTTCAGCCTGTACGGCAGCCACAGGACTTTTCCCTCTCTCTTTGCTCTGCTCACTTATTACACGAGCTCATCCTGTAAGCTCACTCTGCCCTATCGAAAGCAGCGTCCAGAGTGCCTCAAGCAGATGTGCAGGAGAGCTCTTACCCGTACATATGGAGCAGAAAAATTAAGCACTTTACCTGGACTCAGCAGTCGAGATAAAGACTATGTCCATGCTTACCCTCACTCTATATAGCAAGTAAGTGAGGACCACAGGAGATTTTTACATGTAAAGAAACTTTGTGTTTATTTTTTTAATGTATAATTTTTTAATTTCATTTATTTAAAGGTTATTTGCACTGATTAATAAAAAGATAGGCTGCATTTTACAAATCACACATGGTACATAATATGTTTTAATCAATAATACACATTCATCATTGATGTAAAAGGGGCTTATTTCCATCTGCGGCACCACTGCCTTCATCAATACATATCATTGTATGTACAATAAAACATAGGACTCGCTGCTATTTAAAGCTGCATATATTAGTGCCACTAGGGGGAGTACAACAAAGCAGCCTAAAGAGCTAACAGGCCAAAAGTTAATGATGATAGTTCTCAAATTCACTGTAAGCAGTTTGTTTATTTCTTGAGAAGTACGCTGAATGAATGTCTAAAATTTTCAAGCATCGTGGTTGCATTTCTGTTTCTAATCTTGTTATCCTATGATTGTGAAACTTACTTCAAACACACCCCTACTACTTAGCCCTATCCCTAGGTTTAGGGCATCCCGATTCTTGTTAAAATGGAGGGGTAGGGTGAAGTGATGGGGGTACATGGCCCTTGAAATGAAGAGGAACACTCCAAACTGAATGTTATAGGATCCCCCAGAATACCTCACCAGTCAGCAGCAAGATGGCTGCTCAAATGACAAAAGAAGTGAACAAATGTAGCTTTTTTTAACTACACACAAACATAATACACCACAAACATAATGCAAATCTGCAGTTCTTAACGTAAAAATCCCACAAATGCAATACATTTCCCCTAAACAGCTGCCTACCTAATAAACATAGTAACAAATTCCCCACAAATATGAAAACTCTTATCGCTGCAGGGATTTATTACCTTTGTAATAAAAATCTCCGGCTTTTAAAATTGTCACAATTTCTCACAAATGAAACGTGAATGTGAAAATTACATTTTTGTGGTCACCTCTGTTTGTTGTAGCCTTTTTATAACTGCCAATAAGTTCAGGTCAGCTTAAGCTCGAGTCACATCAAAGAACAAACTCATGGCAGTTTTTTTTTTTTGTCCACCATGTAAAAGGAAGTAGTTTCTTTAAGAATCCTAAAACACTGATAGAGCCATGAATCTTAACAGAGTGGATTAAAAGTGCCAAAACATCACTCTGAGGATAAATAATATACAGAAGCACTGTTCACCCAGCCAGTTTTATTATTTTATACCCAATATTACTTTTTGGTCTCAGGACATTTGTACCCTGTTTATTGCTGTAATAGGGAGAGCCAGCCTCGCCTTGTCCTGTGAGTTTTTTTCACATGCAAAAAAATTCTGTTTTTGTCAGCTTTCTATGAAATGCTAAAATAGTTCTATTTGGATCACCATCAGGATTGGATCATCATCATCAGAGCGGAATTTTGTGCTAAGATTCATGCCTACCCGTGGTTAAAGACTCTGGAAAAATCTTCCCGTTTCATGGCGAACAAAAAATCCCCATGACTAAATTTTTGAATGACTTAAGCTTAAGATGGCTTGAGCCCACTAGCAGTTAAAAAAAAAGGCTCAACAAGCAATGACCACAACTCTGAGTTTTCATGTTCGCATTACATTTCAGTCAAGTTAATACAATTTTGAAAGCCTGAGATTTTAACCTTCCCACAAACCTAATAAATCCCTGCAAAGTAATATTTGATACATTTGAAGTAGGTAACTACTATTACAAGAAGAGCTGCAGATGTGTATTGTATATGTGGCTTATTACATTTGTGGGTAGTTACTACATTTGTTACTACCCCTGCCCCTTTTAACTCTGGACCTCATTCATCAATATTGTCTCATGTTTTCAGCATGATTAAAGCCTGATCTGACAGCCATAGGGTTTGAGAGGACATCCATCACACTGTATAAGAAAAGGATGCATTCCAGTTTACATGAAAAATATTTATATGTTAGGGGTGAAGAGAGGCAATCACCATATTGCTAAAAGTCAACGTTGTAAAATAATAGAACATCATAATGAAATCTTATTTTACAAGCTGTTTGACAATCTTTATGTGCCTTTGGACAGGGGTGGTTTTACTGTTTTATAAAGGTTTAATGAAAAACAATCTCACAAAAATGTTAAATTTAAATACATTATATTACATTTTGCAGTTAAGATCAAGCACTAAATGGTTAAACCAAAAGCTGACCATATTTCATTCATGTATTTGTATGTTATTAGTTACAGTGATAGAGATTCAGTAGAATATAATGACAAATACATAGTATTGTAAATTTCTTGAACCAGCAGATTTTATTGGAATATTTATTTCAAACCCGTAAGAAAACTAAAATGGTCCTTCAGACAAAGAATTCAGACATAAAATGATGAGCTAAAAACACGCATGAATGATATTACAAATGTAGAAAGTTGGAACAAACTCTTTTAATCCCACCCCTACTCCATAAATTAGAGATGGTTAATTTAAAAAATACTTCCTTTATTCATTCAACTATGTTTTACTTATTTCAATGAACTTTTTCTTATGACAAGATAGAAATCTATCACAAAAATATTTTTCTTTTTTTATATAAAATTTAATAGCCTTAGATATTGATTTATATCAAAAACATAATCTGATTGGTTTATCCTTATCAAAACATGAATTTATGACAGATATGTGAAATACACAAATATTTATCCAAACTTATTTTTATTCAAAACAAACATGTATATTTGAGTGCTGATGAAATGTGTTAGAGTGCACTCTAGTGCTCTTAGATTTTGTTCCCACATTAGAATTAAACACAGATAGGAAAAATTATTTGACTGTCACAATGTTCTTGATAACCTTGAAGGTGGTTAAGAAACCAGTTTCTGAATAACAGTTGATGAATGAGGCCTTATGGGTTCATAACTTCATTATTTGGTAAATTATAGAGCAGTTTCATATCTATTTATATATATATTCATCTGTGTGAAACATTTAGGCATGTTTGGGAAAAAATTGAGTAGGGCAAAGATGTGGAGAGAAAGCCCGCCTGCAGGCACTATCAGGTGGGAGGGAGAATTTACACAACCCCTGCCAAGCTCTAGATGTCCTTGCATATTACCAGGGGCATGGGAAAACAATCTGTTTAAGGTCTTGACCTTTAGGGCGGAGTAGGGGTGTATGTGGCGAGTTAGCACAGCTAGGGTACCTTCTGGGTGGGTGGTCGGTCTCCCGGCTTATTACCAGGGTTGGAAAGGCCCGGACAAAAGAGGCCGTCGAGCTTAACCTTTGCTGCTGACGATACACGTGTCAAGCTTGACTATGCACCTTCAGCCCATTTGTTCCTTCAGCCCTGGGTTGTGTAATGTCGGGCCTCAAGGTGAATCCTAGTGTCCTACATACCTAAAACATACTATCCATAAATATGTCTGATTCTCTCCATATAGAGAGCGATGTATACACATACAGGAAGTAGCGATTGTTGAATGCAGCCATCGCAGAAAAACTGATTGTAGAGAATCTGATAACTCATTTCAGTATAAGGAGATCAATACCTTTTCTTGCAAGCACATCCTTTTTGCTTCTGCAGCGGTACTGTAGTTATCACCATATGTGCTTTAAAAATATGTGTCTCTTTTTGTACCAGCCACTGAGTTACATGGGGTAACTTTATCTTCTGCCTGCTCAACTGTTTGGAAGATTTGATGAGAGCAGCTATGAGAGAAATGACAGAACTACAGTGAAACCAAAAAATGTGATGGAAAAAAATATTGATAAGTGTAGTTTTAACCATCCATTAATACTTGAATCCATTTCACAAGTGCTTTAGTTGTCAGTTATGTGAAACAATGAAAAATTGTTAAAACGTGTGATGTTTTACCAAATGTTGTAAAAGATGAATAAATTAAGTTTTTAGTGTGCAAAATGTTGAAAAGCATGTGATCCCATGGCTTAACAATTTTAAAGACATGGTGGTCAATCCCAAAGCCCCATGTAAAGAGTTTTAAGCAGTAAGGTTTGTCTTTTATGTAGTGGAGCTTCAGAGATGTTAGTCCTGGTTTGATGGTCATTTATTTTGGTCCAGGCTTGAATTTCAGCATCCTTATTGAGTTAAGGCTAATCAGTAGAATTAAACATGTTAAACTAAGAGGGAAACATTTGTAAACTCAAAATATTTAACATAAACATCTGCAGAAGTTTTTGTTGTTTAAATTATGAGTAACTTAGCATGCTAATGTTAGCATTTGGTATGAATAACTGCTTCACAGACTTACAGCCACAGAGCAAAGCTTTTGTGCTGAAGCTGTAAGAGGACATCCATCCTGTATCTTCTTTTTCTTTGCTTCATGAGAGTTCAAATTAAAGGCACATGCTTTTTGTTGAGCTCTAACTGCATGCAGACTGTTTTGTTCATGTTAACTAGAATGATCCCAGTACATTTAAGGAGTAAAAGTTTGCTTAAGGAGTTGACTTTAAGAGGTGATTTTGGCAAGGTTCGTATGAACTCGAGCACAGGTCAGATGTGAAAACCGTTCCCAAATATGAGATTCCGGAGCTGTAAAGGCAGTCCTGAATATGTCCTGCTTCTTCTAAAACCGTGGTCTCCATGCAGCATGGACACATGCCATCCAGTGAGCTGTATGGCAGATCTGGAAGTGGGGTGAAGGTCATCTGGGGGAAAGGGGAAAAATCCTCATCTTCAAATTGCACAAAAAGAGTTAAAACTCTAGATGATGCAGGACCATATATTTTATAATACTCCATATATTTTTTAATTTATATACTGTACACATAATTTTAATAGATTTGTATTAATAGCTTAATTCTGTTTTGTTATATTCCATATTAACTTCACATTAGTTATGTATTTCTATAAATAAACATATATATACACACCCACATATACATACAAATTTGTTTATATAACAAAAATATCGCAATATATTGCCTTGCCTTGTATCTCAATATATCGCAATATTATCCCTTTATCGCGATACGTATCATATCGCCGGATTCTTGCCAATACACACCCCTAGCTAGAATATTCTCATTATCAGAGCAAAACTAATCTATTGTCGTTACTACATAAGTGCACAGCATTATTTTTTACATGGACCCTGGGGCGGCAGTCATGCATGGTATAAAACATTTGTGTTTAATGTGAAAATGCTCCTTAATCTTTACTTTTCTAGAGGAAACAGTGCAACCTATATTTAATATAACTGTAATCAATTTATTGTGGGTTTTTTGGGGGCTGCTAAGGGCCCACAGCCCATGTAGAAGGTTAATCCGGCCATGTAAAACAAAATGACTCTCAACTGAACAACTATCTGCCATTTCAATCAGATAGGCTTAATGCCAGTGCAGGAATACACACATCTGAACACACACACTGTTTTGATTTTTTTTTTTTAAATGAAGTACCAGTCGTCTGTCATGTGTTCCACTTCCTGTCCTAAATCTGACTGGCAGTGGCCCCTTTAGACTAAATTAGCTCTGCTCAGGGGACACACAAACACGGACACGCACTCTGTGGCTGCCCTCAAATTATCTCCGTCTCATTAACCTTAAAAATGTTGACGTAACTCCATCACCTCAGTGACACGGATAGGTGCAGGAAGAGTTAATCCATCACATTTAAACATCAAAGATTGTGATTAATTTGTGATACTTTTACTGTATAGAAATAAAAATGAAATAAATAAGAATAACCTATATAAAAATGGAGAAGTAAAAAGACTTGCAGGCCTAATTCGTTAAACCACATTTAATCAGATTTACATCGACTTGAACTACTGAGGTCTCATGGGTCCGCGCGATCCCGGACTCTCACTGTCCCGCGCTCTGCTGCCTCTCTTGCACGCGACTGATTTCTACATTATTATTACGATGTCAAACGACCTCTCCTGACTTATCTGCCCGCACGCGCGCAGACTCGCGGGCCGGGATTACAACCGCTGGAGTGGCGCGCGCTCAAGTATCTCATGTTTATGTAATGCCGTATGTGAATGCGAGTGAGTGAGTGTGTGTGTTTGTGCGCGCGGGAGCTTGCGCGAGCTGGTCCAGCACAGCGGCGGAGACAGCGGTCACACGTTAGCCGTCAGGGACTCGTGCGTGGTTATTCTGCGGTTTGAAGTCCTCGTGAGGATTGAGAGGTGCGGATTTGACCCAGCAGACGGGAGGGCGCTCGAGCTCCACCGTTTTTCACGCACGGCACGCACGTAGACCCGGTGAAATCGTCACGCGGATTGAATCTGTGGAATCTGTCGCGAGCGTTCTTGCGCGGCCAGAGAGCATCCCGATAGAGCGCAAGGTCCGGTCGGTCGGTCGGTAGGTGGGTCGGTCGGTGGTCAGTGTGGGGTCTCGAGCACCGAGCGTGCAGGGGGAGGTAAAGGGCGGGACTTTGCGCTGGACTCCTGGCCGAACCGGAGCAGCCCACTCCCGGCACCAGCACCCATCCCTCCGCGCCTCGGCTCCAGCGGGAGGCCCGGAGCGGCGGCAGGATGTAGCAGCGGATTAACGGAGGAGAGAGGGGCGCTCAGAGGAAGAGAGCGGGACCGAGCGGACAGAGGAGGGACGGAGGGGACATGGGGAAGGACCAGGAGCTGCTCCAGGCCGTCAAGACCGAGGACTTGCTGACAGCTCAGCGGCTTCTACAGAGACCTCGGCCAGGGAAAGCCAGTCAGTATCCATCCATCCATCCATCCCTTCATCCTGACACACTACACACTTCACACACACTACACAATCAACACACCACACAGAGCCCAGCTTTACCAGGTCAGGACAGTGCAGCCAAAATCTGATGTGATGCCATTTAACCTAAATGGTGCACTCACTGTATTTGTGTGCGCGCGTGCTTTCCTGCTGCATGCATGTGGGTATTAATGTGTGTTTGTGCTATGACGTTGGGTGTGTGATAGTGATGACGTTGCACGTGTGAGAGAAGAGTCATCAGGATGTAATTAGGAGTCAGGAATGCTTGTCACACATTTCCCACCACACACCATTTGTGTGTGTATGACAGCTTGAATGCAGAACATGTGTGAGAGTGTGTAGGGGTGGGCAGTACGGACCAAAAATCATACACTGATATTTTACAGATGGATGGCAAAATCCAATAAATATGCTGAATTTGATTTGTGAAGGAGTTACATAAATAGTTCTGTTGTATGTCAGATCCACATAGGATGAATGTGAAATGTCACACAGGAACTTTTAATAGCAGACAGCGATGGCCCAACCGTGGTAGGGGCTTAAACAGGAGTGGCCTGAAGTATGTGCACTCACATTCAAGAATGAGCGTGACAGTTATTACCTTGTAGAGATGGCTGCACACTAGCCGATTTGCAAATCTTAAGTGATTTTCACAGACATAAAGACAATTTCAAACCATTTTTCATCCTGTAATCTCTGAGTGCACACACGAGATGACTCAGCCGGACCGTGAGTCCACTGAGACCACACACCTGCTTGATCATGTGACGTAGAAGAAGAAAAAGACCGGTTGCTGTTTCTCTCCAGCATGTTTCTTCTTTAGACAGTCGAGGTTTTCCCTCAATGACACACCATAAAGACAGGGATGTTGTTACAGAAGTTGAAAACCGTTTCCTTTGTCACCGACTTTGTCACTCCTTTTTTTTTTTTTCGCCATTTGGTCTGTTTACATTCGTGTCAGCTACCTGTAGAAAGGACTCTGTGCTCTTATTGGTTAACTTCAGTGACACCATAAAACAAATCTGAGATGGCAGGACAAAGATCAAACATGCCTGACTCTTTAGGGAGGTTGTGAGGTACCTCAGATGGGGATGAGTATCAGAATCCTGTACCAACACATTTGATACCTACCATCCAAATTACAAGACAGATTTTGGTGCTTCATTTTGGTTCCTCATGACCTCTATGCGATCCCTGTCACTCCAAAGGAAAGGCATAAAATATGTTACATGTGCTATAGCTTTTATTCAGCTGCTGAGTTTTAAAACCCTTTTATTCCTCTTAAATGTAGCGATTTCATCAGTTTAGCACCAGTATTGAGAAAAAACAATCAGTACCCAACCCTAGTCTCAGACGTGTTCTTGACTCTTATTCCATGACACACAACACAAGACAAAATGACAGATTTTATCTTGACAGGTTCTGATTCCCTACGACTGTCTGGTCAGGCTTTAATGGGGCTGAAAACAAGAACTCTGACCTGGATCTGATAGATACTTCTGTGGTCAGTAAGCAAATTACTATTATGGTGCATTTCCACCAAACAGTCCCAGTCTGTCTTGGTTCACTAAACTCTGATTTTGCTTACATTTTCACAGCCAGTACTGATCCAGCCTCACTTGTAGCGATGGAGTCTATTAGTCTATTAGAGTCTCCATGATGTCTAACCTGCCTGCCAAACCCTTCCCTTGGTAATATTTTCATCCAGAATGCGCCTTGAGTATCCTGAAATAATTGAACTTCTGTGCTGAATGCCAGTGGCATGGTATCACAGTGTACTAGATTAACAAGCAGCTAACCAGCTAACAGGCCAAGCCGACTCATTCATTTATCTGTTTGATATGACATAAAGTCAGATTAATAAGTTCGCTATGATCTGTCAATCCATAAGAAGTGCCGTCAGATCATCTTTTTATACTAATAAGTTAAGAGAACAAAAATGGGTTAGATGTCATACTAGAACAGCTGAATGAATTAGCTCTTTTGAAAGAAATGCACCCCCCTTACCTGGGGGTTGGAGGAGGTTATCATCCATATTTTTATGAATCTGCAGACATCAGTCACATACATAGTGGAAATGAAGGGACAGCGATCAGCAGCATTTGGCTCAGCTCAGTAATAACAGCAATCTTCCAACTCCCAGATGGCTCTTCATTTAGTACCATTTTGGCTTTTATGTTTATTAAAGGTCACATATTTTACAATTTTAAGACAAGTTCATATTGTTCCCAGAGGCCCCCAAAACATGCCTGTGAAGTTTGTTGCTGAAAATACACTCCAGTGTTGGATTTTTGCATGTCTAAAAACCCCTCTGTTTCAGTCCTGGTCGTAACGAGCTGTTTCTGTGTCTGTGGCTTTAAATGTTAACCAGCTGTCTGACTCTGCCCCCTGGCCACGCCCCCTCTCAGGAAATGGATCAGCTGGCAGCTGAGAGGAGGAACAGGAGAGGAGGGTGGAACTTTCTTCCAAGTGGGGAGGGCCAACTGGACCTGGGGGCGGGGCTAACTCCCCACATGACATCATGAAGGGAAAATCTGAGAACGGCTTGTTTCAGCACATGTTTTCTGAAAGGTGGAGAAAGAGAAGGGAATTAAGTTTTTTTATCCTTGGGAGGATTTTGGACAGGCCGGGGCACATATTTTCGTCAGAAAAGCTTGAAAAAAGTGTATTTTGCATAATATGTGACCTTTAAACCAAATTAAAATAGGGGACTGACTCACTTTTATGTGGCTCACATAAATGACTTCAGCTTGAAACTTTTCATTTTGAATTAATGTCAATATATCAAGGACCAACAACTATATTTGCTAAATGGTACCATCACCATTTACTTAAAAAACACATTCATGACAAAATGAAACCTCCCATACAAAAGGGTTTGGGAAGGGCAGGACTTATCAGAAACACTCCTAGAAGGTGACTGGACAAATGTTCTGTCAGTCATGTTTATTATGGGCCAATCAGAGAGGCAAGACAAAATTAGGTAGTAGGCATGCACAGCTCCATTAGCAGCCTGAGCTTGACAGGCTGGTGCTGCCGTAGTTTATAAACAGTGGAGCTTGTTGGAGGACAAAACTCATAATGAAGCCAGTCAGGAAAAGTGCAAAAACTTATTTTCTACCAAGAGAAGCTTTCGCTGTGGCTCTTTGCGCTTCATTTGATAAAGAAACGTAGTCCAGCTCTGACAAAACTGCTGCTAAACTTTACCTAAATGCAAAGCTGGCAGCAGCCATTGCTCTCAGCTTCTAGTACATGCTACTGCCTCATTCTCCTTACATGATGCTGACTGGTTACGTTTTGTGTTATTCCATTATTACTGCTGTCACATGGGAAATGAATATTCTTTTAACCAATCAGCAGACTGCAGTGAGTCTAGGCTCCCCTATTTAGGGTTGGATGGGTATGCTTGGTACCCCAGTAACAAATTTAGGATGGTACAGATCAGTTAATTAGGTACCTTTCTCAACTTTATTCAGTGAAATGCAAATAATTGTGCATCATGCTTAACTGATCTAGACCACCTTGTGGCAGCACAATTCTTGCTGTAATAATCTTTTTAATGAGCATTAGGCCTGGCTTTTTTTTTTCCCATCGATACATGCTGTATCTATAATATTTTCTTAGCCTGTATCTCCTTTTAAAATAGATAAATCTATCTTAATAATGTGATATATTTCCCAGCCCTACATTACACATGTGAGAAGAATCACCAAGATGAAGAAGCTAAAAATGCCTGTGACACATTTGTGTGTGACAGCTTGAAAACCCTAAATGTAAATGTCTGTGTTAGTGCGAGTTTCTATGTGTGTATTACTGTGTGTTTTCAATGTTAGTGAGTGTTGGGAAGAGTGAGTGAGTGTGTGTCTGAGAGTGAGAGGTGAAAGTACACGAAGGTCCTACACCGCTCTCGGGACAGGGAGGATTATTGGTGTGTGAAGGCGCCAGATGTTTGTGGTAATAATGTGATGGTCGTCAGTGCGCACGTGCAGACATTTACATGCGTGCACAGATGTGGCGCTCAGACCGTCGGTGCATGTGTGCGTGAGGATGCTTGACGTGGAGTCAGCTGGGACTTGAGGTGATAATTAGATTTCAATTACAGCCTTGAAACTGCTCTCCTCCTCTCCAGTTTCATCTCCACACTCTGGATTTATCTCCTCTCCCCCTTTTTGGTCTCTCCTCTCTCTTCCTCTCCATCTTTCCTCCTCATCATCTTTTGCCTCTCTCTTTCCTTTTCTTCTCCTCTCTTTATCCCACTTCTTTCTCTTCTATTTCCCTCTTCTCTTTTTATAATATTTCCTCTAGGGATGTACCAATATCAAATCTTTTTTAGACTAAGTACTCATACATGAGCACTCACTGACATGAAGTAAAAATATGAAATTTTAAAAGTGGGTATGTTAATAAAGAGAAATAATTTACCCTGTTAACCAATCAATATACTATTAGAATCTCAATGTCAAAAAAATCAAACATATTGCTAATTTTTATACTCATTAATCATCATTTAACATGCTTTTCAATTAAAATGTGAGCAATTATGTGAAATTTGTCCCTCTAATACAAATCATACTAAAATCACAATATAAGTCAAAGTAATTACATCTTAATTTAAACTTAGCACAAAAAGAAAGGAAATTTTAGCTTAGTAGACTATTTCTTTGTTGTAACAATGCTTTTTGGCAATAAATCTTATAACCCTGGAAAGCCTATTTATCTGCCTTATACATGGCGCCACATTTGTAAGGAACTTGGGTTTGTGGGATGAGCAGCAGAGCTGAGTATGTGGGTTGCACTTATGAAAAATTAGCCAAATCTTCTCTGCCAATGCCAAACAGCTGATTTGTTGTTTCTACTGACTCTTATTTTATGCTTTTGGCACCCCCAGATGCTGGCAATAAGGTGCTAATCAGGCACTGCTACAGGGGTCAGTAGGCCGCATGCCATGTTTGACAGATCTGGATAGGGCAACTTCAAGCTGCTGTTCTGCAAAACTAAATTATAGCATTATTTGGAGTGAGTACCATCTGAAAACTGAAGGCCAAGTTTCATATAACAGGGACACGCCATGAAGTGGGCATCCTAAGAAGACCGTTTCCTCACCCTGTCAGCCCTGAGGAACTGTAGGCTGTCTTCTACAGACATGCAGTCAAGGTTTGCGGGATGATATGGCTGACTCTGCCTAGACATTACAGAACAGACTGTAGCAACCAATCATAGGGCTGCCATGACTGTCCCTCACCAGCAGGCCCGTTTGCGCAGGTGCCAGCAACACATGCACTGGAACCTGAACACGTGGCGGAGTGTTATATTCAGCAATGAGTCCAGATTCTGCCTTCAGCAGTTGGATCATTGAGTCAACGTGTGGAGAAGATGCGAAGGACTGATTATGCTGACTATGCTGATTGCTGCACCAATAGAGTCACATCTTTTGTGGAGGCAGTGTAAGGTTCTTCCACACGCTACTAAGGCTGCTGTTTGTTAGATGAATCAATTGTTAAATCGCAATATGTTGTGTTTATTCAGACTTCAATCATCAATTCAATTTGGCATTTTCTTCATGGGCACAACCCACATTCTCAGCTCTGCTGCTCATCCCACAAATATATGATCCTCACAAATGTGGCACCATTTAATGGAGAACTAAACTGGCTTTCCAACAGTATAAGATTTATTGCCAAGAAGGATTGTTGCAATAAAGAAATAATCTACCAAACAAGGGCCAAGTTTATTGATTTTTAACTTCTGGCATTTTAGCCTTTTCCCCTAACCCTAACCAAAGGTTTAATCTGATTTCATTTTGGAACTTTCAGCATGTGTTTCTGGTCTGACAGAGACGACAACTCACCATAGTGGTCTGCAAGAGGGGGCATCTGAGATCTGCAGTCTGCAGCCAGACTGTCTTATATCACCAAACTGCTGACATGACTCCAACTTCACCCACCTGAATGATTAATGAGAGGTTAACATCATGCCTGGAGCTCACATGGACTAGTAATTAGGTTGTGCCCGTGTACACAGGATGTCCAGGCTTAAGTCTGGCCTGTGGCCCCTTTCCTGCATTTCCCCTCTCTCTCCTCCCTGTTCCTCACTCTATGCCCTGTCCTCCTCTATGAATTAAGGCATAAAAGCAAAGAAACATATCTTTAAAACAGAGCTTAGGCTTGCTATCAACACTGATGTTGGTGCAGCCCCTCCCCTCTCCTCCCATTTTACTTCCTCTAGCCTCCTCCTCTCTCCTCCCATCTCTCCTCCAATCTTTCAGTCCTTTCCTCCTCTCTTTTTCTCTCACACCTTCCTCTTTCCTCCCCTGTCATTTCCTGTCTTTCCCTCCCTGCTCTCATCCTCTTCATTCTTTCTCCCCTTGTTTCTTTCCCTGCTCTCCAAAATCTTGCCCTGTCATCTTCCTTTGACCTCCCCTGTTCTCCCTCCCTTTCTTCTCCCCTCTTCTTCTCCTTTCCTCCTTCTTTCCCTCTGTTTCCTCGTGTGTTCTCCTCCTTTTCCTGCCCTTGCCACTCCTCCCAAATCTTACCTTCTCATCTCTTTTTTCACCTGCTCCCCTTCCTCCCCCTCTCCTCCCTTCCTTTTTCGCTCTCCTCTCTTCTGCTTCCATT
This sequence comes from Cheilinus undulatus, assembly GCF_018320785.1. Classification (NCBI taxonomy): domain Eukaryota; kingdom Metazoa; phylum Chordata; class Actinopteri; order Labriformes; family Labridae; genus Cheilinus; species Cheilinus undulatus. The sequence continues at coordinate 44,083,649 of NC_054868.1, forward strand.
TCCTCTCCTGTCCTCCCCTACTCAATCTTCCCCTCTCCCCTCCTTTATCTCCCACCGTTTCGTCTACCTCTCCTCTCTCCTCTCCTCTGGTGTGCGTTCGTATCTGGACATTCCAGCAGTGCCATGGAAAAGAAAAATGCTTCTCCTCAAATGCCAGAACAGATCAGCGCTGAGTGCTCAGTCCACTGCACACTGACAAAAGAGAAAAGGGGGAGGTGGGACAGGGGGTGTGGGGGAGCAAGGGGGTGAGGCGAGCAGTTAGGATGAGAGAGGAGACGTGTGAGGGTGCAGGGCAGGAGGAGACGTGAATTCAGGGAGGTAAAGAGACTGGGATGATGGGAAAAAGGTTAAATGGTGGCTTATGCACGGTGTGACAGCGTGACTCCAGGTTTATGTTTGAATAATTAAACAGGAAGTCAGGTTTCTCTGCTGGAGAATCACTGTCTTCACACACACTCCAACACCTCCAACACACACACAATCACAGGCCTGCCTGCTTAGAAACACTTAAGGTGTGAGTCAGACGTCTGCCCGCGTTTGTTTTATTAACTGTATGATAATGATGAGGGCGGTGGGAGCTGCTTTAGTGGCTGTTTGCTCCGTCAAAATGGCACCATTCAAGGATGGAGATAAAGAAACAAAGAGGTGACAGGAATATCAAGTCCTTTTCACCACACTGACTCTCCCTCTTGGTTGCTGTTGGACAAAAAGGCTCTGTTTTCTCTGACAAAATGAAGCAACATCTACATTTTTCACTCTTACCCACTTGCTTTCCTAAAGAGATGAATGCCCCTCATGTAGGGATGAGAGATATAAGAGTGTGCCAATATACATTATGTTGACAAAAATGTTTGGCCGCACCTGTTTAATATTGAATTCAGATGTTTTAGCCAGACCTGTTTCTTCCATGCTGGACTGTAAGTGATTTTATCAGAAAGTGGAAGCGTTTAGGAACAACAGCAGAAGAGCCACAAAGCAGGGGCCAACAGGCGCATGGTGCTTAAAAGGTGTCACATTCTGCTGATTCCATAACTAAAGAGTTCCCAACTTCCACTGGCATTAATTTAAGCACAAAATTTGTGCAGTGGGAGCTTCACAGAATGGGTTTCCGTGGCCGAGCAGCTGCATGCAAGCCTCACATCGCCAAGTCCAGTGCCAAGAGTCAGATTGAGAGTTTCAAAGCACACCAGCACTTGACCGTGGAGCAGTGGAGCAGAGTAGAGTGTCCAATCACGTTTCTCTGTTTGGCAGTCAGATGGGTGAGTCTGGGTTGGGTGGATGTCAGGAGAACATTACCTGCCCGACTGCATTGTGCCAGCTGTGAAGTTTGTTGGTAACCTTGCAAAGCAGATGGAGACGCCCGTTTCCTTTTTTTTTGTCACTGGTGAATCCATCTTGCAAAGCTCCCATCTGAACTGTCTGGGCCTGGTTAGAAAGTGACAGGACCAATCAGCGATGAGGGGCGGTACTTTCAGGCTCAGCAGAGTCGTGACCTTAACAAGCAGCAGCAGGAGCTGGTGCAGTTACGGAGGAAGAGATTAGCCTGGATGCTGCTAAAGCGCCAGTTTTATCAGAACTTGACATTTCTTTGTTAAAAGAAGAACAAAGAACAGCAGTGAGTGGTTTTCTTTTCAAAAACAGCAAAAGTCGAGTACTTACATGTCTGCAGTCGTCATGTTTCACGTTAATCCTTAGTAGCTACGCAGCTCGATAGCGGCTACGTCACGTGTTTTGTTGCTCTGATTGGCCCGTAGAGATGTGACAGGCAGAACGTTCATCCAATTACCCTCCGAGTTTTTTCAAAGCCTCTGCTTTTTTTCAAACGTTTCCTGTTGAAGCTTTCCCAGATGGATGTGTGAAACACATCCATCTGGCGTGTCAGGTTAGTCTGTTGGAGGAGGGATAAAGATAAACAGCCAAATCTGGAGTGTTGAATTCACAGTGTTAAACATTTATGAGTAATTTTTACTCCATTCAGAGTTAAATAACCTTCAGTGTTGGAGTTAAATGACTGTGTTGAACCAACTCTGAAGAGAGCCAATTGCTAGAAGCCCCGCCCACTATGATTTCTAATCTGGGAGATCATGCCTCTGGGCAGATTGTTTAAATGTGTTTGGATGTTGCACAGTGATCACAGCTGGGATTCCTCTGCTCCTGTTTTTGGTGGACAACTGTTTTTTATGTTAGACACTTCTGCACCGTGGGTGAAGTTATCCATCCAGTTAGTGACTTCCTGCTGTTGAGAAAGGGTGCTTTAGAGATAAGGGTGGTTTGCTGATTCACATCAAAGTTTGTTTTCCAACTCTGCATCCGTGTCTTTGCTCCATCCTTACTAGAAAACACCTGACTTTGCTACAGGTGCTCAAATAATTTTTCTCATTGATTATGAAATGTGCATTGCAATGCGCCAGTAATTGAAATTGTAAAAAGTTCAGTTTGACTCCTTAAGTGAAAATAAATGATACCTTGTTTTAAAGTCTTTATTTTAGCAATATTTCCAAGTTTTTCAGCAGTTAATTTCATAAATATTTACACCTTACAACAAGAGGATAACACTTTAATAGTTTAAAATGATGTACTGAGAGAGTACATTTCTAACACTGCAAAGAAGTGTTGAACTGAAGTAAAACTGGTTAGGAGAGTCAAGTTTTTACTCCAGATGGAGTCAATAGTGACACTTAAATAGTGTTACAGTACCAAAGAGCCCCAAAGAGTCAAATCAACACTCTGTCCTGTGGGAATTTGGAATTTGAGAGTGTAGATTTTGCTGTGTTGGGGCTGTTTTTCAGGGTTTGGTCGAGGCCCCATATCTCAGTGAAGGCCAATCTTGACCCTTCAGCATACCAAGACATTTTGGACAATGCGATGCTTCTTACTCTGTGGCAACAGTTTGGGGATGGCTCTTTTCTGTTCCAACATGACTGTACCCCAGCGCACAACGCAGGGACTATAAAGACATGGATTGATGAGTACTGGCCCTCACAGAACCCTGTCCTCAACCCACTGAGCACCTTTGGGATGAACTGGAACAGAGATAGCGAGCCAGACCTTCTCATCCAACGTCAGCACCTGACCTCATAAATGCTCTATAGCAGAGTTTCTCAACTAGTGGGTCAGGACCCAAAAGTGGGTTGCGAAGCTATTTTTAGTGGTGCCTGGAAAAAACTGAGAGATGAAGTCCATGATGTATGGAATGTCTAAGCAGACAGATTAGTCTTATTTTACTCCATTTTTCCATAGTAATAAGTATATTTTGGGGTTTTATAAAGATCTTAACTTTTCCAGGGAAACAAAACTGGATTTGAACCTTAAAGTGCTAACTTTTTTACATGTCCAGAAATGAACCAAAATTTACACGTTGCCATGAGAAATGGAATAAAATGCAATTTATTCATGCATCTCAGTTTAGGGCTTTTATAATGACAAGCTTGTCCTGTTTCTCCTTTCAGTTAGTTTTGTTCTATAGGTACAAATAGAGTTTACAAATTTCAATATTTTAATGTAAGTTGTTTAAAATTTTAAGGAATTGGGATGCAGCTTGTCATTTAGGAGGCGGTGGTGGGTCCCGAGGCGAGACCAGTTGAGAACCACGGCTCTACAGAATGAATCACAGAAACACTCCAAACTTTCCATGAGATTGATGTAATGGTCAGTCGTCCCAGTACTTTTGTCCATATAGTGCAGGGGTCGTCAAGTACATTTGCACAAGAGCCAGATTTAGTTTATTTGTATTTTCTTTCAAAATGCAGGACATTTTTAGGCATTACCAGTGAGATCTATCCCTATTATCTGTAATGCAGCAGGCCACAAGGACACAGGTCTGACAACAGAGTTGGCTGGGTCCCTGAAAATCCCAGAGAATGGGCCCTCCACAGTTGTGGTTTAGTACCAGTGTTAACTCATTTTTGCCACTTTTAACCCCTTTTTGATCATTTTTGTGCCTTTTTGCTTCTTTAACCCAATATTGTGCAAAATTTAACCCCTTTTTAACCACTTTACTTGCATGTTTTATCCCCTTTTTGCAACTCTTATCCATTTTTGACACTTATCTTCTATTTTTGCCACTTTTTAACCCCTTTTCATTACATTTTTTGACAATTTTTGCAACTTTAAAAACATTTTTTGCCACTTCCAACCGATTTTTGATACTTTTTGCCTCCCCTTTGTGCCACTCTTTTATCCATTTTCACCGCTTTTCTTTTACTTTTGCCACTTTTTAAACCCTTTTCATTACTTTTTTGCTATATTTTTTGTCATTTGTAACCAATTTTTGCCCCTTTTTCCTCTTTTAACCATTTTTTGCCACATTTTATCCTCTTTTCACAACTTTTTCTGCCAATTCCTGTCCCTTTGTGCCGCTCCACAACCCATTTTGCCACTTATCACCCATCTTTGCTGCTCTCTAACCCCTTTTCACCACTTTATCTGGTCATTTTTGCAGCACTTCTGCCAACCTTATCCCCTTCTTAAAAATCTAATTATGACAGTAAAGTTCAGTAAAAACAGATCAAATGTCAAGTCATTCTAAAACTAAATCAGTGTTTATTGTGGGATGGATTTAATAGCTGTAGGCTTTTAAAGCTAAAGGATACTCTTAAACCACAACATTGTCCTTTTCTCCTTTTCTGAATTTAATGATCTTTCGGGGGTTGGACAAGAATCTTTGGGGGGCCTGATATGGCCCCCAGGCCACCAGTTGATATAGTGTATTACTATAAATTCAAGGTTATTAGTATCGCAGTTTTAAAAACCCTACAGTCCTCCTCTCTGGTGTTTGCAAAGGAATATTTAGCAAGCTGCCGTTTAGCTTAGCTTTGCATACAGGATTGAAACTGACAGATAAAGTTACAAGGAAAATGTTAATGTGAATGATTTGGGTTTTTGCATGCCTCCAATCATTAAAAAGCATTTTCTTTAAAGTTGTAAAAAGTCTAAGATGAGCCATTTCTGAAGTCTGAATAGATATAAAGTTTTGAATCAGACATTAAAAGTTTTAGTAGTAAATATTCCCCCTGCTCCCTCTGATATAAAGTTTTGAATCAGACATTAAAAGTTTTAGTAATAAATATTCCCCTGCTCCCTCTGGAAACCCAAACCAAAAATATTTCTTACTGATCTTTCCATTTTTTGCTACACACAACTTTTTGTTCCTCATGCAAACAGAAATCATGGCCATAAAAATACAGATTCATTTGACAAGAAGCCCCAGTAAAAAAAAATGTTTTTCAGACTTGAAGATAAAATGTGTGTTTTTCTGAGGAACTATTTCCAGCGGTTCATCAATACAGACAATGCTCTAGTAAGTATTTTAGGCCTGAGGAAGCTGCGTGAGGAGGAGCCTCAAAATAATCCCTGCTCATTGTTACAGAGGAACATGTGTACAGTGGAACAGTGTGTGTCAGAGATGTGTTTTAATAACTTCAGACAAAAATAGAGCTTTATGGTACAGAGGAAACAGGATTTATTCATTGTTGGTGTTTGACTTGTCGTGTAGAGTATCTCTGGTCTTATCTGGTGCATTAAAGGGATACTTCAACATTTTGGCAAATTTGTCCATTGCCATATTTCCTATAGTCTTAGTTATAGGTTCGTTACCTTCAGTTGTCGGTGCAAGCTGTTTCTAGATCGCCGCTGCCGAGTTCGGACCTGCTGTGCCAACTCAATGTAAGCAGATGGTATTCCAGCTTTCCCTCATCAAACTCATCAAATACACAATCCAACAACTCCAAAATGCTCTCGTGGACAAGTTGTGACTTGTACATTCACCACGCTATGAAATAATCATGGAACATTACGAGACAGAGATGTTTTAAAGCTAAATGCAAAGCCGGAACTACACTCCAGACATGGCTGCTGCACTGTGTCACTCCGCCCAGTGGTTTACTCAAGAAATAGTTCCGAGTATTTGCTTCATGTGTCGTAATGTTACATAATTATACGTTATTATTTCATAGCGTGATGAATGTACAGGTCACGACTCATAAGGGGTTAAAAAGATCTAGGTGGGAGCCAGGCCATTAAGAGCTTTAAAAGTAAACATTAAAAACACTTCTAAAACATACTGGGGGCCAGTGTAGAGAGGATAAATTTGGAGTGATGTGCTCAGATCTTCTAGCTTTGATACTCATTTATTACCAAAAAGTAATAAAGTGTCAAACATTTAGACAAGCTCAGTCTCTGTACTGTATGTAGCTGACAATATGGCGTTAAAAGCCGTTTTATAACAAGTCTCCTGCAGATGTTTCTGAACATTGGCAATGGTTTCCTTATTTACAATAATGTCATTGATTTAGAGCCACAAGCACAGCTGCATCATTACTGACTCCATTCAGTGTGTTACAAGCAGCTGGAACTGGCATTCGTATAATTTGCCATCAGCTTTTGGCAGGCATACAGTGACATTTCACCTGTTTTACTTCTTTCTTGTTTTCATTTGTGGCACAAGAGCAACAGGTGTTAAATATGAAATGTGGTTCACCTTCTCTGAATACTGCTGACATTTTCACGCCTCTGTGTTTGCAGCCGAGGTTTGATGTTTTTGGGTTGTCTGGGATCGATCTTGTGATCTTGATATCTCAGGAACTTTTTGAGGGATTGTCTCCAAACTATGTGCAAATGTTCACTCTGACTTGGGGATGAACAGGTTCGATTTTTTTAGGAGGTCAGAGGTCATTACGTCCCTTTTTTGCCTCTTACGTAATTTTGATGAATCATACTACCACAGAAACCCCCAATCCTCTTCTTGACCCACCACTGTACTGTCACTGTTTGGTGACAGTATGCTTCACATGGTGAGAACATGCAAGAAACACCCTGTCCAACTGGGATTTGAACCAGGAACCTTCTTGCCGTGAGCAGGCCAGCCCACAGAATTGGCAGAGCCCCCCAGAAAACAGTGAATGGGCCCCCCACAGTTGAGATTTACTGACTATATCAATGGATGGATCAGTAGGTGCTAGCATCCTGGCTAACAGTTACCTCATTCTGGAGCTGAAAAGTTTGTGAAGCTATCATTGGGTTCTGATGTTTAAGTTATTTATGCATGACATGTAGGCTAATTATAGCCAGAAAATTAATTTTTTTCGGATCTGAAATGTTTATTTCACTTTCTAATGAAATCTAAAAAAATCTAAATTTCCATAAAATTTAACTTTTTTTTTGTTTTAATCTCATTTGATACATTTGGTGTTTTTGGTAACTGATAATCCACTAGAGGGCATTTTTATCATTTATCAGATTGTATTCAGAAGTTTATTTTTTAGTCATTTATGATCATTTTGATTTGATATAGTTATCTTAAAAGTATGTATTAAATATGATACAACAGGCTTTAAGGGGTTAAACCAATTTTGTGCCACTTTTTAACCATTTTACTGCCATTTTTGCTGATTTTAGCCAATTTTCTGCCAATTTCAACCCATTTTTCCACTCTTTAACCACTTTTCACCATTTTTAGCACCAATTTTTGCTACTTTTAGAAAATTTTATTTGCCACTTTAAATACATTTTTGCCGTTTTTAATAGTTTTTGCCACTTTTTAACCACCTTTCAACATTTTTACTGCCATCTTTTGCCACAATAGCAAACATTGCCACTTTTTAACTGCTTTTCCCCATTTTTACTGCACATTTTGCCAGTTTTTCCTTTCTTAACACATATTTGCTGCTTAATTCCATTGTTTTCCTCTTTTAACCCATTTCTGCCACTTTTAACCAAGTTTTGCCACACTTTAACCACTTTTCACCTCTTATTTCTGACAATTTGGCTACTTTTTATCTGCTTTTTGCCAGTTTAACAGCCATTTTGCCACTTCTTCCTAATTTTTCCCTTCTTTTGCAATTATTTAATTATTTTTTCCATTGCAGCTTTCTTTAATTCCTTCTACTTTACTCTCTGGTATCCTGACATTTGTGCACATCTTTGCTTAGCTTTGAGCATTACCAATAAAAAGTAAAGAAAATGGGTTTACATTTTGAAATAATTTAGGTAATTTTGTAATCCAGATTAAATGTAAATATGTTTTTTGTAGTTAAATTATTTTCTGACCTCCATGGGCTCCACATTTGGCTAGGCCCCTGAAAGCTTTCCCCCTATCCCCCCTTATAGGTGGACTTGGCTGTGAGGTAATGGCGCTAACCCCTGAATCACTGCACAGCTAAATGATGCCCTAAATTTCCCCAACTGTTTTGTACTTAGTGCACAGATAGATAGAGACGCTTTTGTCTTTGTTTTTGTACTTTTAAACATTACAAGACAAAACAAGCTGATCCCCAGAGAGCACTTTAAGGAGGCTGACATTTCTCTTTAAGTCTAATTCCTGCTGTCATGTTTAAAGAAGAGCAGAACACTCTTTGGCACTCTCTTTACACTTTCTTTTCATTTTTGCCATTTGCCACTACTGACCTAGATTCTCCAGAAAGCTGAAATGAGTTTAATGCATAATAAATCTGCCAAAGCCTCTAACTCTATTTCAAAAGGTTTAATATGAAGACATGGAAAGTTACTTGTTAACATTTTCTCCTCTTATTGTCCCAGCTCACCCGGGAAGCTTCAAGCACCTCTAGACTAATGAAATGGGGTACAAGACATCCTCATTAGAAGAACTGGAGCGCCACGAAAAATCAACCACACAACTTTAGTATTTGCAGCAGCAATGATTCAAACTTCAACTCTCAGATAAACAGTAAAACATCTATTTACTGTGGTATATTTTACTCCAGCATACATCTGCATGTGTTTTAGTGTCATAGTTTAGTGTGACTTTGTCCTGTGAGTAAAATGTGATGCATTTCCTGCTCTATTTAAAGACCGTGACCCTGCGTTGGCTCACTGAAACATATGTGTGCAGTCGTCTGCAGCAGAAATAGAACAGACACATCCAGGATGGCTTTTTGCTTTAAGGCGTTAAACTAAAAGTCTGAATTTATGATGACAGGCGAAATCTGAGGCGCTGAAAAAGTGGACTTCAGAACATTTTCTGGTAATGAGAACCCCTGAGAAGCACTCCACTTCACCTCTCCTGAGGTTTGGGGGTGAATCTGCTCAGCTACACTAAAAGTAAGTTTCACTGGTGGAGGCGAGACAGTTGGCGCTCTCTGTTAAATCTAAAGGGAATGACGGGATGCTCAATCGTCTGAAATAGCAACAGTTTGAGGGAGATGCTGCAAAATAATATCACGGTAATCGGTGCCAAGTGATTGACAGTCAGCGAGAATGGCGCATAGGATTGGTTGTCATGGTTACAGGGGCTTGGTTGCAGTGTTTTGCCTAAAATTATCATAAAGAAATATGAACCCTGGCCCGAGGACAGAATCAGAGACGCATTATGGTAATGCCCGCAGACCAACAGAGAAGGAGAATACATAAATCTGAAATATCAGGATTCAAATTTAAGCATCTGATGAAATTGGGCAGATAGCTCTTAGAAATAAGAGTGTGTTTCAGGAAAAAAGGTCTGAAAATAGGATTCTTTTTTAAAGTCTAAGTGATACCTTGTCTCGGGCAGCTACATCCGAGTATTTGATTAAATATACATCATGGTTTTGGGTCAGACTTGGAGCTTTATTAAATAATGCTGTGATTCAGAATTCATGTTGTAAAGGAAAGATAATCTTAAGAGGGAAGGCTGTAGTACAAAATAGCCTTTTTTAAAAATGTGAACCACTTTTCTTAAAACAAAATAGCTTTTTTGGTAATGTTAACAATCAGGATGGGCACAAACCAGTCAGAAAGTTAAGTCAGACTTCATGGCTAAGCTGATGTGCACATATGTCAGGATGCCAGAGAGTAAAGCAGAGGGAGCCGAAATAACTTTAAGGGAAAATTAATTAAAAAACTGTGAAAAGAGATTAAAAAAAAGTGGTAAAAATTGATGGCAAAAGTGGTGGAAAGAAGTTATGGAGTGGCAAAAATGGGCTAAGAAAGGCAAAAAGGGGCAAAAATGTGCAGAAATAATGATGAAAAGCAGGTAAAAACTGGCAACAATGAGTTACAGAGACAAAAATATGCAAAAAGTGTCATCAGTGGGTTAAAAATGGCAGAAAGAATCACAAAATGGGAATTTAATATAGTGAAAAGGGTTTAAAAGGAATCAAAAATGGGTTAAAAGTTGCAAGAATTGTATAAAAGAGGCAAAAATGGGATAAAGGTTTGAAAAAATTGGGAAAGAATAAGTGGAATCATGATGAAAAAGGGTCTAAAAGTAGCATGAATAAGTACTTTAAACATCAGAACCCAGTAATAGATTTACATACTTTTCAGCTCCAAAATGAAGTAACTGTTAGCCGGGATAGAACCAATGCTAGTGATCCACAAATATCAATAAATCACAACACATTCACTTGGTTTTTCAGGGGTCCAGACAATTCTGGGTGAAGTGAGTAGAGTTGCTGAATGGATGTGATCATCCATATTTCTAAATATCTTTTAAAACTTTCTCAGTTTTTTTGATACCTACTGATTTGGAACAATACAATCTTTACCACTTCAATGATTGGCAGTATTAAAGAGTACTGAAGTTTAAAAAAACATCGATGTCATTTTGACAAAAAGCTGCCACAAGCAAAGAGACCGATCAGCTGTGGTCCGTTAAGATTCACAGGTTGGCAAAACACACCCCTCAAAGATGTGAATGTTTTGTTAATGTGGAGGTGATTTTCAGTGTGTTTACATACAACAGTCTTTGTATTGGTCCTTTGCAGATGATGTCACGCAGCAGTGGAGAACACTCCTTAGGGGGAAAGGGGGGGATTTCTGAAGGAGAAATGCTACCTAAAGGCCATGATTGAAGCTGTGTACAACTATACCAAGTGCTCTAAGTGCAAAACTGAACCATTCTTTATTCTTAAGCAACTTTCATCTGGACGAGCAGTGTCACACAACAGTTGTCATGGTTAAGCACATTAAACTCTGGTTTTACCAGTATTTCCTCAGCTGATGCCCATCCAGCCTTACTTGTTGTAAATTCATCTCTTCTAGGAGCTGATTGTTTGGCTTTTTTGCTGTCATGTGACTCTGATGACGCACCACTGGGGGTCCGGAAGTGGGAGTCAGCCATTAGTAATGAATGGGAAGGGAGCTCTAAACTGGCCTGTATCCTGCAATTATCATCAGAAAATTTCAACATATATTAAGTATCATTTCTTTACTTTACAAATAGATTTATCTGGTGTGGAGGTGATAAATATCACAAATTATGAAGTCTTGCAAACTTTCAACTAGTGTCGTCTTGCCACAAGAAGGGAAACAGGAGGCTTGAGGAGCTAAGAGGCTAGCAAGGTCCTTTTAACGTGAAATAATCCTTATTTTGTCATAAATATGCTTTTAATTGAATCAGGATGGAGAAAAAGGCAACTGGAAATGCAGTATTTGCACGCCAGTCTAGGTGGTGGGGGGGTCAAAAGTTTATGACAACAACAAACTCAAAAACAAACATGGCGACTGTGGAGGAGGTACTGATAATGTACCTCCTGCATAAAAGACAAAAGGCTGAAGGCTCCGTCTGTATCCGGATTCGTATTTAACGTTGAGCATAAATGGGCTTTAAATGGTAGTCGTTTACAGATTTGTGCATACTATTGTTTATAGTCGCCCAAAACGCCACTTCCGTGTGGATGAAACGCCGATACGACAAAAAGCTTTTGCACATACTCCTGAATTCGTCTCCATGGGGACGGGGCCTAAATGACACAAAGAAGAAAATTTAGCTTCAATAGCAAGAGCGGCAGAGCTACAACTTATCCTGACTATACATATATATCCCTTTCCTCAACTTCTCAGTGCTGTTTGTAAAAAGCCCCTGAACCTGAAAGCAGAGAGAGTCAAAGACATTACTGATGATACACTTTAAAGGCAATATGTGGATGTGTTTTAAAGTGCTCTGCTCAGGCTCCTTTACAACGTCGTTGAGTAAGCTAGTCTGTGGTCTTCTACCGACATACATGAGTCATGCACAAGTAACCACTTCATCAGCTATTTACTAACAGCTATGTGACAATGTCACAGCAAACTTCATGATTCATATGGACAAAAGTATTTGGGCACCTGATCATTACACCGACAGGTATCGTTATGATATTTTATTCAAATGCATGTACTCAATATGGAGTCCCCCCCCCCCCCCTTGCAGCTATAACGGCCTCCACTCTACTCGAAAGGCTTTCTGAAGGCCTCATCAAACCATGTTTTTATAGTCCTTGCTTGTGTGCATTGTGGAATTTAAAAAGGGCCTTCCCTCAACTGTTGCCACAATGTTGGAAGCATAACATTCAGAATAATGTCATACAGTTGTTACTGGTTTTCATTTCAAAGTTTAACATTGTGGTATCGTGGCAGCCCTGGTCTGAAGATTTTGCCCGGTGTCATGTGGATTTCTGACGGTGACACAGATATCTGCACTCATTGATTCATCTGCCGGAGAGAAGAGGGGGGGAGGGTGTAGGAGGAGGAGGCTGGTTCTTGCTTTTTAATCCAAGATAGATGGTTCAGGATGGTGGTGAGATGTGCAAACAAGCACACACATGCAAAAGGAGAATGATGTCAGCTGCAGAGTGTAAACACAAGCAGCAGAGCTACCAATCAGCACGCCGCTCTTTAGCAAATTACAGGGAAAATTAGAGTGTGAGAGCAGGATGAAGGGATGAAGTGCAGATAGAGCTGCAGAGAGAGGGAGAAGCTTTTCCCCAGATTACAGAACAGCTACAGATTATGGCCTGTGGATTAAGAGGGTTTGACCAAAAAAAAAAAAAAAAAAACGTAGATGCAGAGGGACAAACAAGCAGATTTTTTTTCCGAGTGTGTATGTGTCCGATTTTGTGAGCATTTTGTGTGCTCATCTTTCCTGCTGTTTGGAGTCTTTATCTTTGTGACAGTTCTGTCAAAGTCAAGGTTAATACAGACACACTGATGCTCACATTCACACAAAGTCAAGAACAGATGCATAAAAACACTCATACAAAGAATAACTGTACAGACATGACAGTGGTGTCACTGTCTTTGCAAAGCAGAAAAGGACAGTGATTTATCATATTTCCCAAAAGGTTTAACTATTCTCTGCTTTGAAAAAATGCCAAAAAATTTAACTCGCCTGACAGCATCTTTACAGCACAGCACAGATTTACCTGTCCGGTGCATAATATGTGCTTTTGAATCTGATGATATTGGATGGCAAAACTGAGTTACCTATGGATTGCATTGGTAAACATGGAGGTTTACAAAAACATGATCCATCCAACTTTTATTTTTAACATAAATATTCGCCATAAATTGGAGGAATAAAAGTGCATTTTTTAAATTGTTGAGTAAAATGTGGCCTGTTCCACAATGTGACCCCCCTTTTCTAAAAATGGTATGCGCCTGTTTCTGCAAACTTAATATAGTGGGCCGTTGTGTTGAATTTCACTCTTAGCCCAGTAATTTAGGGCTGTGTATTGCCATGCCAGGGCCTTCAAACAACTCTAACAAAAGAAATGAGAAGAAAAGGATGGAGCTGGCTCACTCATGTGACCACAACAAAAGCTTGGTAGCACATTTTCTCTCATCCAGCTCCAAAATCTACTCTGAGCCAAGCTAAAAAGACACATTAGCCAAAAGGCTAGCACCAGCACAGATAATCTGATGCAGAGAACCATTCACTGGGCTTCTCAGGAGCCTCGACTCTTTTTGGGTGGGGTTCACAATTTGATTATTTTCCCAAATCATTCAGCCTTAACTTTGGGAGGACGTGCATGCAGACATTTTATTTCACCCTGTTTTGCAGTTATAAATCAAATGTTGGTTGTTGTTTTTTTCATATCTCAAGAAATCAGAGCTTTCTTTGAGTCACTAAGTCAGGGTCTGAGGAAAATAAATGTAATTTACTCCTTGTCCAGTAAAACAGAGTGAAATACAGTTAATGGCTACATGTCTGCATAGGACTTCCCTACATCCTAGATGTTATCCCCTAATTCTTCTTCCAGGTATCAGACTTACTGCTTTAATGCTCTTTATTACAGAAGTGGGACGAGTCCATATTACAGCTATGAAAAACAGATGTTAAATGCAAATCAGACTCTTTGCATTGAACTATTTTTTATATGGGACTTTGAGGGTTACTGATAAATTTCCCTGACAGACTCTTCTTTGTTGTCTTTTTATTTTCACTTCTCCTTGACCTCTGTTGATGTTGTTTTTGTTGTTGGCGTTATAGCTGCTACTTTTTCCAGAGTACTCTCAGGTATAGAAGTGTAGCTGCTGATCCTCGGGGAATAAAATTTATGAAACTGTTCAAGGACATAGTAGATTAATCACTGCATACTGAAGAGATTTAAACGTGGACTCTTAATTTTAATGAGGATGTTTCTCCACTTCTCGTTTCAGAGCTCCTCGGAGCAGCAAAACGGGTGAATGTCAACATCCAGGATGCAGACGGGTGAGGAATCATGTTATTTTTTAATCTCATGTTACTTTTGCTACTGCAACACATACCCATATTTTATTTTAAAAGCTTTTTAGGCTTTCTTTTCCTGTGTTTGAATATATTTCTATCTGGATGAGTAAGCTGTTTGCTCAAGTTTGCCAAATCACCTAAAGGTATCAGTTAACACTCTTGAGACTCTTGCTTACACTGACTTCTAGCGTTTTTTATATTGCATAGGCGATGCATGTTTACACCAAGATCCCTGGGGGACGCATATACTAGACGTGCTAAAACTAAACAAGGCAAAAACAAATGTAGCAGTGCTATGCATTATATTGCATGTAAGAAGAAGACAACGACAGCCTCTTATCTAAGTCAGGCTCGTGAGTTTGGACTATTAGCCCAGGAAGAGAGGAGAGACTCCTAGAGTTCCCACTCCTGACCTTACAGCTTGACCTGGGGCCTTCGAGTAACTTAAGCATCCTCTGAATATCTGTGGAGACACAGAAATATTAGAAATATAAAAAAAAAATCCATTACAGGTTGTAATCCTGAATCAAAAAGGCCTTGTATTTGCTCCCATAAAGATTTTTAATTAAACCAATGAAGATAATATTTAGGGCACTGGTGTATAGCTTGGTTAGAGCTGCCTAGGGCGAGGCAAACTGTGCTTATAATCCATATTTCAGTGCAATGGATAACACATTGATGGGAGATCAATGAGCTAATGCAAAAGCGTGGTTATATAGATGGATCAAGAGAGAATCTTTTTGCTTAAAATAGCTTTATGATCTTGTTTGGTCAGCAAGGCATCATTTCGTCATCTTCAGCTGCAGCAGCAGCTTGAAAAGCTCTAAAACATCGGTGTACTCACCTTAATTGGAGTTATTCCTTTAGGAGATGGGGAAGACAGCTGAAGGAGAGCGAATGTTTAACATCTTTTCATTCTCAAGTCTTTATGTTCTGCTGTTTTATCATGTAGCATCTGCTTTCTTTATGCCTAAAGCTCCTTAACAGGAAATAGTTAAGGAAAAAAAAAAACATCACAGTGTGTGTTAAGTTAAACAAACTCCATGCTGACCTTTGGTCTCACATGAGTCCTGGTCTTGTGAGTGAGAGTGCTGTGTTGTTTGACCCATCCTTCGCCCGCAGGCAGAATTATCTGGATTTCCAATATGTCACTAAGAGCTGCTGCACTGGAGGTTTGATGTCACTGCTGATGGGTTTACACTGGATTTAATTCAGAGCCCAGTCTCATGCAGACACTAAAAGCTAGCATGTACACACCAAACATAACAAAACATTGATAATTGATGACTTGGGAATATAAACAGGCCGAAATATTGTTTCTACACTCATCAGGTTGGCAGTAATATGATTTCAAATGAAAAACAATTCTTATTATTGGAGCACCAATTCATAACAGTTTTTATCTCAATATACTAAACAAACCCAGATGCTCTAAACTGTACTCTTTGTTATGTTACTTATCAATAATCTATTATTACAACTCAAAGTTTGGTGTTTCCTTATTTATTTTTTAGTTTATTTTTATTTTATTAAAGTGTTATTTAATTGTGTCAAATGTACAGAAAACAGAATGCAGTGATTTTTAAAAATTACTTTCAACCTGTATCCTACTGAATTTAATACAAAGACAAGGTATTTAATGTTCAGACTGATATAATTGGTTGTTTTTTTTAATATGGATGCATTCTGAATGTGATGCACAACATGTTTCATAAAAGTTGGGTCAGGACAGTCTCTCTCTGTAAGCGTCTGCGGACTAAAGACCCTAAATGTTGAAGGATTGAAAGTGGTTGCTCAATGTATCTTCAATCTTAAGTTTCTAGACAGTGCAGGGTTTCACTTGCTGAATTTTGCACCTCATAATGAGCCATACATTTTCAATAGGACACAAGTCTTAACTGCATGCAGGCCACCCACAGGCTACCTCCATTATCTAACTGTCGCCATGCTTTTGTAACTTGTGCAGGATGTGTTTTGGTGCTGTCTTGCTGAAATAAGCAGGGATGTCACTCATATGTACCTCTCAGTATTAACGGTGCCTTTGCAGATGTGTAAGTTAGTGCCCATGCCTGGGCACTAAAACATCGCCATACCATCACAGATGCTGGCGCTTGTGCACGTTGAGAACAATCTGGATGGTCCTTTTCTTCTTTAGCCCGGAGGACTCAACATCCATTATTTTTGAAAACATTTTGAAATGTGGACTCATCAGACCACAGCACACTTTCCCACTACAGGTCAGTCCATCTGAGTTGAGCTCAGGTCATGCAGCCTTTCTGGATGCTGTGATTTATAGCTTTCTCTTTGAATGGTAGTCTTTACCTATATTTGTAGATGCAGTGATGATCTGTTTTAATTGACAGTGGCTTTCCTAAGTTTCCCCAGGAAGCCATTGTCAGTTTTAATCACAAAATGAGGCTTTTTAAAAAGTATTATTATTATACAGTGCAGCCTGAGGGAACTTGGGTCACAGGAATTCAAGTTTTGTTTTTGGTCTTGCATCTTACATGCAGAGATTTCTCCATATTCTCGGAATCTTTTGATGATATTATGTAATCTCTAGATTCCTAGCAGTTGCACATTGAGGAGCGTCGTTCAAAATCTGTTGGACTATCTGTATGGAATATCTTGCAGGCATCAAATTCAGAATGTGTACACATGGCTGTACCAACCATTGAAGTCACTGAGGTCAGGACCTCAGTATTTTTCCAAGTTTTACACCAAAAATAACTTCACTTTTCTGTGGAAATTGCAACGATATTATAATGCCAAGAGAATGACTCTCATCCAGGATAAGTGATCATTCAAGACCACTTAGTCAAGAAACAGACATACGTAGTTTTCAGCTATTTTTTTTTTAAATTCTATTAGCAGCTGCTATCATGCATTTATTGCTGTCATTTATATTTGACTGCTCTGGGGTCCCCCTGCCCCTCCATGAGCCTTAGTAGAAAGCATCAGGCAGGAACAGCACACTTTCCTGCTCAGAACAGAGCAGGCATCAGTGACAACAGAGTGGAATTGATTAAGTTGTATGTAGCATAATGGAGGAGCTGGGGTGGAGGAGGGTTGCAAAAGCAGTTTGCTAAAGAAGCAAAGAGAAGGCATGCCGGAGCAGCTTAAATATGGCGGCATGAGCGCATTTAGCCAGTAGAAAGCTAAGTGTGAATTAACTGGCAGTCAGCTGATGAGGGCTTGTGTGAGATCAGCTGATCTCAAAGAAATGGCAGCGCTTGACACTGTGGCCTGCCTGAACTAATGCTATATGCTCAATATATTGATTGTGCATGTCAATTAGGGATGAAGTGAATACTCTTGTTGGCAGTATGCAATCTTTGATAGATGTGGAGGCCTGCTGCAGCCAAGTTAAAGTTGAAGGGGAAAAAGTTCAGCGAGGTGAAGAAGAGTAAAAGCAGGTACAGTTTCTAATGTATGATTTAGCACAGCAGACACTGAGCACATAAATTTACATCATGTTAATGTTGTGTGCCTGCAGCGTATATACAAAGTTTATCAGTTTGAATGTTAATATCATGTCTTTGAGCTGTATTAAACTGAATATAGGTAAAGAAGTATTTGCTCTGCTTTTATTCACATTTTACAGAGCGTCCCGTCTTTTTTGGAATTGGGGTTTTAACTTTATGTCGGATCCATTAGTCGATATCAGCATGAAAAAGAACAAACATCTGACTCACACTCTCACTGCTTGGTAATTTGAGAAGTTTTATATGTTCATAGAATTATAGCTTTATTATATTTGCTTTTCTGCAGTATGAAGTGTAAAACAAGAAGCCCTTAAAAGCTCTTTTTAGCGTTCTCTGTACAGTTTTGCAGCACTTGCACTGCACATCATCCTCATCACTCAAATCATTCCTGATAATATGCCTCAGATAATCATGTTTCCCTTTAACTGTTCAATTAGTTCACAATCAACAATTTTATAAAACTTCTAAAGTGACATAGCACACTCTAAATATCTTATGTTCATTTCTAGTGGTTTTTTTTTTGCTTTTTTTCTACTATGGTGAGGTACAGTGGAATGTCAGCCTGTTATGTGGAATATCTGTCACAGAAATGACGTTTTGCCTTCATGAGACTAATTAGTGAAAAGCATTTTCCTTTTCCCTCCATTTTTAAAGATTAATTTTCAGGCTTTTATGCCTCTGTCAGAGACAGAACAGTGGACAGAGACTAAAATCAGGGGGAGAGAGAGAGAGCGAGTGGAGAACGACCTGCAGATTTAAACCTGGGCCGTCTGCTCCGAGAATAACCGCCTCTGTACACGGGGTGAACTGGCGTAACAACTAGAATACCTTAAAAGTAGTTTTCTTAATGCTGTTTTTATGTGCTGCCTGTTCTGCATCATGTATCTGAACAGACTACTGGCCTTTCATCAGTTTATCAACAAACAGCAGAAAAATGTTGTATGACTGAACATCAGGATTAGGGGATAAACGACAAAACAGCAGAGAGAGTTGAAATTGTCAACTATAACATAAAGTGACTTTGGCACAATAAATAATCTCTGCTCAGGAGAAATGAAAGCTGGAGACTAAAATCTGCTTACAGGTAAGATTTGAGAGATTTATGAGTTTAAGATTCCTTTGTTGTTATTCAGACTCATGATCAGGCTCAGGC
The DNA here is from genome assembly GCF_018320785.1 of Cheilinus undulatus. Lineage (NCBI taxonomy): Eukaryota > Metazoa > Chordata > Actinopteri > Labriformes > Labridae > Cheilinus > Cheilinus undulatus. The sequence goes on from NC_054868.1 coordinate 44,102,712, forward strand.
CACTTACACCGTGTCCTTACAGCGTGCGAGCAGCAGGAATCGCGTTGCATTACACTCACTCACTGTCCACAGCATCAGTTCAAAGTAAACGGTCTGATCTGTGAATTTCAGGCTCCCTTTGTAAATACTGTAACATCAACTGCTTCTATGTGGACTAAACAAAGTTGGCGCTTTGTATTGACAAGCCTGACAGCTTTGAGTTGAATAGATTTGCCTCCACGTTGACAGCAGTCAGAGTATTACATTTCAAACATGGATAGAGATATTATTAATGCACAACTATCTGCACTTTATATAACAAGCTAATGAGCTCTGCCGAGAGAGGAAAGTGAAAGAAAATCAAGAAAATATTCCTGTCTGACACCCCTGGTGTCTTGTCATCCCCCTTTTTCCCTGTTCCTTGCCTTTTTAATATGGGATATAGGAATCAGTGTAATCAAGCTTATTTTGTTGTTAATAATCTCTTACATTGTGTGCAGTTATGACACAATATTTGGGATAAAATCTAATGCAGAGAACAATGAGAAACAACTGCTGATGTCAAGCAGTCTTTAAAAATTCTCCTCATTCTCAAACGTGTACCACTTGTAGGAAGGTTACATCTAGGGACACACTGGATGTGGCAGATGTAGGGCAATAATTACAGCAGATAAAAGTCGATGTTAACAGCTGATTAAGGCACATATTTACAGCTGATAAAGGCCAATATTTAAAGCAGATATAAGCAGATGTTTACAGCTGACATAGGCTGATATATACAGAAGATGTAGGCCAATATTTTTAGCAGATCTAACGAAATTAAAGCTGAGTAATGCCAATATTTACAGTAGATATAGGCCAATATTTACAGCAGATATAAGCAGATATATACAGCTGGTATAGGCCGATATTTACTGCTGTGTAAGCCCATATTAGTAGCAGAAAAGGGCTAGCCTGGATTTGTTTCACACATACATCTGGTAAACCACTCATACACAGTGTTTGGGATCCATCTGCTTTGCAAGGTTAGATAAAGGCCCCATTTACAGTAGTTATAGGCCAACATTTACAGCAGATATAGAACAATATATACAGCAGATGTAGACCAATATTCAGCAGATATAGGCCAATAATTATAGCTTATAAAGGGTGATATTTACAGCAGAAAAGGGCTGATATTTTTCAGCAGATATATGCATACATTTACAACTTTTATCAGCCGATATTTACAGCAGATATAGGTCATTATTTACATTGTTTATATAAACTTAGAGGCATTTTGTAAACCTTTCAACTACTACATAATACAAAAATAATTGCAATATTTTGCGTGATTATGTAATTCCACAGCAAGACATCACTATAGTGGTTAAATTAAATTTGCACCACTAATTGAAAACAGCTGATTTCTTTAAGTAAAAATAACGTGACAGTATCTCTTTAGTTTTAACACTCTGGGGCATGATGAGCTAATAGTCAGGTCACACCTTATGTACAAGGGCATTTTCTGAGTAGACGTTTCTGTCCTTAAATGGCCTTTTTGTTAGGAGTAGTGACACCGGAGGACAAACCAAAACTTCTACCAGTATTTTGGACTTTATTCTGTGGTGGATGAACGCTTTAATCATCCAGCTGACAGCAGCAAGTGAGTAGGACTTAATCTCCTTTAGAGATCAATATACCACAAACCACATCATTGTATCAGCTTAAGTCTATCTCTGAAACCCTCACTATCTAAATATGACGACTGTAATTACCTCAAAGGGATGCCAGCATTTCTCAGCTCTTAATTGTCCCCTAAATGTTCCCATATCTCTGAATGAACATCTATGGATTTTGGCTATATTTAGACCCATGATTGGTTGCGCTTTTTACATGTGCACATGCTTGGTTTGCGATTGTGTTTCCTTTGGCTCCATCAGATAACAAAGATCTTTTTATTATGTTGATTGGAATCAGATAATTGGACTCAGCTCCTTGTGTAATGACTGATGATTCGTTGATTTGACTCCAGGGCCCGGCCCTTATATTCACCAGGGATCCATTAGACACACACACACTCACAGACGTGCTGTGTTCACGCTCTGCTCCGGGGTAGAGAGATTGCTTATTAATGGAAGTAGGTCATTTGCCCCCTCCCGTCGCTCACACAGAGCTAAGGGGAGGAGCTGCACTACGCTGGAGATTATTTCAGCAAAGTTATGCTCTGGTTTTACACCCGGTCTATGAATATGTGTATTTTTATACATAATCTGTGTCTGTGTGAAGGTTGTCGCCGCTGCATCATGCTGCTCTGAGCGGGAACAAGGAGCTCATCTCTCTGCTGCTGGAGGCCCAGGCAGCAGTGGATATTAAAGACCACAAAGGTAAAAATACACACACATGTGCACAAAATACAAGTGTCCTTACATTGTCATAAAAATGAAAACAAAGCACACAAAGCTCAGGCAACAAACAAAACAATCACAACAGGAGAGCAAACACAAAGTCCTGGCTTTCCCTGCGTGACCAATAACATCGTCTTATGTAACAAAAGGTGAGCGTGTTGGAAATGCAATAAAAAAAGAAAGAAAGAAATCAGTGTAGTATTCTGTGTTTATGGGAAGTGACAGATTTGTGTGCACAGCAAACAATAGACAATGGAAGAAGATGAGTGCTTTATGGCTGCAGGACTTAGAGCCAAGAGGAAGCAGAGCAGCAAATATCTCCAGCTCACACCGCCAGATCCTAGAAGAAGAAGGAGACGAAGAAGAGGAGGGAATCTCAGGGCAGATGGGAGATATAATCCCTGCAGGATGCAGGCTGAACTTCCTCTCCGTTCTCAGTCAGTCATGCCCAGTGTGGCTCCGTATGGAGGTTTACAACTGGCAGGTTCCCCCACCAGGTGGTCACACTTTCCTTAACTTATTTTTCTCTGTGAAAGTGAAACCTTAAACTTCTACTCCTGCTCTCATTATGAGGACTGGGAGTTTTAAAGCTTGAACTCAAGTGTAGCTTTTAATGGGAGAAATGCTGCTTTAGTTTGCATCTTTCTTCTCCTTTATTCTGTTTTCAAGACAGCAACTTTACTGCTCTGTGTAACTCACGCTGCTTTACAGTTTAAGTGTTGCTACTAGTTTTCCTCAAGATTCAAGCTCCAGTTTTCAGAGCCCAAAAAGGTAAATTATTGTTTAGAGAGGATATTCAACATTTCATGGAAAACCCTCTATGGTCTAAGGGTGTTTCCTTGATTTTATATTTTTTAAATTCCCACTTTTAAGGTACTCGCTAATAACACAATATCCAAGTGTTTATATCAACATTTTCAGGACAGTCTCAGCTTTATGGATTTAATGAGTTATTTTAGCACAAATGCTGAATTTTGAAATCCAATCTTTGAAATTTTTCGACTCCCCTGTGAAAACACACCTTCACTCATGTGGATGAAATGTTTTGGTGCTTTGGTTGACCAAAGTCTTGGCTTCACAAAAGGGGTGGAATATATGAATAAAATAGTTGGTAGGTGCAGAAAACATGTCTAAAATGAAAATTTTTTGAGCATAAATGTTGTCAGTCATCCTGTTTTCACCAAAATGTCTACAACATTACAGCGCTTCACCATCATCGCAGAGCAACAGGTCTACTTCTCCTCACCTCCTATGATAGGGAGGGCCTTAGGGATTCCACAGTGTCAACTGGTTGGGAAAGGTTGACTGACAAAGGTTTCAACCAATGACGCACAGTGAGAGGTGACGACGTGTGCTGTCTTACTGGTCCTGTAACTCCGGCTGTGAATCACATGAGGTGGAAGAGGGCGGAAGTGAAAGATGAGATTCTCCCATTCATTGAAGTGTTTGAACAGCGAAAACACACCGGTGATTGCTTAGACCTCGGTGGGTTAAGGTCGCTTTCACACCTGAGCTGTTTGGTCTGCTTTAAATGAATCCTGGTCCATTTCACTGGACTGTCCAGTTTGTTTGGAGTGGTGTGAAAGCTCATTCAACCTCTGGTGTGGACTAAACAAGTGGACTCTGGTCCACTTAAAAACGGGGATCTTGGTTGCTTCCACACAAACCCTGGTGTAGTTCATTTAAGGTGTGAAAGCAAAGTGGAGCAACTTATGAACCAAAGGCAGGAAGTGGCATAAACCGTAATGATTTACAACACTAATTGTGGATCTAAGTTAAATGTGATTCATCTTGACCAGGGGTGTCAAACTCAATCCCAGCAGGGGCCAGATTCTGAATTTATGTCTAACCTGAGAGCCTAACAGGGTCATCATTTAACCATAAACTGTTAACCTCATTCTCACCAGTAATGGATTATGGGAAAAAACTTTGCACCGAGGACAAATGATTTTTGAGATTTAAAAAGGCATGGTTATAAGTTTAAAGCCTCAAAATCTGAGGTCAAAAGTTAAAGGTATAAGTTCAAAAGGTCAAAACACAAAATCAAGAGTCAAAATAATGTTTTTAGAAGGCAAATACATGAAATAGAAAGTCAAAATTATGAGTTTAAAGGTCAAAACATGAGATAAAATTCAGAATCAGGGATTTTAAAGGCCAATATATGACTTAAATTTAAAATTGTGAATCTAAAAGGTCAAAATATGAAATGAAAGTCAAAATCACAAGTTTAAAAGGTCAAAATCTGGGTTTAAATTTAAAACTGCCAATCTTAAAAGTCTAAATATGGTAAAAAAAAAAAAAAATCAAAATAATGAAGTTTTGGATGAAAATATGAGATAAATTCAAAATTGTGAATTTTAAAGGTCAAAATAGGAGAAAAATTCAAAATCACAAGTTTTAAATGTCAAAATATGAGAAAAATTCAAAATCATGAGTTTAAAAGGTCAAATAATGGGTTTAAATTTACAATTGCAAATCTTAAAGTTCTAAATATTGGATAAAATTTTAAATTGCAAATCTTAAAGGTCAAAATATGAGAAAAATTCAAAATCATGAGTTTTAAAGGTCAATATGTAAGTCAAAATATAAAATTAAAAGTTAAAATCAAAAGTTTAAGTTGTATTTGTGTGACGCAAAGTTGAATATATGAAATGACAACACAAATTAATGTCTTTTCCCACATCCCTAAATTTTTTTCACTGTGTAATTTTTATATTTTTTTTAACTTAACAAGGATATTTTAAATCCTCCAAGTAGTTTTCAGTTTTATACTGGAAGACATCTGCAGACCTCGTACCGGTGGACCAGTTATAATAATAAAAATATGATCTGACCTTGCGGGCCGGGTATGACTGTACCTGGATTTGGTCCCCTGGCCTTGAGTTTGACACCCTGATGTTGACAGTCTTAGATTAACCCAAACCATAGCTTTAAAGCCATCAAACTTAGATTGCACAATGTTTTATATAAAGTATGAATATTTTACCCGCTCATGCATGTTTTTTATGATACAGGCATGCCTGCTGTTGTTGGGCGATTTAAGAAGCTGTAGTACAACCAAAACATCAACAGGTCAGGCCGGGGTTGGCCATCCTGTCTGCCTGTCCCCTACATGAAAAATGCTGCACAAAGAGACTGAAAGTTGGCCTGTTTGAAGTGAGCTGTGCAACTGAAAATTTGTGTCTAAATCATCTGGAAATCTCCCAGAGTACGCCTGGTTTTAGGAGGAACAAATGGACTGCCAGAATGAAGAAGCCAAGCTGCAACCTCAGAGGCTGAAATGAAGGCAATGCAGAAATGCAAACGAATGCAAAACTCAAGTGTTTATTCAAGGTTGGCTGCAAAAGCAATGAAAGTCGCACACATTTAAAGCTTTGCAAGATTGATCAGCTGGATGACAGACATGGAATCTGGCCAGTCCATCTGCTTTGCAAGGTTACCCTACTGGAGATCAGAAGTGACTTTTGGATTTAGTTCATCAGGAAACACAATTCCAAATGAGCAATAATGTCTCTTTTTCTTTTTTTCCTGACTTAGCCATATCAGTTTTCACAGGTAGATGTTGTGTTCTCAGCTTGTTTTTCAGTGTTTCCGCGTGATGAGTAATCACTAAGATAACCTGTTTCCTCTTACTGGGAATTTATGATCCATGACGGAAAATGTCAAACCCTTCCACATTGGCGTGGGGAGAGATGCCAACTTGAGGTCACAACCTCAGACATCCTGCTGCTGGAAGGGACGTCTGGACAGAATCTCCTGTCCAAAAAAATCGTTAACAGAAAAGAAGGCAAACAACTTTGTTCTCAGAGAGTCTGCCAGGAGACTCATGTGAATGTAGTTGAGGGGATTTCCAGAATCAGAAAACCCCTTTCTGTAATAGTAATCAGATTTCTGTCTGAATGTTTTTTTTATCCTATTTAATGTTGAAAAAGTAGGAGGGTTGTATGACCTGCTCATGACTGACGTTATTTCCCTAAATCTTTCAAAGTGCTCTTATCAAAGTGTTTCATGTCTACCGCTGCCTGCCAAATGGAATACAACCCACAAAAGTCACACAGGGAATATGAATCACAACAATGGACTTTTCAGAACTTGGTGAAGTATCCCATTGACCACAGGATAGAAAATAGGTCACATCACCTAGGGCAGCCCTCCAAAACAGACTCCTGGTTTGTCTGTTTCATCGTGCCACTCTTCAGACAAGTTCAGTCTTTCTCTGTGCTCGCTCTGAAGTCCTCTCTCTTCTCTGGAGGCTCTGTGAGTCTACAGCCTGGAAATCATTTTCCATCACATCTCTTCATACACTGAGGCTTTAGCTCCTATAACTCCAACAGCCGCTGCTCCTCTTCATCCTGCCAGCACCACTCTTCTGAGTCAGGACTCCCTCATGCCAGCCAGGCCTGCAGGGCCTCTTTATTCAACTCCACGATGTGGCTCATCGCTGGTATCAAGTCGGGGGGGTCTTGGGCTGCTGCCATGAGAAATTCGCTCATTGCTCCTCCAAAGTGGTGTCTAATGTCTTCCAGTTAGAGGCGCTTACTCCACGCTGGACTCACATGAACTTGGCCTCACCTGTCGTTTCCCACACAGCTCCATGTGTTGGCTGTATCATATGGTTTCCTGCGGGGTTCTCTGAGGACTTGTTAGGCCACTTAAAGGGGATTTCTTGCCCTTTGTCTGAAGCAGTTTGTCTCCAATGTCCCAGGAGTTCAGTGCTCGCACAAACAATACTCCTCCGGTTAAAAAGGTCAAAAACATGCCAACCACAATAAGACTGCATTTCCAGGAGGGATACTGAGAGTCCGTGCAAGAAAAAAATCTGCTGCGACAGTAAAACTGAACTGTTTGGGAAAAAAACTTTCACATCAGGGCTGTGAAATATCAATGTTGTCATCGTTAGATGATGAGGCACGGTTTTCTCACTTGATTAGTCTGTTGGTGTGTAGATTGCCAGAAAATAGGAGAAAAAAATCAAAAATGATCAGGATTGTTGGTTCATCCAAAAATATCTAAACTAGGGATGTAAACTTTACTTTTTTTTTAAATATAGCATGATGCCCAGAGTCACCGCTCTGCTGATTCCATAGCTGAAGAGTTTTGAACTTCCAATGGCACAAAAACTGTGCAACAGGAGCTTCCATGCCCAAACAGCTGCATGAAAGCCTCACATCACCAACTCCAATGCCAAGCATCATACGGAGTAGTAAAGCACAATAACAGTGGACTGTGGAGCAGTAGAAACATGTTCTGGAATGACAAATCACGCTTTTCTGTTTGACAGTCAGATGGGCGAGTCTGGGTTTGGCACATGCTGCCTGGCTGCATTGTGCAAAAAGTTTGGTGGAGGAGGGGTTTTTCAGGGTGTGAGCCAGGCCCTTTAGCTCCAGTGAAGGCCAATCTTAATGCTTCAGCATGCCAAGACATTTCAGACAATGCTATGCTTCCAACTTTGTGGCAACAGTTTTAGGAAGACCCTTTCTATTCCAACATGAATGAGCTCCAGTGCACAAAGCTAGGACTAAAAAGATGACGAGTTTGGCGTGGGAGAACACCACTGGCCTGCACAGAGCCATCACCTCACAACCACTGAGCACCTTCTGCTCTGGAGCAGAGATTTGGAGCCATGCTTTCTCAGTGTCTGACCTCATAAATTCTCTACAGAGGGAATGGGCACAGATTTCCACAGAAACCCAAAGTGTTGTCCCTTCTGAGAAGAGTGGAGGCTGTTAGAGCTGCAGAAGGGGGGCCAACTCCATTTGAATACAGTATCCTTGCAGGCCCTATTGGTGCAATAAGCAGGCATCCAAATACTTTTGTCCATATGTGCTAATTGAACAGAATGTCATGTTGTCAGATTTTGTTATCTGGAAGTCAAAGATCCTTAGTCGCACAGTTAAAATCTGGCGTTCTTTCAGAGAAGAGAAAACAGACTGCTGGAGTTGTGTGACCTAGCTAAAGTGGAGAGTGAATCCTGTTTTCTTTTGCACAATGAAAAACCAGATGATCCAGGAGAGTTATTGCTTCATGAAATGGCTTGTCAAAACTTTGAAATACTGCTATAGACTGATGAGCAAAAGACAGGAATGGCTGTTTGGATTTGACGTGTTCAAACTTGTTAAGACGGATGAGAGAACTACTGTGTGCTCTGATCCTGGTTAGGACACAACCATAAAATAAAAACTTCAAAATATTAGATCACTTAAAAAGCAGTAAAATATCTATGGCCTTTACAGGCCGCAATTAGAGCGTGCTTGTCTTTGCATGCATTCATGTGTCTCTATGCTCTCCTGTTGTCTGTGTGCATGTGCTGTTTTTGCAACTTAAACATTTGTGTTTTATCGTGCTGTCATCTTTGCCTGTGTGTCTTTGTGTGTTGTGTAGGGATGCGTCCTCTGCATTACGCTGCATGGCAGGGGAAGACTGAGCCGATGAAAATGCTGCTGAAGGCGGGCTCGTCCGTCAACGGGCAGTCAGATGAAGGACAGATCCCCCTCCACCTTTCATCTCAGCACGGACACTACGACGGGGTAACTGTGCTCGTGTGTGTGCAGTGTGGGTGTTTGTGTATGTATTGTTGTGAGGTGTGTTTACCTGTTAGGTGCGCCTGATGATGCATGCATGATTTGTGGTCGTTACCGGTGAGGAAAATTTAGACGTGGCAGTAAAACATGTGTGCATGCATGTGTTTACAGTCGGAGATGCTGCTACAACACCAGTCCAACCCGTGTATATCAGACGCAGCGGGGAAAACGCCACTGGACCTCGCCTGTGAATTTGGACGAGTTGCAGTGAGTACATTTTACACTACCTACATTTTTCCACATAATCTCATTTAACCTCCTTTTCTTTCAGAAAGCCACATGTTGGCTCTACTTGCATATTTATAACACTTAGAAAAACACTTCAAAGTGAGAAAACACAACAAATATAGAAAATCCGACTGTTTTTTCTCATGTAATCGCGTTTTTTCACCCTAAATGCTGCACCCAAGCTGTCACATTTGATGTTTCTTCATTTTCATGTTATCTTTTGCCTGTTTTTCATTCAGGCATTTCAGCAGAGAAATGTTATATAGCGAAGAAAAACATAAGTCACATTCTGCTTCAGAACGGAAAAATACGTGTGACCAATTTAAAACCCCGGCACAATGAGGCGTACAAATTTAGACCCTGAGGTATCCCAAAAATGTTGGCAGCCAGAGGAGAGCGCAGTGATTTAAATTTACACAGAGACCAAATTTAGCTAATATAAATCAGAATTTTCTAGATGGTTCCACAATATGAGACCTGCAGTCTGACAAGCGCCTCCACATAATTCAGATGTGGTATTGCAGTTTTAATTGACAAACAGATATCTCAGAAATTTTCTATATTGATTAGAATAAGCATGTAAGATAATAAGAGAAAGAAGTACAATTAAGGCTCATTTATGCTCCCTTTGATTTATGAAAATAGATCCATATGTTGTAAACAGCACAACCATCACTGCCTAGACTCTCACATAAGTCTGTTTTTCCAAATATTACATTTAAAAATGTTCTTCCAGTGGAGGCCACAGTCTCATTCAGACCTCCACTTCTCCTTCACTGCCACCCAAACGACTGTCAGTTTGCCTGGCTGTTCTGCTGTAGCTGTCTGTCCATGGCCAGGCGAGCTAACATCATTCATATGTTTATAATTTCTACACAAAAGTTCTGCCATTTTTCCATATCGCTCTTCTTTGTTGTTTTTGCTGGTCTGCAGATTTTTTGGTGGTCTGCAAATTTTTCTATAGTGTGTTTTTTTCCCCTTTGTCATTGTATTTTAATGTCCTGTGTGAAGCACTACAGTTAAGAGCTTGGAGATCAGATAAGGATCCGGTATTGGCCAGAAACGTGAAACTGTCTGGGACAGAATCCAGTCTACGGACCAAGGTTGTTTCTGGCATACATATATATAAAGGGGTTGGCCAGATAAGTGAAGCTGTCTTGGACAGAATCTGGTCTCCGGACCAAGGTTGTTACTGGCATCTGGGATAGGTCAGGAACATGAAACTGTCTGCGACAGAAACCAGTCTACGGACCAAGGTTGTTTCTGACATATGAAAAATAAATAAATAAATAAACAGAGAGGAACCTGGGTTTTTATCTTTTGTGGGTCTTATTTGCTGTTTTTATCACCTTTTACATGTTTCGTTTTAAATGTTTCCATTGTGCTTCTTTTTCCTTTTGTCATTGTATTTTAATGTCCTGTGTGAAGCACTTTGAATTGCCTTAAAATAAACTCGCCTTGCTTTGCCTTGCAGGGCTTCACATTATTTTTTTTTCTCCCCAGCCACGTTTTTATTGCCTGAAATAACATTTTGTACGATTAAGGTAGATTATGACATTCTAAAATTTACTTGAACTCGATCCTTTGAAATGTAAATTAACTCTGTAATTCCGACTTTACACTATTTTTTTCTCATCCATCAGAAAGAAAACACAGATTGACTGGCAAAGTTTGTGATCTGTATAAAGTGGGCACAGATCCAGAACTGTAAGGTATTATGTTTGGGAACATTGTATCCCTATATGTGCAAAACAGCCTCAATGCAATTAGCATCTTCCACTGTATCAGTTCAGAAACACTAGCACTAACAGCTGAACCCTGTTAGAATAAAGCACAGGGTGTGGCAGTGATTAATTCTGCCTGCCAAAGTGGCTAGTGGGAGTTACTGCTCTACCTGCCACAGCTGAAATCCGGCTGGGTGTTAATGTCAAACCCTGCTGGTCTGGCTGTTGGCCACACTACTACTCATGATTTTCAGTGCTATTGCAAAATTTGGTCTGTATCCATAAGCAACCAGAGAAGGAGCAGAAATAGGGATGGAATTACCGGAGCTAAGGAATAGACAGAATTTCCATCCTTATCCATATGGTTATTGAAGGTGGGGTATAAATCAGCATTAGCGCTATTTGTTTGTAATTTATGATTGAACAAAAGCTCATCGAGTCAAGCTGTAAAATAAACAATAGACACATCTGTGCTGTGAATGGACAAAATATTAACAAGCATCTAGATGAGGTATCACTTATTGCAGGCATCCACTCACCAAGATCGTCCTTGTGTGTGACACTAAAACTTTTGAAATGATATGGGATTAAACTTCCGTTGAGTGTTATGGTAAGGGTTAGCATACCAAGAGTTAAAAGTCAAAAACCTGACCTGTAAATCTGATAACAAAATAAAAGCAGAGTAAACAGTCTGCTTACAGGAATAAAGCTCGTCCTTGCTGAAAACATTCAAACGCAGCAAATGTAGCTTACATAGCTCTGTTAGCTGCGTAAGCTAGAAATAAAACAGTCTACACAGATACAAAGTCTACATAGGTACGTAGAACAAAGAATCGTCTGCATAGATGACGCTAAATGTAAATACATCAGATCCTGTCATAGCCTGAGGGGCAACCATTCAGTCTTCTCCCAACTAACAGAAATCTTTGATTGTGTGAATCTATGAAATCTTTGAATTACTGAATTTTAATCTCTGAATTTGTGAATTTGAATGTGTAAATTTGTCTTTTTCATTGTGAATTGCTTTGGCAATGAAACTTTTCATTTCCATGCCGATAAAGCATCTTGAATTGAATTGAACTGAGGATGACATAGCTAGGTAGCTAATGTAGCTACATAGCACATGGAGCTAATGCTAAGCTCACAAAGCAGCTATGTAAGTGACGGGATCTGTGTAGCTAAGTTAGCTTTAGCTATGTTTGCTTAGCTCACATTGCAAATACTAGCTTAACTATACTTTATGTAGCTATGTAGCTAACATAGCTAAAGCTGAACTAACAAAGCAACTATGTAAGCTACATAGGTATGTTATCTACATAGCTAAGTTTGCTAAAACTCTTGTTGCTTAAGCTAACTTAGCTGCACTGGCTTTTGTGACGTTAATTATGTAGCTAGCATAGCTATGTTAGGTTTAGCTAAAGCTAACGAAGCTAAAGCAAGCCACCGTTCATGTCACTACTTCTAAAACAGATCTATACATAATTTAATCCCTGAGTAGACCTCAGACCTTCTTCTCAGTTTTATTTATGAAGTGTTGCTCAGACTGTTGTGTTTGCAATCTGGTTATTTGTGTAGTGTAACTGCCAGACTTTGTTTATGAATAAAGTTCAATCTAAAATCTTCTAAAACTGGAAATAAGTTATACCTGCAAATTACAGCACTTCCTTTCTGAGATACGCATGGAGTCAGGCCGTCAACTTCTGACTTTACCCTCCTGTCTCAATAAACACCATAAATCTTTGATGGTCTCTGATCAGTCATTATGTCTCCTCTGTCCCAGCAGTGTTCACAAACCTTCTCATACTTTCAGCTAAGGATTAGAAATCTCTGTGTTTTAAACATGAACATGCTGTTTTTTTTCTGTTTTAAAGGTGGTCCAGCTCCTGCTCAGCAGTAACATGTGTGCAGCCATGCTGGAACCAAAACCCTCAGACCCCAACGGAGTATCACCTCTTCATCTCGCTGCTAAAAATGGACACATTGATGTAATACGGTAGGAAAAACTAAATCTAGTCTGCTTTTTTCATAGCTGCTCTGTCTATCAGTCAGTCCCTGTCATCTAACCTGAAATGAGATTCTGAATTTAGAATCAAAAATGATCTAATATAGAGAAAGAGTGTGTGAACGCTTTGAAATTTTTTAGTTTTCTGCATTAATTAGTCATCAAATGTGATCTGATCTGCATCTAAGTCACAAGTATAGACAGACACAGTGTGCTTAACCTAAAACCACTCAAATAATTGTAATAAATTTTAATATTTTAAGTCTTTATCGAACACAGCCATGAAACATTCACAGTGCTGCTGGAAAAAAGAAGTGAACCCTTAGGCAAATGACCCCAAAAATAGCCAGCTGGAGTCAAGAGTTTGCTCACTTTAAGTCCAATCAATTAAAGGAGACTGTAGCCTGTAGCTGTAGACTGTAGCTAAAGGCTCAAAGGCATCAGTGGAACGAGCCAAAAGATGTAACAGGACACCATGGAGGAAGCAGCTGCACTCCAAAGAACCATCACTGCATGCCTGAAGTTTGACAAGGAGCAACTTGACACTAGGGATATACAATATTGGATTTTTGCCTTGATGCCAATATTTACAGATTCATTTTAGACGATACCCAATAGATAATTAAATATGCTTTTCTCTCAAGAAATTTCAGTCCTTTTGGACACACATTAAGGTTTGAGGATGACCAAGGAAACAAGCTTCAGTCCTTAAAAAACAAAGTTTAACAAACGAGGATAAATAAAGAAAAAGACCTCAACTGACATAGGTCTGTTGGTTCACCCTAAAACTCCACTAATTTATTAGTATATATGGACAAAATTTACAGTCAACACGGATACCAGACAGATAATATTATCCCTACTTGACTCTCCACAACCCTACTGGGAACACGTTTTGTGGACTGATGAAACTAAGGCTGATTTCTTTGGGAAGAACATGCAGCACTATGTTTGGTGTAAAAAGGGTACCACACACCAACATGAGATCATCATGCCCTCAGTGAAGTATGGTGGGGGGGTCATCATGATTTTAGGGCTGCTTTGCTGCTTCAGGGACTGGGCCTCTTTTTGTTTTTTAAAGGGCTAAATGAATTCCCAAATTATCAAGGATAATGTCAGGGTGGCTGAAGCTTAGAAAAACCTTGGTGATGCAGCAGGACAATGACCATAAACATCAAAGTAAATCCACAACAGCGTGGCTTCAAAAAAAAAAAGAAGAGCCACCTTTTGGAGTGGCCCAGTCAGAGCCTAACCTTGCAAAGCAGATGGATACGCCCATTTCCTTGTTTTTCACTGGCAAATCCATCTTGTTAAGCTCCCATCTGAACCATTTGGGCCCAGTTAGAAAGTGACAGGACCAATCAGCAACAAGGGGCAGTACTTTCAGGCGCGGCAGAGTCGTGACGTAAACAAGCAGCAACAAGAGGCTGGTGCAATTATGGCGGAAGAGCTTAAGCGTAAGTTTTATCAGAACTTGACAACATTTGTACTTACATGTCTATAGTTGCCATGTTTCGCGTTATTCAGTAGCTGCGCACGCGCAGCTCGATAGCTGCTACGTCCTGTGCTTTGTCGCTCTGATTGGCCCGTAGAGATGTGACAGACAGAACGTTCATCCAATAGTACTCTGAGTTTTTTTCAAAGCCTCTGCCTTTTCTCAAACATTTGCTATTGAAGCTTTCCCAGATGGATGTGTGAAACACATCCATCTGGCGTGTCAGGTTAGTCGGAGCCCAGACCTGAATCCAATACAGATACTGTGGAATGACCTCGAGAGAGCCGTTCACACCAGACAGCCTGAGAATATGGGTGAGCTGAAGCAGTTCTGAGGGGAATAACGGTCCAAAATTCCTCCTGAACGTTGTGCAGTCACTTACTTTTCCAGCAACAATGTGAATGTTTTAAGTCTGTGTTCAAAAAGACTTTAAATATTAAAATTATTTGTGTGGTTTTGGGTTGGGCACATTGTGTCTGTCAATACTTGTGACTTAGATGCTGGTCGGATCACATCAGATCCGCTTTTGAAGCTTTTCTATGAACATTAGCATGCACTTACATAGATGTTTATCAGTGTTTCTGTTGCATCTTCTATTTTATGTCCTGTTTGAGCACTTTATTAGCTGTTGTTGTTAAAGATGCAAACAAAGGTGGATGTTGCTGTTGTTTTGTGTTGTAGGTTGCTCATTCAGGCTGGTATTGACATCAACAGACAGTCGGAGTCTGGCACAGCGCTACATCAGGCGGCCCTCTGTGGGAAGACAGAGGTAGTACGCCTGCTGCTGGATGTAAGCCCATCTTCCTGTCTCTCTCTCTTTCTCTCTCTCTCTCTCTCTCTCTCTCTCTCTGTCTAACGTGTTTACAAAAGCAATTGTTGTTAAAGCTGCCTCCCTCTCCTCAGCCGAGCAAGTTTACACCTCAGCACTTGGCTCTCATCCCAGTGATCTGTGTGATGAAGCCTGTGGGATATGTCTGCGTGTTATATAAAAAAACTGTAGCAGACTGGATAGCAGCCTTACTGTCATGCAACCATCAAACCCGCTCTGCTTTGTTATTCATTTTCAACCCTCCTGTCACCTTCACACGAACGGGGATTATGTTTTTGAGCAGGTTCTGCTTTTCATTGTTCTCTCTTTAAACATAATGGAGTACATTTACTATAGCAAAGGGCAAACTGAGGCACCTTTATTTTCAATTTATACTTCATGATCTACTCAATGAAAAGGCAAATAAACTTAAACTACTCTCTAACAGCAAGAGGGTTAAGATTTAAGCTTTTTTCATTTTCATTGTTCCAGGTCTGAAAATTCCTTATTTACTGTATTTGTTTTGTTAACAAGTTGTCATTTTCTTCAAATTAATGACTCAAATGAAAATATTATATTTGGGCGCTGGAAGAAATGTTGAGTATAATAGCATGACCAGAGCTGTTGCCTTCATGAAGTATTCAGTCGCTGTCCAGTAGATCTGTGGATCAAGAAGAAGTGCTGGGATGGTTTCCGACCTTTGACCTTGCGCTTCCAACATTGAATCAGTTCATCCTTGAGCTGGAGCGAACATTTGTGCAAAGTTTGAAGAAAATCCCTCAAAGCATTCTTGAGATTTTGTGTTCACAAGAATGGCAAACGGATAGACAGCCTGAGAACACGATGCCTCCAGGCTTGGCTGTTCTAAGCCATGGTGGCATAAAAATAACCTTTTTATTCAACCACAACCCTAAAAATACAAGAGGCAAAAAAATGATGCAGTTGCCTCTTAATTTTTTTCAGCGATTTTATTGTGACAAAACTAAAATAATATTTTTAAGCCTAAACTAAGCAGATAACCTAGTCCTAATGGAAAATGCAAAATATAAAGCAGATTAGATAAACTTAAATACCTTTAGAGAAGCCAATACACTAGTAAAACCCAGACATGCACCTTTTTGCACATTAAGTTCTTTTATTGTTTGTACCTAAAGATTGATTGGAGTTTTTACTATTATTTACCACACTGAAATATATCCTTGCAGAGTAGATGGATATGCCAGACTATCATCAAGCAAATCCATCTTGAAAAGCTCTAATCCATGACGCTTGTGCTTAACTAAAGTCTGTCAAAAATGTGACAGAACATTCGTCCGAGTACCTTTCAAGAATTGTTTGAGAAGTCCTGCCCTTCCCAAACACTTTCTATAGGTGCGCCAAGCATCTATGGGAGCTTTTCCCAGATAAAACAAACCAGATAATCAGAGAAAAAAGTAGCCTATTGTTTTACATGCCTGTAAAGCATCTATTTATTATTTATTTATTTATTTTATTTAATAGTTTATTTGACAGGGGCCTTGTAAAACAAAACTGTTAAGCCAGAGTTACAAACTCAACAACAGTCCCTCACTCAAAACAACACATTTAAAATTACATTTCATTGTCTCTAAGACTGATGCATTCAGACGTTTAAGCAGTGATCATTTTATTGTTTTTTCCTTGAGCCATGATCTCAGTTTACTTTTAAAAACACTGAGGTGTGTACAGTCTCTGTTATGGGATATATAGGAATGAGTTCCACTTTTCTGCTGCTCTGGCTGAAAATGCAAAATGTCCAAATGCAGTTTTCCTAAGTTTAGCAGAACAGTCTCCTCTTGCTGATGCCCTGGTCTCCCTAAGATTGTTCCTGCAGAGTAACACACATTGTTTAAGTGGTGGTGCGGTCTGATCATGAATCAACTCATACATCAGACACGTATCTGCATAACAAAGAAAACTGTCAAAGGTCATTTAGTAATATTTCTTAATGATGATACAGTGGTGGTAGTTCCTTGATTTTTTATCCGGAGTTTTCAGGGATTGTTTGTAGAGGGTGTGTAATGGTTTTAGAGTGGTTGCTCCAGCCGTGACAGTGAGATAAATGAGAAAAAAATCATTGAATGCATGAAGAGTTTAGCAGCGGCCAAAGGTAACTGTTCAGTAAAGGTTCTGTTAATCAGAGGGGATTAACAGAAAGTTGGTTAAAAAGTCATTTTTCTTAAGCTAAGAGTCATCATAGGTTGCATGTTCATTCAGATTAAGCAGATTGAAAGAGCTTTTGCTTATAATACATACAAACCAGAGTTGTCACAATATGTAAAATCAGGATGTGCCCCAGTGTAGAATTTACTGTTTTAAACATTTTCACTACACTTTGAGAAACAAAGGTGAAATTTTCTTAATCTTTAGTTTGGAACTTGAAAACTTTTTCACACATTGTCTAAAGAGTAGCATCAACAGTCCATGCTCTAAGGCATTGGCTCCCAACCTCGGGTCTGGGACCCCCTTGGGGGAGCGTCAGAGATTTGGGGGAGGCACAAGGCTCTGTCTGCTTTGAGTGCAAAATTAGATTCACTAGTGCTACCTAAAATCATGATAACACATTTACGAATAGTTCATGCAAAGGTCTCTTGATAAGAAAACCTGTGTGGGGCTATTTTATATTGGTTTGAACAATGAAAACTTTTAAATTTGATGTTACTTTTTGAAATCATGGATCACCTTCTGTTTGTGTGGGTCCTGGGGGTCCTTAGCTCCTCTACGATACAGGAAGGGGGGCTCATAGGAAAAAAGGTTGGGAACCAGTGCTCTAAGGTTTTGTTTTGTTTTTATTTTAAAAACTAAAATATAGAGAAATAAATGCACTTATAAAAAGAATATTGTTGTAACCAACTCTATGTATTCAATAAATGAAATATTTTGAAATAAATCGCACACACATCCCTAAATCACATCTAGGACAGTATATTAGATGTCCATCCAGCAGTCATGAGAGCTACAGCAGATGCCATGGACAAGTACACACAGCAAAACAGCTTGTACATAAAGGGCTTGGGCTTTATCACTGCAATTGGACAAGAAAGAATTTTACATTGCAGCTTAGTTAACTCTGATGTGTTCAAATCTTGTGTTCTCAACCCCTGATATGCTCTGTGGTGTCTTTTTCATTGTTGCAATGACATTTAAGATCATATGGAGCTGTTTCAAATGCATTAATAATCGGGGGGGTCCTAAAGCTCTTGCATCTTGTTTGTTGTGGTTGCCATGATAGTCTAAGCATGCTGTGTGTGGTGCCCTCCCTTTACCCAGTCCTTGTGAGAACTCAGATTTGAGGTACAGCACTTGGATCAGTGCACATCTGCTTGTACTGTACTGAAACGGTTGTATGTGCAGCACCCCTAATATGTACTAAAGTATGGTCTTTAATGCAGGACTCTAGCTTGAAATAGTGTTTTATCAGTGTGGTCCTGCAACACTTCTCTTAATAAAAGATCGGTGTACTTCTTCCACATCCATGCACTTGATTTCTGATGTAACTGCAGAAGCACTTCACTCACAGCAAATATAACCAGCGCTCATGTAGCGTACACTCAGACTGACACCAAATGCCCAGTTTATCTCTGCTATGAACGCTGTGTGACACAATGTCACGCTGCAGCTTCAATCATTTTTTTCCTCTCCTCTTCCCTTCAGAGCGGCATCAGCGCGGGAGTGAGAAACACTCTGAGTCAAACCGCCCTGGATATTGTTAACCAGTTCACCACCACACAGGCCAGCCGAGAGATCAAACAACTGCTCAGAGGTGAGTGCATGAGAGCAAACACACCTTTGATGTAGTCACATTTCCGAGTGCCTGGAAATCTCTGCTGCGCCCCGGTACACTGCTTGACTCAACGCAACCCCGCTGCTCACTCATGCTATGAATGCTTTTGTCTCTTAGATGCTTCAGCAGCAATGCAGGTGCGTGCTCTGAAGGATTACTGCAACAACTACGACCTCACCAGTCTTAACATCAAAGCTGGAGACATTATCACGGTAATCAAGCAGCAATAAGACACATTTCTGTGCACTGACATGTATTATTTTAAGTCTATAAAAGGAATTATACTAAAGTCTAACACAAGGTCATCTTAACTCTGGTTGTAGCTTTAGTTTTAATATCACTGATACATAGCCCCAGTTCTTCATAATTTACCGTCCTTAAGACAGCTAATTATTAACCTATTGGGAATGAACTTTAACAAACTGGCAAATAAAAATGCATTACAAAAACAGAGCTTTAATATAAGCTGGGATGAAACATCTAAACCAGGGAGATAAGTGTTGGAGTTTCACTGTTGCAAATGGACAATACTAATGTGTGCTAGCTAACTATTTAGCTTGATGAATAGAAGTTCTTTCAATAAAGCTGTTAAATTTATCCACACTAGACAAATTGGTGTTTTATACATATGTACAATATAAATGCACATGTAAATGTGTTAAATGTATGTAAGTACATTCATAAAGTATTCAGAACCCCTTCACTTTTTTCAATTTTTGTTGTGAAATTATTTTCTTCTCTCATTAATCTACACTCAGAATGACAAAGACATTTTTGCAATTTTATTAGACATAAAAACAAACTGAAACATCACATTGATGTAAGTATTCAGACTTTTACTCAGTACTTAGTTGAAGCACCTTTGGCAGGAATCACAGCCTTGAGTATTTTTGAAAAGGACACAACAGCTGGTCACACCTGGATTGTGGGATTTGCTATCCTCCATTGTAAATCCTCTCGTGCTCAGTCAAGTTGGATGGAGACCATCAGTCCACAGCCTTTTTTAGGTCTTTCCAGAGATGTCTGATAAGGTTCAAGTCAGAGCTTTGGCCGGGCCACTCTAGGACATTCAGAGTTGTCCCTCCTGTGTTGTCTTGACTATCTGCTTAGGGTCATTGCCATGTTGGAAGGTGACCCTTCAGCCCAGTCTGAGGTCCTGAGTGCTGCAGAGCAGGTTTTCATTGAGGATATCTCTGCACTTGGCTCCATTCAGCTTTCCCTCAAGCCTGACCAGTCTCCCAGTCCCTGCTGCTGAAAGCACCCCCAC